>NC_063207.1:3614338-3681838 GCF_017589495.1 Alosa alosa | reverse complement strand
TGATGAAGTCATATAAAACTAGATGTACCGCAGAGCGGTACAAAATATGACTGCCGCCCAGTCCAGCAAATTTTTTCCACAAAAAGAAATCAAGCTGAAAGGCCTATATGATTCTAACTGTCTCACTAAATTGCATTATCCACACTCAATTCTCACTGGTATCTGCTAGACAACAAGTACCAAAACATGATTAGTTCATAGATTTCACATGTAAAATTCATTTTATACAACCCCACCTCCATCTTGCCTGTTCATAATTCTGAGAAATTCTTGATTGTTTGTGTTATGTTTATGTTATGTGTGTGTGTGTGTATGTGTGTGTGCGTGCTTGTTTGTGTGTGTGCCTGCGTATGTGCCTGTGCATGCAAGCGTACATATGTCTACTGTGTGAGTATGTGTCATACGTATGATTACTGTGAATGTATGTGTGTGTGTGTGTGTGTGTGTATCTGTTTGTGCACATGTGTGCACATGAAATGGGTTAACATGACCCCTGGAGGCAATCATACGGAAAAAAATGGTCATCCTAGGCCCTACAGTTCTCAAGATATTCACAGAGAACTGTGTCTGCCCTACCCTCCTTTCGGGGGGTCCAGTCCAGCGGGGGGGGCTACAGATCAAAACTAAAAAATGACGGTTCCATGCTATCCATGTGGGGGGGTACATGCCCACCAAGTTATGTGTACCCGGTCTTTTCAGTGTCCCGGGAATCCTTGTTGGTGTACGTCACTAAATGTACACATAAATTATTTTATTGTAAGGCCCCCCATGAATGAAAGCACACAAAACCTGGCATGCATTCGGAGGGTGTCATAATGATCCTACACTTTTAATTTTCGTGCAGTTTTGACCTTGTCAGCCAGAGATATTGTGATGAAAACACCTAATTTTTTGCTTTTTAATTTTTAACTAGGTGGCGCTATACATGAAATAAGTGGTAATGGGATGGGTTGACATGCCCCCTTAAGACCAACATACATAAAAAAGGTGGACCTCCTAGGCCCTACGGTTCTCGAGATATTCACAGAAAACTGTCTCCGGCCACCTACTGGCCAGTTGGTGTATAGTAATATAAATGAATTTATTGTGTGGCCCCCCATGAACGGAATTCCACAAAACTTGGCGTGCATACAGAGGGTGTCATAATGATCCTACACTTCCAATTTCGTGCAGTTTTGACTATGTTAGGTCACAGATACCTCATTTTTACTTTTTTGTGTTTAACTAGGTGGCTCTATACATGAAATGAGTGGTTATGGAATGGGTTGACATGGCCCCTTGAGATCAACATACAAAAAAAACGGTTTTCGAGATATTCACAGAAAACTGTGTCTGCCCTACCCTCCTTTCGGGGGGTGCAGTCCAGCAGGGGGGGCTACAGATCAAAACGAAAAACGATGGTTCCATGCTATCCATGTGGGGTTACATTCCCACCAAGTTTCGTGTACCCCGGTCTTTCAGTGTCCCGGGAATCATTGACGGAAATTTGGGCATGCGAAAAAGAAAAAAAGAAAAATAAATATATAAATAAAAAAAAAAATAAAAAAAAAATCTGACTAAACCTATATGACCGCCGCTTCGCTGCGCGGCGGTCATAATAAAAAAGATACAGAAACAGAACAGAGAGACGCCGTGTGACATTAAATATATGCATACCAACACTGTCTTACCTATTTCTCTCTCTGTCTGTCTGTCTGTCTGTGTGTGTGTGTGTGTTCACAGGAGGAGTTTCTGATTGAAACCCAGCAGAGACTCTTGCGTAGCATCTCTGATCTGTGTGCAGAGAAGAAGGGAAAAGAACAAGAGAAAGAGAAGGCAGAAGAGGAGGAGGCAGAAGAGGAGGAGGCAGAAGAGGAGAAGGCAGAAGAGGAGGAGGCAGAAGAGAGAGAAAGAGAAGGAGACAGAGAAAAGGAGGCGGAGGTAGAGATGGAGGTAGAGATGGAGGTGGACTCAGGGGGCGGCCAGAGAGACGAGTCTGAGGCTCAGTCCACAAAGTCTGTGTGATGGAGAGCTGTTCTGATGCATACCTCTACTGCCCCAACAACCCACTATATCTCACACACACACACACACGTACACACACATGCTCATTAATACACACACACATGCACATACACACACGAACATACATATGCACACACGCTCTCACCCACATGCACGCATGTACGCATACACACTCACTAACACACACACACTTGCACATACATACACAAACACACACATACACACACACAAGCACACACATGTACAGTACATACACAGACACACACATATGCACACGGCCACGCACATATACAGACAGACACACGCACACACACACACACACATACACACACACACATACACATTCACACACACACTAGGAATAAGTCTATTGCAAATAATGATCACCATAAACGTGTGAATCCCTGTAATAAAGCTGAAGTCTCGCTCCCTAATGAAACGCCAGCCTCCCTGCTGCTCCTGCTCTAATGGCCCCGCTGAGGCCTTCAGTACTCTCCATAAAGCAAACGTGAGCCACCTAGAAATAAAGACAACTGAGGCCCTCAGCACTCTCCATAAAGCAATCTCTGGGAGTCCCCTCCAAACGTGAGCCACCTAGAAATAAAGACAACTGCTGTATGCCTTTTCTCTCTCTCTCTCTCTCTCTCTCTCTCTCTCACTCTCTCTCTAACTCTCACACACATATTCTCTCTCTCCCCACTGTGAATGTGACGCAGACTACTGAGTCCCTGGTGGTTGTGTGTGTGTGTGTGTGTGTGTGTGTTTTCCATCACCTGATGCCACACCCAGGCTTGGCACCTAAGGGGATCAACATACTTTTTTAACTGGACTCTTTTACTTCATAACCAAAGATGTGTTTTAGCCTGTTAAAATGAAAACAAAGTCTTAGCAACAATAAAATAAACATGTATTAAACTATTTAAAAAGGAACATGGTGTGTGTGTTTTTTCATTGAAATGACATTAAAACGCTGAAAGAGCAGCACTCCACAATGCTATGCAATTAAATACTACAATGTAACACATCCATAAAGTACATTACTTACAGTTACTATGTAGTGATAGCATATCTCACATGAAGCCTATGCAGTCAGTAATTTATCCCCATATTCATATTTGGAGGATAACAATAGAGTTAAAAAAAAATGAAATGTGAATGACTGTAATGTGATTGAGTGTAAATTGCGTATGGCGTGTTTGTGTATCTGACAATGAACAGCAGGCTTCTTGAAAATCATCAAATCCAACACTCCAAAACTTTGTTGAAACAAACAACAACAACAACAACAAAAGCTAGGTGTGATTGTTTTTCACACTTTGTAAATCACCGAACCCTGAACTGCTTGAGCATCCCTTGATTGACAGATTAACACAAAATCACTGTTTAGCAGGAAGGGAGCATCCTCCACCCCCCCCCCCCCCCCCCCATCCCCATCTCCTCCACGATGCCCCAACCTCTCTGCTGTGATTTGGATACCCACCCACCCACCCCAACCCCCTTCCTTGCCCCCCACACACCCCAACCCCCTTCTTGCCCCCCCAGGTGCCCGCCTTCTCCTACCCCCTCGGCACGGGGCAGGGGCAGATTGACAGAGCAGCATGGGGCGGCCTCCGCTGTGCCAACTGCCCCTCCCCCTCCTCCCTCGTCCGCCCCTGCGCTATGTGTGTGTGTGTGTGTGTGTGTGTGCTGCGCTCCACCTGATGTTTTAACAAAGGCTTCCATCTCCATCTCTGCCATCTTCACTCCTGTCTCCTGCAGATCTATCCTGGCATGCCCTCACCCCCCTACCTGCTCTACAGAAACACACACACACACACACACAGATACAGATATACACACACACACACACACACACACACACACACACACATACAGATATAAGTATAAGTATATATACTTTTTTGATCCCGTGAGGGAAATTTGGTCTCTGCATTTATCCCGTGAATTAGTGAAACACAAACAGCACACAGTGAACACACAGTGAGGTGAAGCACACACTAATCCCGGCGCAGTGAGCTGCCTGCATCAACAGCGGCGCTCGGGGAGCAGTGAGGGGTTAGGTGCCTTGCTCAAGGGCACTTCAGCCGTTCCTACTGGTCGGGGTTCGAAACGGCAACCCTCCGGTTACAAGTCCAGAGTGCTAACCAGTGGGCCACGGCTGCCCAGTATACACACATATACACACACACACGCAGAGAGACACATACACAGGCACACACACACGCACACACACGTCAGCCAAGCAGCTTGTCAGCCAGCTACCCAGTCATCTCAACTAGGTATGAGAGCTGATCTGCGGCCCGTGCAAACAGATGCTCGGCCGGTGGGAGAGAGGCTGCCGCTTGGCTGCTGTATCCAGGATGATTGGGGGGGCACACGCCGGACCAGGCCCAGGAGCGAGGAGGGGGGGGGACACTACACTACACTCATGTCTGAGTGAGCGAGCGTGAGTGAGTCAGTGTGTGAGTGAGTGTTTGAGCGAGTGAGAGTGAGTGTGTGAGTGAAAGAGTTAGTGAGTGAATGACTGAGTGAGAGTGATTATGTGAGTGAGTGAGTGTGTGAAAGTGACTAAGTGAAGTGAATGGATGAGTAGTTTAGCCAGTCAGAAAAGGAGTGGAGTGAGTGAGAATGAGAGAAGGCCTGCGTCTGTGAGTGACGTAGACATCAAGTCTGTGTGGCATTGCTCTAAGTCGTCGTTCTCTTCGTGCGAATCTTCTGATTGTGTTTTGCTCGAGTTCTCTGTGCCACTGCAGCGCTGAGTAAATGATGACTCGCGTTTATGAGCGCAGGTGTCATACGGAGGTCAGAGTGAGATTTATCATGGTTAATAATTAGAGATGACAGCCCAAATCATTAATAATGAGGAATCTTTATACTGACCCTAATCCACACTATCATCAATCACAACCCCCCAAGCCCCCTCCCCCCACCCTCCCAAAAAAGGAGAGAAAAATCTCTCTGACTTTCAGCAGGGACACAGTGCGAAGAGCGAACAGCTAGTGCCGTCTGACACACACACACACACACACACACACACACACACACACACACACACATATGTATGCACTCCCACACACTTCTTGGAGGTGTTCCCCCGTTTTGATGAATTTCCGGCGCCGGTTCCCCGGTCTCCTGCTGAACGTGTGGCTCGCGCGCCTCTCTTCCCTGTCAAGCCGATCCGCCGTACAATCACTCGCGAGGCTGAGCCGCCACGGGGGCCGTTCCGCGTCCTCTGGGGCTCACACACACACACCCTCTTCCCTTTCCTTCCCTTCTCTCCCCTTGCACAGGCTGGGGTATGTGAGGGTGTTTGTGTGGAGGGGGGTACGCCTGTATGTGTGTGTGTGTGTGTGTATGTGTTGCGTGTGTGCTTCTGTGTCCCAAGAGTGTGAGTGGGTGGATGTGTGTGTGTGTGTGTGTATGATCTCATGGAAGTAGACTCCTCCTGTCCTAGTTCATCGGCTTTGAACTCTCTACCCATAAGTGCCATATGAAGCAATGCAGTACTATTTTATGAAGTAAATAACAGCTATAAAAATTATATATGATACCATTTGGAAGGTTGTTCTACTAGGATATGAGTGATCACTTTAGAATGTGCATACATCATATAAACAGAGTTAAAATAATGCAATTCCTGTTCTGAATTACATAGTAATTAATACACACCAATGTCCATTATTAGTGGCATTTATTAACAGATATTCCTAGGCCTTCATTATTTCCTTACAGCGTGGCATGCATTTTAGCTTTGATCAAAAGCTGTCAAGATCAAAAGTGAAACATTTTGAATATATATTTTTACTCTTTGAGCATACTCTAAAAAACATTTTTACAAGAACATATAAAGACAGTGGTCATGCATAAAAGACAATATTTCAAGCATTTTCACAAGGCATTTTTCAGGGCCTGCAAGCAAGTGGATCTGACAACAAATATTGGCAGCAAAGGAAAGGAAACCAGAACGTGGCGTCTTGGCCAATTGAGGAGGCCGTAATGATATTCACAAGAAGCCCCCCTGCAGAGACAGAGGGGAAACTGTTCCTAAGCAACAAAACACATTTTCTGTCTGAATGCGGGAGAGGTGCTGGGGCGGCTTTTCTCTGCATGGTGACTGAAGTGCCGGTTTGTGAAGAGTGAGAAGTGTGTGAGTGTGTGTGTGTGTGTGTGTGTGTGTGTGTGTGTGTGTGTGTGTGTGGCATTGTTTCAAGGTGTGACAGTTTCAAACTGACGGTAAGCGCTGCTGAGAACTCTCACAATCACATTGCAAATGTAGTCACAGTCAATGCAGAGGTCGCTGTTTATAAACTTTAAAAGAATCCAACTTGAGGTCCTTTACAGTATATTTGTACCAGCTAAGAATGAGGGGAAAAGAAACTGATTCCAGATATTTATATCAATAGTGCTTACGGAGTTCTCGAATCATTTATTCTTCTCAGAACCTCATGTCATACCCATGCTGACACTGCCATCTAGTGTTTAAAAATCAAATTGTAGGTGTGTGACAACAGGCGAACTCAAGATTCTCAACAGACCTTGAATCTTTCCAGCTGATAGAGTAGTCAGAGTGGCAGTTGTGGGTTTTGATTCCCAGCTGCCACTGCTCTTAGCCTGAATGGGTCCAAAGTGTTTGTGCCTGTAAGTCCCTTTGGATAAACACATACACACAATAAATGCATTGAAATACAATATCAGATTTGTACATTAATCAGCAGTCCATGGCAGCTCCCTGTGCTTGAACCCATTACCTTGGAGCTGTTAATATCTTACTACACTATAGTCACGCCACAACTGTACTTGATGCGAGACCTTCATGCATCATTTTGCAAAGCATTTGCACAAGGACTTTGCCCACTGAGTTTTAGAACGAACGAATGAGTGACAAATTTAAGTAAATGTGTCAAAGGATCTTTCCACGGATCAACAACATACACCCAACCCTGCCCTATCATCCTCTCCTTACAAAACCACGGGACAAACAACAATCGATGAAATGATCTCTAATTCAGAAAAATGTGATGTATGCATTTCTAGAGCACTACTATTATGTGGAAAATAGCCTCCTAGTGGCAGAAATCGGCAATGGTACTTTCTGGATACACATTAAAAAGGAATGTACCCAATGACAGAAATAATGACAGAAATAAAAATGATTTACTTTAGTTTTGCTTTTTATTTATTGGTAACGCATATGAATGGTGACAGCCTTAAACATATTCTAGGTAATCCTATTTTGTTTTGCCTTTGTTTCCATAAAAATACAGCAGTTGATGATTGCATCGCCTGTCGAAGTCATCTCACTGAACGTCAGGGTTGTTTTGGAAGAGATACTCTGCCTGAAATCAAACACATTCACAACATGAGACGACTGTCAAGTGTCAACTCTCAAGACCATCAACATGCAAGTACACACAGATGTAAAATTCTATTCTATGACTTTCCCCTGACTTTCCCTGACAAAAAAACTGCATTTCCATGACTTCCTATATAATGAATGGTACAATATACGACCAAAGATTTCAGAGCAGCCGCAGAGCGTTCAAGAATCTTTTACTTTTTTAGAGTGGGAGATGAATAGATGGACATTAAATAAACAAAGTTGGGCAAACCACAACTACTCAACCAAGCAGTAAAGCTAATACCAATAAACTCAACCAGATAAACACCAATTCTGCGTGGAAATATATTTGTATTAATGTATTTTGTCAAGTCAATTTTAACTGCTGCAACAAAATTTCCTGATATTCCATGAATTTGCCCCAAAAATTCCCTGACTTTTCATGTCTGGAATAACTTTCCTAAAATTCCATGATATTTCAGAAATTCCATGACCCGTGGGAACCCTGCTACACAGCACAACACTGAAAGGTGAGGAATAGATACTATATCTATCTAAACGGAAGGAGACAGAAAGACGGACAGACACATTGATCCCAAAGAAAATGTGGGGATAAAAATACAGCTGCTACAGCTGCTGTTTCGGTGTGAACCCAGCTCTGTTACCAGGAAGTCGATGGGGTCGGAGGGTCGGTTCTGGCAGCACTCGATGAGGCCGGCTGTGAGCGTTGGCATGACGTGCTGCGCCAGGTAGCCTCGCAGGGGCACCGACTGGGCCTCCAGGAGCTCGTTCTCCTGTCGCTTCACCTCCTCAAGCTGCCTGCTCTGTACACTCACACACACACACACAGATACACACACACACACACACACACACACAGATACATAGACAAACACAAGCACAGACACATACACACACATACACACACACATACATACACACACACACACAAACACACAAACACACCAACAAACTTTAGCCATTCACTTAACATACTTCTGTGATGCCAGGTCACAAGTCATCCCTTCTCCCAGGGACATCCCTGCGCTGACGCTTTGTACAGGCCTGGCTCTGTCCCCAGAAATGTCCCTGGACCCACAACTGACACATCGCACAAGTGCCTTCTAAAGACTCTCATTCAAAGGGATCCTAATCAAGGAGCGTACCTGCACAGGGACACACTCCAGGCCCCAGTGCACCGGCATCCCTCTGCGCTCTTTAAGAGGAGCCAGCGAGGAGCAGCACCTCCTTACCCACTCCTCCCAGTGCACCTCCCTCTGCGCTCTGTAAGAGGAGCTAGAGAGAAGTAGCACCTCCTTACCCACTCCTCCCAGTGCACCTCCCTCTGCGCTCTTTAAGAGGAGCCAGCGAGGAGCAGCACCTCCTTACCCACTCCTCCCAGTGCACCTCCCTCTGCGGTCTGTAAGAAGAGCCAGAGAGAAGTAGCACCTCCTTACCCACTCCTCCCAGTGCACCTCCCTCTGCGGTCTGTAAGAGGAGCTAGAGAGAAGTAGCGACTCCTTGGCATCGCTTAAGCTGGGAACAGACCTCCCGATGTTTTAAGTTGCACCCGATAAGAATTGAGTAGACTAAACCTACAGACGGAGTCTGATATGATTGGGAGTTCGTTATGTGCACGAACATAACGATTGAGCTGTTGGATTTTATAATGTCATAATTGCAACCATGGCAACCATGTAACGGACCGGTCAAGAAAATATCAAACATGTTTGATTGAATCTGGATTGCGCCGTCAACAATGGAAATAATCTCTAAGGACTGAATCTGTCACCCAAACACACATGACGATTCCAGCTGTGAACACCACGCCTACCGTTGACTCCCTCGGACTTGCCATGATAGTCACAGACGTTCAATCCTCTTAAAAATCGGGAGGTCTGTGCCCAGCTTTACCCACTCCTCCCAGGGCGCATCCCTCTGTGCTCTGTAAGGCGGGATCACATTAGCCAGCGGCAAGCGGCAGGTTTTTCTATTGTTCTCTCTGGTTCGGCAGCGGAACGGTGGCAATGCTGGCGTAACACTAGCGTTGAACAAGCTGAGCGTTGAACTTGGTTCAACTTTCAAAGTGCAACGCGAGCGTATTCAATTGACAAAGCGTTTGTGTTGCTTAGGAACGAGATAAAACGTATTATGGTCTGAGCGTTGCATTACGCTTGCCGCTGCCGCTTGCCGCTGGCTAATATGATCCCTGCCTAAGAGGAGCCAGAGAGAGTAGCACCTCCTTACCCACTCCTCACAGGAGGAGACAGAGAGAGTAGCACCTCCTTACCCACTCCTCACAGGAGGAGACAGAGAGGAGTAGCACCTCCTTACCCACTCCTCACAGGAGACAGAGAGGAGTAGCACCTCCTTACCCACTCCTCACAGGAGACAGAGAGAGTAGCACCTCCTTACCCACTCCTCCCAGGAGGAGACAGAGAGGAGTAGCACCTCCTTACCCACTCCTCCCAGCGCGCCTCCCTCTGGGCTGCCTCCTCGGCCTCCAGCCGCTCCCTCTCGGCCGCCTCCTCGGCCTGCTTCTTCAGCTTGGCCTCGCCGCGCCTCCTCCCCTCCTCCTGGAGCTCCTCGCTGGTGGGGCCGTAGTTCTGGGGCGGACCGACCCGCCGCACGATCTTCTCCATCACCACCAGGTAGTCCACGTCATCACTGCTGCTGATCTCTGCACACCAGTCACAAGAAATCATATCATCATCATCACACATAGCTCAAATTTATTTGTACATCGCTATCTGTTTTTAGGCCATTTGCGTAACTTTCTTTTAGTTTACTTGTACAGCACTTTGGTCAACTGTCGTTGTTTTTAAAGGGCTTTATAATAATAAACCTAAACCTGAAATCTCATTCTTATTGGTAACATTTCATTTGGATAGTCCACTCACAGGGACTTAACAGATCCTCTGTTCAAATTCAAGTTCAGTATGTACAATTGTTGTTGAACAATTACTGAGCATCACCTTGAATAAATCCAACCCCGGACTATCCAAGTAAAGTGTGACCTTTTATGTTAGCAAAAGTAGTTTGTAGTTAGTAGTAGAAGTTTCACATCATAGAACAGGGTGCATGTTTCTGAAAGATGTTCAGGTTTGCAGAGAAAAGGTCCTCCATTTCTAATGTAATGTATATGGAGTCTCTTTGCCAATGAGAAGGTGATCTGAAATTGAAATACAAAATTCACTTAAATAAGTACCAATGTGCTCTGGTTGAATATCAAGCTCATCAAAGAAGTTGAGCACCGTCTCGTCCTCCATGTTGTTATCTCTGTAGTTGGCCAGGCGACGGGGGAAGCACTCGTAGGAGTATGTGGTTCCCTCCACTTCGCTCTCCGGAAGGTTCAGCACACGGTCCTTCAGAAACGCGTCCGTGGCGTCCAGGGCGAAGATGATCTCTGCGATGCAGACAGAAACATGAGCTCTCAAACAGCACACGCAAACAAAGCCAGTATAGCTCTCCCAACACATTTAACGAGACGTAAAGACCGCAGACGACGCCGACTTCATAAGATCTGGACCCGCAGCAGTGGGGGAGCCACATGACTGCCCGTGAAGTTCATTAACAACACGAGCACCTTGGTTTTTGACACACCTGGAGTGATCTTGGTTTTTGGTTTTTGACACACCTGGAGTGGTCTTGGTTTTTGGTTTTTGACACACCTGGAGTGGTCTTGGTTTTTGACACACCTGGAGTGGTCTTGGTTTTTGACACACCTGGAGTGATCTTGGTTTTTGGTTTTTGACACACCTGGTGTGATCTTGGTTTTTGGTTTTTGACACACCTGGAGTGATCTTCTTGCTAGTCTTCATGTCCTCTCCCTCTTCCTCTTCAGCTGCAGAGGGCAACAGGGAAATGGTCAGGTGTACACCGTACAGCATATGGGATGCTAGGCGTCATTACCTGGAAAAGCTATCTTACCATAGAACAACTCCTTAGCTTGATCATAGGTCTTTGGAAACCCATCCAAGACAAACCCTTGGTTCTGACATGGCTTGGATTTCAGCTTGTCTCTGATGATCTGAATAACATACTGGTCGTCCAACCGACCTAGAGGTTGACAAAAAAAAGCACAATGCACATTGTAACAAACATTTGATTAACACACACAGGCTGGATGTTCTTTCTAGCCCTGGATGGTGTCTACTGGCGTGGCGCAGTAGTGAGGTGAGGTACTGTGGTGCAGTAGTGAGGTGAGGTACTGTGCTGTCTAATGGTACTGTGGTGCAGTAGTGAGGTGAGGTACTGTGGTGCAGTAGTGAGGTGAGGTACTGTGCTGTCTAATGGTACTGTGGTGCAGTAGTGAGGTGAGGTACTGTGGTGCAGTAGTGAGGTGAGGTACTGTACCTCCATTTTGTTCCATGTTCTCCTTCAGGGTATCCAGCTGCTCCTGAGCACCAGATCCTATCTCAACACTGTCCTCATCTGCATATGTCGAGCGAATGAGTGACTCCTGAACAACACACACACACACACACACACACACAGAACAGGCCACTGAGCATTTATTCACATCATTTGATACATTTTTATTCAGAGACAGGCAGGCAGACAGACAGACAGATAGACAGATAGATTGATACATAGATAGATAAATAGACAGATAGATGAAGAAGATATGACTACAATCATAACTATGTAAGGTACCAGGTGAGCAGTGGTTTCATTGATGGTGTCTCTGAGCCTGACGTGATGCAGCTTGTAGTGTTTGCAGATCTTCTGTGCAACGGTGCTCTTCCCCACAGCAGGGGGGCCCAGGACACAGATGCGGATGGGCTGGGGGGACAGGGGAGAAACCCTTCTGTACAATAATCACACTTCTCCAGACAATGCGTAGGAGCTTATGTTCTACAATGAAATGTTTATTTGCTGTATCCAACCACTGATTTCTGAGAACTCAATGGATAATACAGTGTATGATCATTTGTTGCTGAACACAAATGAGGCCAAATGTGTAAAATATCACCAAACCAAAATCGAACACTCGACACTCAACTGCATTTCATATGAGACCACGAGCAGTGAGAAGTTACACATTGAACAACATCAACTGAAGCAGAATGCAATGGTGTGTATGGCAAGAGAAATCATAATGCATAAAATACTGTACACCTCACAGTATCACTGAGTTAGGTATAGAAGATGTTAATGGAAAGAGCATGAGAGTATGGAGACTTGACTGACCAGAAGTCCCCTGGTGTTTCTGTACTCCTCAACAACACGCTCAATGTTTTCAACGATGCCAGCCTCACACACCCAGGGAATGTTAAGGCTTTCCTTAATAAAGAGCGCCTCAAAGCGCAGATCTACTGAGATCGAATCAATATCTGCTTGCTGTGGACAAGTAAGTATAATTCAGTATTATACAGTTATAAAACAGTATAATTAAAATATAGTTTTAGACTAAAGCTTATTCATGTAAACACAGATGCACACATTTAGACTTACTGTGAGGTTTCTATGTAGAAAAGCCTTCTCAACTGAAACTGACTCAGTTTTTCCTGGTCCAAGTGTAAATGATATTGTCTAATTAAAAAATACAGTAATGTCACCTACCGTATACGTAAAGTTACGTACGGTGTTTACAAGCAAGAGCTTTAAAAAAATCACTGTAGATGGTTGGATGAATTGAACAGCAACCCACCTGCACAATGTCCTCAATTGTATTCTTTGAGTCATCTACGGCGACTATATAGTGTGGCCTTGGCTTTTGGTCAATAACATTTAAAATGACTCTTGAAACAGGAATAACACAGAAGATTAAACACAGTACAGAGAGTGAACAGAGGGGTATGCTACGAAGTGAGGTTGCTGGCTTACCTAGGTAACGTTGCTGATCTCAAAACAATATGTAGCCTAACTTCAGAAGCAATACATGCAGTAATGCATTTTTTTTTTAGTAAGCCAGCAAGTAACCTTGCATCCTAGTATATCCCTCAGTAAAACTACCTGACTAGATTAAATAACAAACAAACAAACAAACACAGCTGACCTTGCCAAGTCATTAATGTGTATGGTTGGGAGGATGTTGGTGCCTTTTCCAAAGATAGGAACTTTGGGAATCTCCCCCAACCAGGATGCCTATTAGAAATATGAATAAGAATTATGTTTCACTCAATAGGATTTTCCCATTGCATCACCTGTAGGCCATAATGCACTTTGTCACAGACAGTTACATTGCAGTAAGGTTTCTGCCCAAAACCCTGAACCAAATGAGATGTGCATAGAACTAAAAGAAAGAGGGTTTGTGTAGTGTCCTGACTCACTCTGAAGAAGAAATGAAAAACCTGTTCCCCCATTCCATACTGAAGTCCTGATGCAAGTACATACGTGCTGAACTGGGACCTTTCCTGCAGGGGAATGAATAGGCTAGTTAGACACCAAAACTGAACTAAAGGAGTTAAATTCATTACTCGCTTGCACTGTATTAAATAAATGCTTCTGTTTTCTATCTATTGTAAGAAATGACCAATGACACAATTCATCTTGATATCTATCCTGACTGCTGCAGGAACAAAGTCTAGTAATATCCCAATCTACAACTAAAATGTTTGCACGGTTTTGACTTACAGTTTTTCCCAATTTCACCACAAGTTTTTCAACAGTGATGTGCTGCTTGAAATTGGGGTGTGGTCTTCGTCTTCTATAATCATCATCTGTGAAAGGAATAGATGGATCTTCCTATCAGGAGAGACAAAGAGAGAGTGATTAAAAAAAAATAATACTAATACCGTGCATCTGTTATGCTTGTTGAAAATGTACTACAGAAAAGGAAAGTGCTTGGATATAACTTATCACTCACAGGATCAACTGGCTTGCTCAGGGCCCATGTCATGACTGTTGATACCAGAATGAATGTCTTTGGACTGAAAAACTTGTTCATTTTCTCATGAAGGGCTGTGAAAGAATCATTCTATCACATACACAACTTATTTGGTAGCTCCATAAAATGTGTGTTCATTAATGATATACTGACTATCTATCAGGGCCATGAACAATTACCTGTGACTGCCCATGACGCCTCTTCAATTTGATCTGCATATTCAGTGATGTTATATATGATGACATCACACTCCAGCATTTGCTTCAGAAGTTTATTGCGATCTAATTTCTGTAAGGATATGGGGTTGTCATTTTTGTCATGTCAATGATATAGTAACAACTATTATAGTCATTAAAATAATGTATTGACAACAACAAATAACCATTAGAGTCCAGTTTTACCATAAACTGGCCCCAAGTCATGCTTGACTAGGCTACTCACATGATATTCCTCATATGTGTAAGTGCACTTTTTGCTGTCTGACTTGTCTCTAATGGTCCCGACAATTTGATACGTTGCCGGTTTAGCATTTTGATGACCATCTCGTGGAGACAACTCTTCTTCTTCAAAGTCATGGTCTGTCAACTCCTCAAGAGACGGCCCAATAAAGCTTTCTGACAAAAACTGGAGAGATTAATTAGCAACCGCTGTTAGCTAACGTTACCCATTCTTAGCCTTCCTTCAGGTGTCTCTGATTTAGTCTTTGTCGTTCAAAGTAGGCTACACAACATTAAGAATTACGAAGTACTTCACCTTTCCGATGTATTTTGATGCGTAGGTGTCAACATTATTGATAAAAACTTGCTTTGAGCGTTGAATCCTGTGGATTTCCTCATGGGTCATATTGTTGATTAATGGTTGCTATGACGACGCCCCGGAACATGAGTGGAACATGAGTAAGAGCTGCATCCAGAGGTATCCAGTGTGCACCCATAGACAGTAAAAGTGTGCACCCCCGTGCACCACTGAAGAAAGCGGTGTATTTTGAAACAATAAAATGCAGATTGTATATATTTTGACAAAATATCACCATGTTAATTAAAAACAACAACGTCAAATTTTTACAAGATGTAGGCCTAGACAAACTGGAGAAAAAAATAAATAAACAAAACTAAACACGAATAGCCTAACTCACTGGAACAGTCTTACTTTCGATTTCATGTTTATTTCACCATCATAGAAAAGTACGAATCACACACATACTGTTAAATTAAGGCATTGACGATATTTACATTTTCACAGTATTAATGCAAACGAGCAGGACATTCCACACTTCAAGCTTTTCCTTGGACATCATCACACACACATTGAGACATTTCAACATTAAGGCACTTTAAAAAAACACATGAAGATCTATAAAATTATTTTCAAATGCATGAGTCTGAGAACAAGTAGAGCAATCGCCCAATGTTGGGTTAAAAAGCATAAAGCATCAGCGTCCCATCATGCAACAGTAGATTGGTCTTTGGCCTTGAAGCTGTAAACATAACAATCTTGTATAAAATGTGCACATCACTAAATTACTTGAATGACAGGTGGTCTCAAAGTGCAGATATCAATGGGAATCATTTCTTGGGTGATGCATTAAAAATAACAAACAATATAGCCAATTGTTGTGATTTATCTAACCTATAAAACATGCATATTGTTGCATGGCTAAATCTCAGAAAATCTTAATTTAAGTATTCAAGGGAAAGGTGAATCTATCAGAGAGGGGTGCTTAGTCGATTAAGTAGAATCACTCTGCCTCTATTGAGAAGTTATCAAACTGTGCAACCTCAAACGAACTGGTCCCAATGGCTGCCCATCCATTCTTAGGCACCTTTCCTGACACCACAGCACTCTTCCAAAGTAATGATCCATTCAGCATCCCTGTGGCAGTATCACCCTGGAAAAGAAAGACAAACCATCTATTGAAACAACACCTGAAGGCCATAAAAATGTAGTGGTTTTACTGTATGCTGTTTAACATAGTTATGACCTTGAACTAAAACTTTGAACTGAAATTGAATTGAACAAACCTTGATTGAAAGTGACAGTGTGTACCAAATATCAGATGATGTTCCTGATTTACCCTCAGTAAGAATAGTCGTTCCCTCTGTTGAAACAAGAGTCACAGCCTATCAGTCTACATGCTGTTTTCATATAGGTGCTTTCAAAACAAACACCTGATGGTGACAAAGACAATGAGCCAAGAGCAACAACTTTTGATAGGACGTCACTAAATAAAACCCTTACGTATGTCACTGGTGACTTTGTAAGTGCCGTCAGCATAAACCCAGAAGAATAGCCCTTTGGTGGTTCGGACGTCGCCGCCTCCTTTGTCCACTCTGGCAGCGATGAACACAGCCCCATTTTTGGTCTTTTCAATTAAGACGTCACAGGTAACTGTGATATTCTGCCTGGAAGAGTAAAAAAAAAATAAAGTTAAACTATCAACATCTGTATCGATAACCCATGCGATATGCAATAGATACTACGCTCCCGTTACTTCTTCAACAATATTTTGCTCTTGCAAGGCTGTCATTGTAAATGAGAAATTGTGTGTAATGTCTTGCGTGGTTTAACACCTGCTAAATAAAAGAAAGTCTCACCAACACACAGGTTGGTGTCTTTCCCTTAACGGCACATTTATAGATTATACATAGCGCTCCACAAAACATTCACAATCCCATCCTGCACTGACTTTATCATGAGGTGAGAAAAGCAGACCGACATACCAGGAGTAATCTCCAATGACACTAATGGTCTGATCCGCATCTGCTACCCAGGTCACCGGGCGCTGGGTGACCACCTGACGCAAGGTAAACACGTGTGGGCCGGGATCAGTGAGGTTCATGAAGTACTCAAAAACTCCAGTCTGATCGGCAAAGTCTGGAGCCTCGGTGAACGGAGGGTTTCCTAGAGAGACATGAAGGACATTAAGAGTCGAATGACAATGACGCTGTGCAGATAAGTGGACAACGGCGGCATCTTACACAAGTCCTTATTTGCATAGTCATGTAGTCATAAAGTCATAAAGTCATACAGCCCTGCAATTACTAGTACATTTACAGTACAAGTCAAACGTTTACTAGTTATGCACAATACTGGTCTGTTATGTACCGTTATGTTATGTCTGTGGTTGAACAGCAAAGCTAAATTAAGTACATGTGATTTTTGAAGCATCAATATCAACATTTCCTGTATTCCGAGTGGGCCTGTGGCAGCAGACTTACGGACATTGAAGTCATCCTTATACAGTTTGGGGAAGGCTGCAGAGGGAGGTGGATCGGGATATGCTCCTCTCTGAGCAGTAGTTATGGTGGAGAGAGTGTACACTTCATCAACATCCAGATTTAGGGTGAAAGACCCATTGGAAATCTGTGGAGAGTTCATGATTCATCACGAGTACTGCATGATACTTTGATACTTTGAACAAAGGCTGTTAAATAAATGCCAAGTTCCCATGAAATAAGGCAATGGAAGATACAAGGATACAAGGATACAAGGATACAAAGGATACAAGGATACAAGGATACAAGGATACAAGGATACAAGGATACAAGGATACAAGGATACAAGGATACAAGGATACAAGGATACAAGGATACAAGGATACAAGGATACAAGGATACAAGGATACAAGGATACAAGGATACAAGGATACAAGGATACAAGGATACAAGGATACAAGGATACAAGGATACAAGGATACAAGGATACAAGGATACAAGGATACAAGGATACAAGGATACAAGGATACAAGGATACAAGGATACAAGGATACAAGGATACAAGGATACAAGGATACAAGGATACAAGGATACAAGGATACAAGGATACAAGGATACAAGGATACAAGGATACAAGGATACAAGGATACAAGGATACAAGGATACAAGGATACAAGGATACAAGGATACAAGGATACAAGGATACAAGGATACAAGGATACAAGGATACAAGGATACAAGGATACAAGGATACAAGGATACAAGGATACAAGGATACAAGGATACAAGGATACAAGGATACAAGGATACAAGGATACAAGGATACAAGGATACAAGGATACAAGGATACAAGGATACAAGGATACAAGGATACAAGGATACAAGGATACAAGGATACAAGGATACAAGGATACAAGGATACAAGGATACAAGGATACAAGGATACAAGGATACAAGGATACAAGGATACAAGGATACAAGGATACAAGGATACAAGGATACAAGGATACAAGGATACAAGGATACAAGGATACAAGGATACAAGGATACAAGGATACAAGGATACAAGGATACAAGGATACAAGGATACAAGGATACAAGGATACAAGGATACAAGGATACAAGGATACAAGGATACAAGGATACAAGGATACAAGGATACAAGGATACAAGGATACAAGGATACAAGGATACAAGGATACAAGGATACAAGGATACAAGGATACAAGGATACAAGGATACAAGGATACAAGGATACAAGGATACAAGGATACAAGGATACATAAAAGGTATGTAGCATAGGGAGAGGGATGTAAAAGTGCTAAAAGTCATGTAGGTGTGTGTGTGTTGGGAAATGTTTGAGAGTGTTGAGGAGTGAATGTGTGCAAAGTCAGTATAGTGGGAGTTCAGAGTTCGGATGGCCTGGGGATAAAAACTTCTCCTGAGTCTCTCAGTTCTGGCTTTGTGACTACATAGGCGTCTTCTTGATTTCAGCTGTCGGAATAATCTATTTTTAGGATGAGAAGAGTCCTTCAGAATCTTTTGGGCTCTTAGGAGTACTCTTCTGGAATAGATATCCTGTAGAGCAGGGAGTTGAGTTCTTATATATACATTCAGCTGAGCGCACTACTCTCTGCTCCACAATCTCTAACTGTGGAGTTAATATCATCTCCACAATAAACTCAGAAAGCCATAAAGTCATTCTTTGGTCAGGGACAATGACTCTTTTTGTATGTAACCAAACAATAGTCCAAGCAAATAAATTGTCTTGGCATCTGCCATAACAAAAACATTTTGGTAGCTAGCTTTTATGCCGGAACTTAACACTCAGAGATTCTATTATGGAGACAGAATCGTCTCAAGAATTGTTATACATGGTATCAGTCTGTATTGATCAGTGTAGTATAACTCAACACTGAAGGATTTGAAATATCTGTGCAAATTAAAAGGGCACCTTAACTGGGTCCAGCTTCTGGAAGAAGACAGGGTTTTTGGTTTTGAAATCGAACCGGGACTTCCACAACTGAAGCTGCGATATGGAAGCCTAAAACGTCATTTAAAACAGAAAAGCTATTGAAGATTATCAGAGGTAGAGAATTCCCAAATGACCACAAAAAAAATCCTAAATGACCACAAAAAAAATTCACTTATTAACCAGTGGCAAAGAAAGAACTCAGAAGGAACTCACAAAGGATCCCTTCAGGTGGAATGTGACATTCTGGGGTGTAACCTCAAATGGTTCAAGAGGAGGTCTTATGCAAACAGAGTGGTCATGAGTCTGTAGCATAGATACACAGAGGTATATCAGTGGAAAGGTTTTATGGTATTTTATCATATTTAAACAGACAGAACAAAACATGGCACACAAAAATATTAGCAAACAAGTACAAGAGTAGACTGCAGACCCTTGTCCCTGTACTTGATCAGAATGGATCCATATCCAAATAAAGAGGACCAAAATATGGTGACTAAGTTGCATAAACATTTAAGTAGATTGGACCAGTATTTTGTACTATATGTAATAAAGAGTGGACCAGGTAAACTCCAAAAAAAAAAAAAAAAAAAAAAAAGACAGACACCCTTACCATGGTTTCTATGACGACTGTGAGTTGGCCCTTGCGGTCAGTCAAAGCTACGTAACTTCCCCCTTTGTTTAGATGGCCGACAGTCTGCAGGTAGCTCCAGCCGGGCTGGGTGAACTGGGTGGTGTGGGCTACAAGTACAACACATGGCATATGATCGCATCAGCTCTTCCTTTGGAATTATCAACAAATGTCAGTGCCGAGGATGCATGCAAAACACATAATAAAACAAATGAGTGCAGGTGCCTTACCTACTGCCTGTGGCAGTATGGCATTTACATTACCTGTTATCCAGATAGGGGACTCCACAACGTAGTTGCTACTCCATGGTTCCTCAGCGGTCATAAGACCATCTCGGCCAAATGGCAGATTCTCATAGTAACTCGCCACCAAGTTCCAAGATATAGTTCTGAAAACATTACATCCAATATTAACAATATAAACACTTACAACAATATATTTTTGTAAATTGTGTAAACCTTTTGTGAAGAAATGAACTACATGTCACATGCACAATCTGGAGAAACTCTTTCTGGCTTTGCAGTATATTCTTTGACAAAAAAAAAAAAAAATAATAATGGCATGCCAAACTATGGGTTGCAATGTATCGTTATAAGTTTATTGAAAGTTCATACGAAGTCATCATGCCGTTGACGTAGTTCTGGTTGAGTATGCGTGCCCAGCAGCCTCCCCCTACTTCATCATTGAAAGTGCTGTAGTCTTCAGATGACCACAACGTCTTGTCAGACTCCAAAGCTTCCTTTATTGTCGTGGTGCCGGGATAGTGAGCTCTGCAAACCAACAGGAAAAAGTATGTGTGCATTACGCCATTTGCATATCCTGCCAGGCACTGTAAATTAATCACTAATTCAACATAAATAGTTTCATTAATGATGCCAATTAATTAGTTTTCATATGCATGCTCATGATTATTTTTTTTTGATTATTGGATGCTTGTCATTAATAAATGCTTGCCCACATTTAGATAAAGAAAAGGATGAATTGTTATTTTTTTTCGAGAGCACCTTGTACAGTCCTGATCCATTAGAGGCCATACCCAATAACATCTACAGCGGCACTGAGCTCTTCATCCTGAAGCACATAGAATGCTATGGGTTCCCACAGGTTGTCACTGGCTATGATTTTCACCTTGTCCAGCCCATTCTTATCCAGCGTGTACCGTAGGAGCTACCAGTGACAGTGAAAGGATTGAAGACATAGGAATGAAATGCTGAAATATGGAATTAGTCTTATAAGACCATAGTGTGAATTTGTTTGTTTTCAGCTGTAAACAAGCAATAAACCTCACACCGTTTTCACTGTCAAATTTATCAGTTCCTAACATCACTGTTGCAAATTTCAGAAAAGTCAATGGAATCCAGCTTTTTATTTTTTTCATCAATATCTTCAATAAAAAAAAAAAACACATTTCTCTGTCTTGTAAAACTTACTATCTTTTTTTCACCTAAGAGTCATAGCCAGATGTGTTGGTACCCTTATATATTAATGAAAGTATGCTTAATTTCTTTCTTAAAAGTGATGAAATTCAAAGCAATTACTTTTGTCGCTTTTATATTATATAAGTGTGTTCTTTTTCCGTGGAAGGGTACCTACCATTTCAGCCTCAACTGTATAATAGTGTGTTTACTGGGAAAAAGTGCTTCAGAAGTAAGAAATATCAGCCACCCTCATTTTGAGAAAATAGTCATGTAAAACACAGCAAGTGAGCCCATTGCGTGCACCTGCATCATCTTGAATTTCCCCTTGGGGATCAATAAAGTATCTATCTATCTATCTATCTATATCTATCCATCATCATATCTAAAAAAGTGCAAAGTGTTCTAGTTATTTAGTTACATGGAAATCCCCAAATGTCCCCATTTCACCTAAAATTATGTTTTAACGTCAATTTTCAATATTTCTATATCAATATTATTTTGTTTCTGTTCGTGTTTGAAGTCAAGGGCCAAATGTGCGCAGGCTGAAAAGTGCTTAATTGCACTTTTTCTGTTCTACTTCTGATGCTCATGGGAGAATTTGCCCCTATTTGCACCCAACCAAATATTCATTGTCAAATCCCTGTGAGCATGAATCAAACAAAAAATACGGGTGACTGATTTTCCCCTTCATAGTACACAGCGTAAGCCACCATTTGAAATACTACAGGAAAACATTAGTTATAATTAATATTTATTATTCATCCATATTCATATATTTAATAAGATGGGAAAGCACCACTAACCTTGATGTACTTGCTATCAAATGGCCTCTCATTCCATACCTATTTATGAAGTGAAAAGGTTTGTCAGAAATATCTTTTACTAGATTTCTTAACAATGATGAATTCAAATATAATTCATGTCACACTTACCCCAACATAGTCTATATCCAAGCCATGGGACCGCTTTGCACCAGTTATCCAGGACACTACATAGTTGGCCGTTATGTCAGGAAAGTCATAGGGCCAGTTCTCTCCATGGCCAACCCATCCGGGAAATGCCCATGGTAAACCTATGGAGACCTTACCCATTAGTCCGATAACAATTAGTCAAATGAATACTAATCAAGTAAAGAGTATTAATTTGTTAAAGGGAGAGGTAGAATTCCCTTTCAGAGAAGCTTCGGACTTGTAACCGGAGGGTTGCCGGTTCGAACCCCGACCGGTAGGCCACGGCTGAAGTGCCCTTGAGCAAGGCACCTAACCCCTCACTGCTCCCCGAGCGCCGCTGTTGTTGCAGGCAGCTCACTGCGCTGGGATTAGTGTGTGCTTCACCTCACTGTGTGTACACTGTGTGCTGAGTGTGTTTCACTATTTCACGGATTGGGATAAATGAGTATCTGTTGCCACCCACCACACTGACCTTTCCTCCCAAAATTAATAAGCTATACGACAGCTAAATGCGGCCTTCAGACAGGCGCTGTATTGTATTGTATACAGTATATACTCTTTTGATCCCGTGAGGAAAATTTGGTCTCTGCATTTATCCCAATCTGTGAATTAGTGAAACACACTCAGCACACAGTGAACACACAGTGAGGTGAAGCACACACTAATCCCAGCGCAGTGAGCTGCCTGCAACAACAGCGGCGCTCGGGGAGCAGTGAGGGGTTAGGTGCCTTGCTCAAGGGCACTTCACCTGTGCCTACTGCTCAGGGTTCGAACCGGCAACCCTCCGGTTACAAGTCCGAAGAGCTAACCAGTAGGCCACAGCTGCCCCTATATCCATACCTATGAGTGTTATATTGGGGTTCCTCTTCTTAGCCTCCAACATCAGCCACCACTCATAGCCACGGAAGTAGTTCTCATCATTCTCATAGTGCATGTGAGTGGGTTCCGTTCCATCTAGACACAGGCAGAAAATGGGAATGGTCACTGGGAATGACCCTCATTTAAAAATAAATAAAATACTTTATGAAGACGTATCAATTCTAAAGGTGAGGAAAGCGTACTAGCCTACTAAATAAACAGGCCTAATAGGCTACTAAAGAAATACTACCCATTACATACAGTAGCATAAGATACACTTAGTTTTGAAGTATATGTTTATCAAAAATACATACTTTGCATCAATTCAAGGTATGTTTCACCAATTCATTTAATCAGCCTAATGACTGGCCTAATATGTATTTTCAATTACCTGTAGTCTGAGCATCACCACCTATTTCAACTTTCAAAATATGAAGAGAGGCCCCAAAGTTTGGCTGTAAAACACATTCAGCAACATGGTGTGATAACTCTCAAAGACAAGATCACATGACCATGACTTTTATGAAACCATAATCAAACTAATAAATTAATTTTAACATGCATAGAAAATAGGGCAAATAAAATAGCCGTCTGATTATGCAACGTAGACATTATGATTATGCACAGTCTGTATGGGGAATTGGTTCTTCATGGCATATCAGATGTAATCTAACAAACAGTAGGCTACTTATTTAACTAAATGGACTTCAAGAATGTCCAACCTTACCTTGAAAAGGTAGTCTAGAATTTGACTACGATATGGCTCAGCGTAATTAACAAGGAGACGAGATGTTGCCTAAAAGATAACACAACATGAATGGACATCAGTAGCCTAATAGCTAAACTTGTTTTTAAAACGTATTTTCGCTCAGTGTTCATCTTCGCAAAATTGTGGTTTGTTAGCTAAAACAGACTTTGCTGCAGCAACCAACCAACTCACTCACTCACTCACACACACACACACACACACTCATGCAGCCAGTTGGTGCAAAACAAGGAAGTTTTCATTCACAAACTTACCCCTCCACCACTTAAACCACCAATGCCGTCAAATGTTCGTCCTAATTTATCATCAAGTACGTAGTCGTCACTTCGAGAAAAGTAGAAACACATAAACATGACATAAACCAAGGTTAGTGAGGATGGCATCTTTCTGATGCCTCTAGTGTGTCCGACTCGACTGTCACTTGTCAGTGATCATGTGAGCATTAAATATGCCACAACCGGCCACAACATAGCACAACCGTCAATTAACTTCCGAGTGCCGTCAAAATAAAAGTCCTATGTTTTTGAAGCGCTAATAAAAAGGGATTTCGCCACACTTCTGGCTATTCAGATATAAAGGGAGGGAGATCTTAAGGACCATCATCTGGATAAGTCAAATGACTGATATGGTCTGTACTCTAGTGTTGTTTGAAGAGACAAAAGAGTCCCTCTTACCACTGCCCCACCACCCCAACCCTGGCATGTCAGGGCATACTCACACTGGGCACGGTTTACCGTGCCAGAATATGATTCTCTCCCATTCTTGGTCCGCACTCACACTGCGTATTATCAAACTGTACCCAGGCACGGTTGAGCTACTGTGCTCTAGAATTTTTGCATACAGTAGGTGCGATCATAATTAAGTACCGTACCATGGCCGAGTCCACCTCCTCAAGTGGACGCGGGCACACTGGTCAAATGAACCGGACTTTGAAGTTCAAACGTACTCGGGTACAGTATGGATGGCATAGTGTGAGTACGCCCTTACATCATAAGCAGAGAAATAAATTATATTCATTAATTACAATGAAGCTGAGACAGTCTCAGGGTATTGGAGCTCTCATTTGCAGACTGCTGAGGCAGTTCACACAGATTTCTGCTGTAGACCAATGTTATCAGCTGTCCATTTCAGCAATTGACCTGCGGTGGATAGTGGTATGATGTTTGACAAAAATAATACCATTGTATTTAACTTCATTGATTTAGATGCATGTAGTGACAAAAGTCCATGTGACAGAAAGTGGAATAGCTAAGCAGTAGGACTTTTATTCTGATATCCATTACATTTTCAGGTTGCCCCTGACAGCTTATTGTTGCTGTGACCTTTGGGCTTCAGAAGAGCACTTCAGTGGAGGTGTAATAGGTAGCCTAGCCACCTCATGCAGGTTTAGAGTTGGAATAAATATTATATCTCTATAAATGGATTTAGTGTGTGAGAACAGTTGTATGAGAAGAGTAAATCTGTGCCACAAATGACTTAGCTTAGGGATGTAAATAATGGGTCAAAATAGCTAGCCTATAACACATTGATACACATTGTGAGGGTTCATCTTCTTATGTCTTCAATATTGTGGCAATAAATTATAGTAATAGTTTAAGACAAGTTCAAGCAACAATATGTTAAGAGAGAGAGAGAGAGAGTGTGTGTGTGTGTGTGTGTGTGTGTGCACGCGCATGTGCGGTGTGAGGGGGTGTCTGTGTGTATGATCAGACAGATTGGCAGGCTCTCATTGGCTCTCAATGCCTGGAAAAAAACTGTAACTCACAGAGTTTGCAGGTCCGAGCATTAAGGGAGCAATGTCACTTGCTGTGGCTGCAAGCCTGCAGCTGAACCAGTCTTTGGTTAGGATAGCTGGGCTCCTTAAAGAACCTCTGGGCTTTCCTGCTGCATTGGCTGTTGGACAAGTCCTGGATGGAGTGCAGTGCACATCCACAGATGCCTTGTACCTGTACGCATGACTCTTTGCAGCGCTTTGCATTTGATGGCAGTGCAGCGTCCATTGCCTCCAGTCATAATGATGCCCCTGTAGCAGGCCCTGGAGGTCCTAGATCTCATGCCAAACTTTCTCAGTTGTCTGAGGTGGAAGAAGCAAATGTTTACCATGTCTTGCAAAGCCAAACCCAGCATTAGTGATGTCAGCTATGCTTTATCTTGGTGGGACAGGTCACCTTCAAATGACCTCTGGTCTGTTTCAGGGTCATATAGGGTTAGACTTCAGTGCTTTATCATACAGAAACAATGGCAACATTGAGTCGCTATGGGGATTCAATAATCTCAATTTGTCTTACAGTTTCATACATGGGACAAAACAGGGACGCTGAAAATAAACAACTATGTTGGTATAAAATTGTCTTTATTTTTTATTTCAGACCTGTCAGACCTGGAGCCTGGCTTCGCCCATCTGTATCTCAGTTACTGTAATTTTCTCATTGAGTGAAAGGGTTTGGTGGAACCAGGCAGGCCTGTACAAAATGCTGATCAAAACCAAAGTGTTGTTTGTTCTTTTAGACACTAGATGGCGATATCATTTCAAGAACCTTACTGCAGCATCCCAAAACCAAGGTATACCATAGACAGAGTGTAACAAAACAATTTCCATTAGTTTTATATCCCCACTTCAAGGCAGTGTAATAAAAAAATGTAAACGTTAGAAGATCTATAAAATACTCCCACTCATTCATCAAACCAGGGGTGGTATTAGGCCATTATATCCCTAATTTAAATTAGGAATATAATCTCTAACCTGGATGAACTTTGGTATTTTATGTGTTCATTTAAGTGTTGTGATGTTTGTAGCTCTACCACCGGTACGCTCAGGCCAATCCAAACTTTTCTCATCTGTTGTTCCTCGTTGGTGGAACACACTGCCAGTTCCTACAAGGGCAGGGACATCCCTCTCCATTTTCAAAAAACTCCTGAAGACCCAGCTCTTTAGAGAACATCTCCTTTCATAGCAACACTTACAACAAGTCTTGCTGATCCTAGCACTTACCAGCCGTCTTAAACTGACACGTAACTGTTAAAAACAACACTCACTGATGCACTTATTCTTACTGTACTCTAATGTTTTTTAAATTGTCCTAAAATTGTTGAGAATTGCTCTAAAACTTAAACTGTTTACCATGTTGTTAGTCGCTTTGGCTAAAAATGCGTCAGCCAAATGTAATGTAATGTAATGTAATGTAATTTGTTGTCTTTACAAATGCAAAATGAATATAGTACCAAGTTATGAGATCCTGCTGCTCTCTGTTGTGCTGTAGTGCTATGATGAGAGGGCAAGGAGGTCTGTTCCAGACAGCAGGTAAAGGGTTCTAAACAGACAGCAGGTAAAGGGTTCTAAACAGACAGCAGGTAAAGGGTTCTAAACAGGTTGTAGCAGAGCAGTGGTGGAGGGATGAGTCGAACAGACTCAAAGAGGCAACAAGCAAAATTGCAAAAACAATCAATGAATTTCTAGACAGGCACCACACATCTTGTTTTAAGCTTAATTGTCTCCAGGTGAACAGGTCATGTTTTGCGATGGTGATGGCTGGCAATATATATGCAGTGACAGAGATTCTCCCCGACAAGCTTGCCACCCCACAGCATCCCTGTCTCTGTGGCTGATTCCTGTTAAATCTCTGCACTGTAATCTAAAGGAGCCCAACTCAAGGCTTTGCTCATTAGCGCGACCTTACTTGACGGATATGGCAGTCACCACTTCATGGCCAGCCCCCTGCAACAGAGGGTGATATTGATTCACTGCCAAGATACATAATTTCCAACCCCCTGTGGCAAATTCCAAAACCGTCAGTTCATCATCCTGAAAATGATCCGCTGGGTCTTTGCTCGCCGCATAAACGACCGAGGGAAAGAAACACACCGCCCGATAAAAAATATCCTAATTAGATTGGACAGAACTTTCTGGGAGACTGTGGCAAATGTTATTTCTCGCTTATTTGGGCAAACATATGCAGCTGCGAGAGAAGCAGGGAACCTATTGATCAGTGTTTTACAAATCCGATGCACAGGCAACCTGCGTGTGGCAAGTAGTAGTTTTTGCTCCCTTCACATCCAAAATAACCTATTAATTGAATTGCGTGTGCATTTCTGACCATTTTAATAATGCAGAGTAGCAAATTGGATTTTTCTTCACTGGTATAATTATACAAGGAGAGAAAGAAGACGGCCCATATGCTGGCATTTATAATTCATGGACTTTTGATAGAAGTAGGTAGTCCACTGCCGCATGCGATGAGCAATAAACACTGAAGATCAGAGATCTGTTAAAGCGCTGTCATATTTCTGAGGTGCTTGGTGTGGATTGATGTTGGTGCACAGATTAGAAACGCTGTTTGAGTTTCATGGATCTGACAGGAATTGTGCCTCGCTGCAAGCCTTAATGGCGTACTTTGTCAGTGGTAACACAAGGTTTCATTAATATTGTCAGTAACAGGGCCTCACAAGCTCGCCTGCTGTACATCCACAAAGGGAAGAGACTCTGAAAGGAGCCTTTAGCAGAGTTTTTGCCAAGAACAGTGCGATCCTCCACCCTATCTCTCTGGAGGTGCCATGCCCCCTCTTCTCCACCTCCAATGTGCAAGACTAAAAGCTGTGAAATGCAATGTGATAAGATTTCAGACTGAAATTGGTCTGATATGGCATTCATTACACAAATCCCCACAGTATCAGCTCAGTGTGAAGCACTCCAGACCCCCTGGGCAGATTTTAATACATGCAACTGGACGACAACAGGCCATCTGAGACTCTAGCTATCAGATGGGATTCGGTGATAACTGAGCCGGGATTGTGTTCTCACCTTTGGTTCAGCCATTTGAGAATATATATGCTGTGTGTGGTTTTTTCATGTATACAGTTGCTTTCAAGAATATGAGCTCTTTGGCTGGAGTTGACATTTAACCAATCGCTGTAATCCACTGCACTGACTCTGCAAGCAGTGGTGTAGTCTATGTGATACTCAGGACTACGCCGTATACCCACTTCAAAAGCATCACCATCTCAGTATACCCACTCAAAATAGGCAAGGATAGATATTAACATTTGGGGTTGATCACAGCATACCCACTACAGCTAACTAGACTACATCACAGTATACCCACTAGAGCTAACTAGGCTACACCGCTGTCTGCAAGTGCTCCTAGTATTTGCTCAACATTATTCTAAAACCTCCTGGACCATGAAACGATTTGTAGCAATGTGTCTGACAACCATTGCATTACATTCACACGTCCGCATAATTGCCTTAAACTAGCCTACTCCTGAAAGCCTCTCTGTGGTCATCTTCAGAAAGTAACTAATTACTGATATTTAATAAACACAAGTAACTGTTACTACTTGTATGGTTTTAAGAATCGGAACAAAGTATGACTTACAGATCAGGCATATGCAAAGCAGGTATTAGAATACACTTTGTGCATCTATACATTGTCCTTTCTCTCTCCTCTCTCCACTGCACAGTCTAATTGAGTTAGGCTGACAGTCTATAGGTCCATGAGTGTCTGACTTGTTAAGAGGAAGGCCTCACAGTGGAAATTCAAAAGAAATGAGCTTTCCAGTTCAGGCTGTTCACGCCTGACTTAAAGGAGTATTCCGGCGATTTGTCACATGGATCTCCGTTTCTCGAGGTCACGGAGTACTGTGGGGATGAGAAAACCCCCCGAAAACAATCGGTTCTAGTTGCTGCAGCCAAACAGGCAGCTACAATGCTACACTCTGGACGCATGTTTATGTTCACGCCCTCAGAGTGTAGTAGAGTGTTGGTAACATATACCTTGAGATCATGTCAAATAAAGAAACCAACCAGCAAATGTAAATTGTACTCTTTCTTTCATTTTTAATACCATGAAATAATAATGTTTGCTATAAATAATTGCTATCTCGACCTAGTACCAGCAAGAAACTATTCACCTTACAGATCAAATTCAGTTCATGGTTCTCTGTCTGGTCTTCCATTCTGCAAATGACTGCTGCCCTGATTCAGTTGGAGACCACTGTGAGTACATGCCTCTTCTTATACAAGTCTACAGTACATATCTTCTCTTCCAATGCCGAGGACACAAATCTACAAATATATTAAAGCATTCCTGAGGCATGGCCTACATATCGAGTGCTCTCTAAAGCATGGTGCCCTTTTTAGTGGAGCAATGTAAAGGGCACCACGCTAAAAACAAACACTTCATTTTCTAAAAGAAAAGGAAACAGTCCAAGCCACTCTCTCAACCAAAGTCCGTTTTTGTTTACCTCAAATATCTGCTATTTTTGCAGGTTTGAGGACCTCTCCTTTCTCTCTCTCTCTCACACACACACACACACACACACACACACACACACACACACACACACACACACACACACACACAATCACAGAACGCAAATGACGCAGAGTAGGAAGACCATTCCTCCCTCAGAGGTAAAGACCTTAGTGCACATTACAGTAGCGCACACACACTCGCACACACACACACACACACACACACACACACACACACACACACACACACACCAGACCATTCCTCCCTCAGAGGTAAAGATCTTAGTGCAGATATTTGAGCCCAGCAGTCAACCAAATCTACTCCTCTCTTCAGCTCGATCTGAAACAACGTTGTTGACTGGCTGGAACAGTGTATGGCCCTGTCATTGCATTTGTTTTCCATTCACAGAGGTACTGTAGGACTGTGTACAAACACACACACACACACAAAGTGGGGACAGCTTGGGTAACCTTGAAGGGAAATTTGACAGAAAGAACATTGAATTTGAAATCAATGGCTTCAGCGGCCTTTCAAGTCAAAGGAGGCCATTTTCATTTGTCTGTGGAGCAGGCTGTGGCACTAGTGCCTTCCGTGAGGAAAGGGAGTCTTTTTTTTCAGGTGCTGGAGAGAGAAACAGAGGACCATGGTGCCACAGCGCAGAGAAATGACATGGCGGTAGCTTGTTGTTCTCAAGGGCAGTCCAGTCAGAAGGGAGATGAAACATGAACTCTGCTTATTAGATATTATGATTGTGAAATAGTTGTGGTAAATACTGCACAATCACCCATCCTGCAATGCCGCTGACCTTGAAGAATGGGCAGATGAAAGGTCATCAAATGTCCTTTATCACACGTTGTGAAGATGCAGGAAATCAAAACGCTTCTTACTGTAACTGAGCAGCATATAGAAAATGATTTTCTTTCACTTGGTGCAGAATCCTAATTAGATGATTGTTAGTAAGACAGGAAAGAATAAGCTTCATTGTTGCAAGATAAAAGGAATAATTGTTCCTGTAGTCAAAGCAGTCATGATTACTTCTGACCAGTAGTGTTTTCTGTGGCATAATATTCTCATGTTAGTAAGTTTGTTTTAGATATCTTCTGAACATCGACCTCAGTAGATTTGGTTGTCAAGCCCAGATACAAAATGTCATATAGGGACTGCAATTCTGTCACCAGAAAAGAAAAAAATAGAGAGAGAAAGAGGGAGTAAGAGAGAGTGAGAGTAAGAGGGAGAAAGAGGGAGAAAGAGGGAGGCATGGACAGACAGAAACTGTGTTTTCTGGCATCCTTTCTCAAGGCCTGACAGGTTGTTTTGGCTCAGAATAATACGACTGCACTGGGCTGTTTTAAAGAGTCACTGCAGCCCTGTCTGGGAGGAAGGCATGAAGGAGAGAAGCTCCTCGAGCCAACAGCTCGCCCTATAGAGCACTCACACAGAGATGGAGCTCAGCGAGCAGTTTCACCGAGACGCTCAGGGTCAGTCTGATGCCCGCTCCGCGGTAATTTCCCAGCTCTGTGCGAAGAGGATGGCATCAGCTACACGGCCGTAATGCCCTCTCCAAATATAGAGCTCAGAGGCTGAAGGTCAGAGGCTGGTAATATGGTGTAGGTGGTAAAGAAGGTCTTTTTGTTTCAAATTGGACTGTCATGACATTTTATTATTTCACATTTGCTTCTGTTACTGCTAATATTTTATTATATTATTATTTTAGTTTTCTTATTGTATTAGTTATGGAATTCAATATCTGCCAGACTCACTTATTGTGTTGTAGTATAGCGACACAGTGTGAATAAATGAAAAGTAATGTTTACATAATGATTATGCATTACATTTTGAAGACCATTTTACTTGTGAATAGTCTTTCAGTATTTTTTTCTCCTCAGTCTCACTATTGAAAATAAAATGTGACGGAGAGAATCCCTCGCATCGGATAAGGGAATATTAAGCTGGTGCATTAGGGGTTAGCCAAGCACATGGTTTATCCGCCGGCTCCACATCGACTTCAATTTGTAGCGCTGTCCCTCTGCGGACCCTGTATCTGTCTTAATCAATGAGGCCAATTGCCGGCGGCACCAGACAGGGTGTCTGCGTTGACTCCTCGACGACACTCACTTGAGGGAAGGGGGGTCGTGGTCATGCCGTCTAACCATGGCACAGCCCAGAACCTCCGTCAGCACAATGCCATGAAGCGAAAATCATTATTTATGTCCCCAGGGCAATGACACAGTACAATTAGGGGGAAAAAAAGCGAGGTAACTTACACAGTCCTCCTCTCTTTGTCCCTCTCTCCTCAGAGAGCGCTCGGGGCGAGAGTCTGGCCTCCTGAAAGGAGGTGGGGGGGGGTAGGGAGTGGGATTTAGCAAACCAACAGGAAGGTGAACCTTTATTGCTTCACTTATGGTGCTGTGCGGACACCTCTGCACTGAGGCTTTACTGAGGGGGTGAAAAACACACCATAAACAAACACTAAAATAGAAAACAAAGCTGGAAATGTTTGCAGCAAAGCATTCTGGACACATATCTACAGGACTAATTTTGTGTGAGGTAAAACACCAATCTATTTGGGGTATTATGTGTTAATGCAATATCATTTTCCACAAAACTAAGAACTTTTTTGTTTCAAAAGTAAGAACGTTACCTAGACAGGAAGCTTATTTAATCCGCCTCAGACCGGAATACATTCTGAAGGCCATGTGTTGTACCTGAATAACTTCCACTTCCTCGCACCATTTCATCTGTGTGATCTCACAGCCTACTTGTGATCTCAAGAGAGGTATCCTGTGGTCTTTACAACAGCAAGGTCGCATGAACACATTTCCGCCGCTGTTCCCGAGTAGTCTATCCACTCTAATCATGGGCCTTGTTGAAATGACCTGCAATGAGATGTGGTCACTGCCGTAATACATGCTACTGGAAAACCAAGTGTAGCAGAAAGAAAGAGATGCTGAAGCTGAAACTCACTCACCCCCGCAGAACAAAACACTCACCTTGGTCTAATGGCATATGATATCCTCCTGCTTAATTGTGTGAAGTGTCAGGCTTGGCCTCAGCTTGTGAGGAGACTAATTACTCTGCAAACGCACCTATTCCCCACGCGACTCGAAGGCTCGTGGTCATGCTTTAAACTGGAGTCGATTGCTTGGTTTGTTCCAAGAGAGTTTGAGGCTCCATTGCCTCAGTCAATGACCATTTAAATTAGGGCTTATCTTAAACATCTATTGTCTGGGTTAAGGATGAAAGGCTTTAGATTAGAAGCTCTCAGAAAGTTTGTTTATTCAGCCAACTTTACATAATCAATATAACAGGGACATGTCAAGGTTTTGCACTGTTGCCAGTATAAATATGTGGTACATTTTAATTTTGTACAGTAATTACTGCATCCGGCAACTCAATGCTATTTAGCAAGCCCATGCTTTACTCATAGTATTTATATCAGTCAAGGTTTAATGTAATTATTAGGTTGAAAATGTAGCCTGACCATTTGGCAAATCAAAATTAAGATTGAAAATTGGTCTGGGGGCCCTTTGTTTACTTCCGATATCTGAGGGGCATAGCAGTGAAATTAAACTTAAACTGGTACATTCAACTCTTACCAAATATTTTCATTAGTACAGCAAAACATGTCTTTCATATCTTGTAAAAGATGGCTTTAAATACTGAAAATACTGTGTCTGTATCATTAAACACTGAAGCCATCAGTGCAACCATTGGTATTCAACAGCACAGCTAACCGCACTCCTATTTGTCATCATCTAAAGTCCACCCCATCGCCCGGCCCATGCCGGAGACGCAGTTGTGATTGATTCCTGGAGGCCTGAAAGGGAGCACATCTGCTGAGCAAATTCAAATGCACTCACAGATTCATAGGGTTCGTGGGGCTATTGAAAATGCATTTCCTCCAATTAAAATCATTTTATTGTATACAGACAGCTGGGATCAAAAAATCTCTCAGTGTAGACCATACAGTACCAGAGGAATAAACAAATAGCTAAATGCACATTTTATCCATACAAGAAGCTAGCCACAAAAGTCCAAGCCATCCCATTAGGATGGAAAAGAAAGAAAGCATAATATACTTTCATGGCAACGCTTGATTACTTGAGTGAAAATAGAAGGTAATGTTGCACTGATTCAGTAAGGATTCAATCACACCGAAAAGCACCGCTTGGTATTTGATTTGGGGGCATAGTTCTGTATCAACATTGACTATTGATTTGATCTAATTTACTTTTTGCCCATTGCCTTGGAGTTTTCTCATTAAGCCCAAGCAGTGATAGATTATATGCAGAATGGGCTACGGAGGTCATTATGGACCTGCATACTTGAGAGGGTTTCAGGTCCACATTAATGTTCAGGGGAAATCTCATTTCGATTGTAACTTTGAACAGAGGGCCATGGAGAGCAGCACCTAAATATCAGGGATGAAGGATTCAATCTGGGCAAGGATTCATTCTGCTTGAGCCCAGGTTTGAGATCTATAATGTGCTGTAAATATTCTAAATGGGGGAGAATTCCACAAGAATGATGAAATCATCCATCACTGTCTCATAATCATTTAATATCAAACAGCGGCTATGAGGGTGTGTGTGTGGGGGGGTCCATCAAACAGTCAGATTCCATGACAACAGTAATTACATCACATTCTTTTCTTTATTGAGATTTCAGATTGATTATGAATTGTAGGGCTCACCCACAATAACATCATACTTTGCTTGGTAACAGGCTAAAGCTTAGCAAGTTAGCCTCTCAGAAGCAGGTCTCATCCATGCCCCCTTCTAGTTCAATTGGTTGTAAACTGATATTTTTTCTGAGAATTTTCACAACAATATGAAAGTTATGTATCTAAGAATTCCCAGATTTAATAATCTGATTAACCTCCTACAGCATATCACCACCAACCTCCACTCCATTTTATGAAGGTTCAAGAGAAATCTTGAAAATGACAGATATTGCTTCAATGGCCTATGCCTATCTGTGTAGGGTTTATCAAATTCAGTGGATTCTTTTTCTTATTCACCTAACCAAGTGGCCTGGCCAATCAGAGACAACATAACTTCTCTGAGCACTATGTGGTAAAGCTTGGGGGAAGTTGCTCATACTGAATGCCTGATGTGTATTGCTATACTTCAGCAGATAGAAAACAGATCAAGATCACTACTATGATTTGACTAAACATTCATGCCAACTAAATGTATAATTAAAAAATAAGGCACTAGATAAATGGACGTAAAAAAATTAAAAATACAACTAAAATTGGATGCACGCACTAAAAGCATATCTGGCCGGCCTGAAGCTGGACAAGCGCGGAGGTCAGGGGAGGTGTCCGCCTGGCAATTATATCACTTGAACAGTCGTGGCTCCCACAGAGCGCTCTGGCTAATGGAGGTGGCTGGGGTGTCACTCAAAAGTGTCAAAGATCAATGTGGAGGAGTGAATGTGTGAAAGACACAGCGAGTGTCTGGTCACCCCGCACAGTGCTCTCTCTCACACAGCGACAGTACAAGAGACCCAGGCCAAGTTCAGGACAGAGAACAGTCTATCTAATCAGCTGTAGGACACTGGGGAGAAACCACGCCAATGTGTGTGTGTGTGTGTGGTGTGGTGTGTGTGTGTGTGTGTGTGTGTGTGTGGTGGGGGGTGGTAGTGGTGGTGGAGGTGGTGGAGTGCTCAAATAAAAACCTTACCTCAGAAAAAAAAAACTCAAATATGTATTTTCAAATGTGAAAAGTTCATCCAAAATCATCCACTTAGTCCCCGGACAGAACACTCACTGCTGTTGTTACCAAATGTTTGTACATAGCCCGAGGCAAGCTTCAAAGCACTGCAAGTGAAGCCCCACTGCTCTAAATGAGAGTTTTTCTTCTATTGCTGTGGTTCTCAACCTGGGGTGTGCAATATCATTTCAGGGATTCACCATAAAGTGTGAAAAATATTTTAATTTGACATAAAACCATCACTTTAATTTGTTTAACGCATATAAACACAAACAGCGCTGTTGTTCACACTAGGCAGTCTTCCATTCCATTCCCAGTTTGGCCTTAGCTAAGAATCAGAAAATTGACAATAATATTACTAATAGAGATAAAGTGTCTTTGGTAATATTGCTGCCTTTTTTTGTCATGATCTAGATCTAGTTGGGTGTCTGTGTCATTCTATTAGTTGTGCATTGTTGTTTATTGTCAAGAGCTGCTGTTATGAGCATGATCATGTTGTCCTATGTATTTTTACATTCTAACACCTGTGATCATACAGTAGTACAGATCTCATCGAACGCCTATGCAGATGGCATCTCAGAAAAACAGTAATGTTATTTCGATGGAAGCCTCCAATCTAAATCTAATCTAAAAGCACAGCAGTAAAAAAGTGCTGGGGGCATGCAGGTGGGGGGTGGGGTGGAGGGGTCGAGAACACCAACCTGGTTATTCTGGGGGGTCTCGACCCCAAAACATTTGAGAACCACCGTTCTATTAGATAGGTGGACACATTAAAGAGCAGTTATTTACAAGAGTATGAAGTTATTTGTCTACAGCAGTTTAAATGATGCTGCACTGCGTGCAAGCTCTACAGTAAGTACCATGTTCTGTTATCTTAGCAGGTTTGTAGGAGATTGTTTAGCCAATCGGAGATTGCCATTGGCCAGGTGAGTGACCTACACATCCCTGGGCCTCCCTCTTGAAGACACCAGGTTGTAAACTGTTTCTAGATATTATAGACCCTTTCAATCTGTTCCTAGAGTTTCTGGTTGGAGCATTTAGTGTAAGTAGACTTTAGTGTAATGCTCTTAAAAATATTGACTCTGAACTTTTTTATTTTTGTTTGTTCCCAAGTCACCATTAGCTCAATGTTGTTTTCTGCGTCACCAGAAATGCCTTAGGAACGTGCCTGTTTGTTTCTGCAGTTAAAGGCCTTAATGCTTGACTAATGAGCAGTCTGGCATTTCTCTAGGGTTGACTCCACTATCTCCCGGTTTCATATCCAGGGCACTAATAAGGAGACTGAATGGTTGAATCAGCACTAGCCCTCGCAGAGTTTAATAACCAGCAGACTGGGTCCAGGACAGCAGCTGTAGCAGGTTAATAAGTGGTACAAAGGCATCGCTATGACACAGAGAGGCCGTAACAGAACACTGTAGAACACTGGAGTGGAACACTCTAATGATCATAAATTAGAACACCGGAGTGGAACATTCTACTGATCATAAACGGTTCTGAGAAAACCATGTGGAGCCCTGTGTGTGTGTGTGTGTGTGTGTGTGTGTGTGTGTGTGTGTGTGAGTGTGTGTGTGTGTGTGTGTGTGTGTGTGTGAGTGTGTGTGTGTGTGTGTGTGTGTGTGTGTGTGTGTGTGTGTGTGTGTGTGTGTGTGTGTGTGTGTGTGTGTGTGTGTGTGTGTGTGTGTGTGTGTGTGAGGGGAGGGGGTTCTGTCAGTGCTGGTGGCAATGGTAGGGTTAAATCGAATTTGATCTGAATTAAATCTTGAATGTATCTGGGTGTGTAGTGGGTTAATGCAAACATAGTCAACTGGAAACTGTAAATCAAGCAGAGGGATTCTTAACAGCCAGCCTGAGCCAGAAAGCCCCAGCACTATGTTTACTTGGTGACTTAACCGCCATTAGGATAATCCTCCAAGATTTAATACAAACAGCTGGAACACACCGCTCCATTGACTTAGACGAAACTTAATCAATTAGCTGGCTCTGAGAAAATAACCCAAGTGCCTCGGCACAAGAAGTATTTTGGGGATTATTCATGATTGGGTGGGGCTCCTGACCAAGAGTTCTGCAAGGGGTTGGGTGAGGTTTTCATGGCTAAGAGGCAAATGTGGGAACCAGTATTGGCAGCCTGATCCTCAGTAAAAATGGCATTGAAGTTTTTAATTCCTTCTTTTGTTTAGCCCCTTGCACAGAAAACCCCTCCTGTACAACTTCCAGTCTCATGGATCCCAATAAAAGACCTACAGCAGAGTAACTACGGAGAAATCCATACAGACACCTGTAAAACCTTACCCTCATTACAGACTAGAAACCCCTCTGACAATATTCAGCAGTACTAAATGCCCAGCCACTGATTGCAAAGGGTGATTATTTCTACACAGTGCATCAGCTGTGGGATCCTCGCCTTTATGGAGCAGAGCACTTTCATTGCATGCTGTATGATGGATGCCTCAGCACTTCTATAAAATGGGTTTCACATTTGGGGAAGGAGGCGGTGCAGAGATATGTAGGAACAGTTTGTTCAATCCCACACAAAAAAGAAAACAATTCTGAGAGGAGAGTTGTGTGTACAGTATGTTGTATCTGAGGTGCTGGGGAGTGTGGATGTGTCTTCTATGAAGACCTGCCCGTGTGGTGACCTCCACAGCGCAATGGCCACACAAAATGTCACAATATGTAAATACTGCTTGTGCTTTCATCTGTAGCTACTGGCAACTTCTCATGGACTGGAAAAAAAAGACATACACTATGCTGTATGTGTGGTTATTTTAAGATATGTTGCAGTGTACATTAAACAAAGCATCACCCTGATTCAGTCATTGACCAGAAGTGAAAATTAGTCCATTACTGGTTACAAGGACCCATTTTTTTGTGCAAAATTGTCACACAAATGAAAAATTAATATTTGTATAAAATAAAATAAAAGTGCAAATTGTTTCAATCACATTTGCACACTGCCTCCTAATTATTTTTCATCTAAAAGGTTTAGCTAAAAAGCAGGGCAACCTGTGAACCCTTAAAGGAACACTCCCCCCAACATATTTATATTTTACTCTATTTTACTCTGATATTTTAGATTTATATTTTACTCTGCTGTTGTAAATAGCAAACTTCCTGTGACTTATAACCCTGTACACAATGAAAATGCTTTTGTTGTGGAGGTGAAGGATTAACAACATCTCCAAAGAGCTATATCTACTGACAAGGTGTCAGGATTCTCGCGAGATTTGTCGAGCTGCCGTTCTTGAAGTTACATGGCTGGTTTTCTTGGTGGTGACTCGCTACGTCTATGCTGTAGCTATTCTAGGTGAACGATTTGCCTATTACAAGTTTGTTTACCGTCAAATTGGCTTCGTAAAGGTGCAAATCTTGCCTTTTAGTTCGTAAAGGTGCAAATAGTGTGCCTTTAAGTTCTTGTGAAGTTTCTGTCTTCACTGATATTGGTCATTATTGCAGAAGTGCATTTAATACATCACAGAAATGGAAAATATAATTAGCTGAGATAATTAAGACAATCCAGACACAAGGATAATTGTGCTGTTGTTTGATTTTGTCTCTCACAGATGCAGAACAAATAAAAGAGGCTGGAGATTGAAGTCTTCCTAAAAAGATAGATTATTGATGGAAGGCTAATTAATATCAAGACGATCCTCTAATCAGTACGAAGCTACCCTCTTGTTTTTTATACAATGCATTCAACTGTACCCTAAATGTACCCTGTCTCCTCGTATGCCATGCATATACACACAGGCCTATTTTTTACAGATACTTAATGCCCTTACATCAATGTATAACAAAACAGGTTTATAGATTCAGAAGAACCGGTGATGTGATTCCTGGTATGATATAAATAGAATATGATAGAAATTATATAAATCCAGATAGTCCTCAAGTCATTCATTGTACATTTGGACAAAGCAGCTGTTTTGTAATCATTTATTACTTTTGTACAACAATATACCTTGGTGCTTTGACAAGTTGATGGTGTGTTGTAAACGTTTGGTAGATATGCTAAGGCACATTAATGAACTATTACTACAACAAACGACCCAACCACTCTCACAATGCCCATCTGATAGGAATGAAGCTAAAGAATGACATGAATCAGTAATGGATAAAAATCAAACAAAAAAAGCAAATGGACTTAAAGGAGCCATCTGACATTATCTACAGAATTACGGAAGGTTTTTATTTTCATGTGGTAATTAACACTGAGTATACAGCTGTAATTTAGTTTATCTGTTAATATAGGTTTATAATTCATAGAACAGAAATCCTGTGATTTGTCCTATGTGACCAAAGTACCATATTTCCAAATGCTCAGAACAAGGTAAAAATAACACATGGCACAGTCAAAAGTTATTTTACTTTGTGCCCTGTTTTCCAAACTATCAATGCAGCCAAAGCAACTAGTATGTCCTAGTTTCATGAGAATGTTTGCATCTCAAACACATACTATTTTGCCACAACGATTTGTGCAAAATCTCAACCACAGAGCAGAAAAAGAGAAGCTTTTTTAAACGTTTGTTGATGCAAGAGGAGAAACCGGCAACTCATAGATCATGATGCACTTTACGAGTACACAAAGAGCACATCTTTTTTTTCCGATTACAAATGAAATATCTAGAGGCGCTTTGATACAAATGTACAAACATTACCATTCCCACTGAAAAATCATTTTGTGTGGCAAACATCTGAGTGTGGACCGTTGGTCTTGTTATAAGCTGTGCTAGTTTTCCCAGAGTTGCTCTGTCTGGGACCAACAACAGTCCCATTAGTCGTGTAAATAGGCTGTATGTGAAAAGCCCCTTTCAGGAGCTGTTCGTTGTTCAAGGACACTATCTGAAAGCTCGTCTCAGTCATTTCCAGGATGGAGTTGTCCTTTTTGGTCCCCGCCTCGCCGTAGTCGTCTTTCCGTCGGCCCCGGCTGTACTTCCATTTGGACGACGACGGGCTGCCTTTCCTGTGCATGCGCCAGCAGAAGAGGCCCAAAAGCAACACCAGAACCAACAGAACGGCGCCGCCGATGATCCCGGCCAGTAGAAGTGGGGAACTTGGGTCCTGCTGAGTGGCCTGCTCGGGCCCCACGGCGTTGTTCGCCGTGTTGAGCGCTGACGGTGTCGAGACCTCAGAGCACACCGTGTAGCGTCCAGGGGAGTGGTTATTAGAAGTGTCTAAGGGGGCGACGCAAACGTGATAGGTAGATTCGGGGTCCAGGTTGGACAGTAAAATCCCATTAAGCTCCCCTGCAGCCACTGTCTCCTGTGTCCTCTCGTTCACCAAACGCTCTCCCATTTTGACTGATGTTATTTTATACGCAGCGACAGTGAATGTGGCCAACCAGCTCACCTGAACACAGGTGCGATTGACTGCAGTGAGAGACACCTGCAGCGGCTCTTGCGATGGGTACTCCGAAGTGTTTGTAGTATTCTCCCTCTCTACATCTCCCCTCAATGAGGGGGGCAGGGAGGCTTGAGCCGGGGGTTGTGGTGACGAGAGGGGTATTTGTGCCACTGATGCAGGGGTGGTGGGAGAAGGGTTAGTTTGCAGGTGTGGGTGAGTTGGCACCCACACTGTACTGCCCGGGCATTGGACGAGGTCCAGGTTGAGCTCTCTGATTGCCATCCCGCGAAAACCCTCTGGGCTTTGGCACATGAAGCCGCGCACGTTGAGGGTAGCTGGCAGCGTCTTTAACCACACCATGACCCACTTAATTCCGCAGTCGCAGTGCCAAAGGTTGTTCCGAACGGTCAGCTGTCGCAGGCTGAGCAGGCCATCAAAGACCCCCTGTGTCAGCCCCTGCAGCTGGTTGCTGGAAATATCCAGTTTTTCCAGGCGGTGGAGCCCCGCAAAGGCCCTGACAGGGATCTCATTCATCTGGTTGTCCTGCAGGTTCAGCTTCTCCAGAAAGTCCGTGGGCAGATGGGGGGGGGGCAAGCTCAACGAGTTGCGCGCCATTGACAGCGTCCTCAGGTTCGCCAGGCCCTGAAACGCCGTCGGGGCAATCCCCTCGTCCGTCAGCAGGTTCCCGTCCAATAGGAGGCTCTCGAGGGCAGTGACGTTCTTAAAGGCCTCCTCCTCGATGACAGCGATGCGGTTCTCGTCCAATCGCAGCTCCTTGAGGTCAGCGGGTAGCCCGATGGGGACGCTGCTGAGGTGGTTCTTGGTGAGAAAGAGGTACCTGAGGCTCACCGCCTCCCGGAACGCCCCTTCCTCCACCCCCACGGTGGAGATGGAGTTGTCGTCCAGATAGAGCTCGTCCAGCCTCAGCAACTGTGCCAGAGCAGCGCGCGAGATGGTCTGGATGTTGTTCTCCTGAAGGTGAAGCACGCGCACGTTTTTGGGCAGGTTGACGGGGAATTCGTCCAGCTGGTTGCCGTACAGGTAGACCGTCTCCACCGAAGCCACGTGGTGCAGCTCCAGTGGAAAGCCAGCGTTGTTGATCTGGTTGTTGTGCAGGTAGAGGATCTTGTAGCCCTCGCCGATCCCCAGTGGAACTGAAGTCAGGCTCCTCTCGTTGCAGTACACAAAAGCCTTGTCGCACCGGCACTCCTCCGGACAGGAAGTGCTGCGGCAGAACTGCAGGTGAAGACCGAGTATGATGGGAATCCAAGGCCTGATGAAAGCAATAAAGTCTTTATTCCACACACGTACCTGTAGCTCCATTTTAGATAGCACTGCCCAGGCCAGCAGACGCCAAATGCCAGTCACCACAGACGACGCTCGGGGGATAAAAAAGGTCAAAACCAAATGCTCCTGGCAAACAGAAGTTTCTGTGCGCACTTGCAGAGTGGCCTGCCGCTGCTGCTGCTGCTGTGCTTGCACTACGTGCTCGCGTGGTGAGCGGGTAATCCTTCGATAATTGCCTGTCCCGAGCGCCACAGCGCAAGAGCAATGGTCTCATTAACTTCCACGCCTCCTTCACTTCCCTCGGTCCGCGCCCGAGCTGGGGACGATCGCAGGGCTCATCACATTTTCAACACCGGCCCGCCAGAGGGGCCATTCTATGCGCTCTCCGGCCGGAGTGTGAAGAGGGGAAGACGGGGGCTTGTCACTGAAGCGTCCTCAGCAGCTCTGACCACACATGGAGATGCCGAGCCCTGTCTGGGCCTGGGTCTGGGGCTGTCTCCCTCCGTCATGACGGTGGGCTTCAGAGACCTAGTCCAGTAAAATAAAACAAACACATTTTGTCCAGGAGCACACACACACCAAAACACCCGTGCAGTTTGTTCTGGGTTGGATGCTACTGCCATGTCAGATATAGCATTTGGTTTACACCGATTTTCGTTTTTAAATGCCAACGATTTATACTAAACACTATTTTTGACATAACCTAAGTTATATAAGATGTATTTGATCCGTTAAAGTACAGCTTACAGTAGAGGACAATAAAAAGTCAACTCATTTGGTAAAGAACAAGGCCAGCAAGGGCACGATTTGTAAACATCAGATGAAATTTCAGATGAAAAAAATATTGATTTTTGAGTCCCTGGACACACTTTAGGTCAAATATCAACATGATGAACATGCCTCACTGCTCACAGAACAGCTGAGCTGGCCCAAGGGTATGTCATCTCACAGTAAAACAATCCTGTCATGGCCGTTACATATGCACTAGCAGGATAAGGTATTGATACACCCATGTCCAGAAACGTAGGCACAGATATCAGGCTAAATTACAGGGCAAAGGTGCAGAAAGGATGTGTGTGTGTGTGTGTGTGTGTGTGTGTGGTCTATGTGTGTGTGTGTAGTCTGTATGTGTATGAGTGAAAATCTGATGTTGCGATATGCAATAGGCTACAGTCTATCTTCTTTTTATCTAAAACGGCACAATGTTCAAATTTTATACCTTCACCATAAAAAATATTGTAGGCCTATGCCGATTTTTTTTATGTCTCGCAGTTTCAAAAATACTAAGGACATTGTTTGTGTGCCAGCAGATACAAAATTGGACAAGTGCCTCCAACAGAACTTAAACAGCTTCTTACAGTAGATGATTTTCAACAGTCAAGGAAAGTCAAAGGTCTTTGGATTCATGATGTTGGAGAGACCAAATATTTTTAAAGAGCAGTTGCACAAATACCAAATAGGATTCAGTGGGCTATTTATCTAACATGCACTTAAAAGAGTCTACGTTTAGCTACGTTTAGAGCTGAAAAGTTTACCCTGGTAGCAGTTATTGTCAATATGGTGCATTTCTATGTAAAGAGGATAATCACAAATGCTAATATAACAGATAAATGGATGTGGATATAAGTCTGACTTACTTTACCTATTCGGGAAAGTGCTGCATCTCTTCGGCATGGTGAACTCCGCGTTTGCCCCAGTAATCAGTTGTTACTGCGCCGAAACATATCGCAGTAGTAAAATGTTTTCTGTAGATTGACCATTGTACTCCGAGAGTGAGAGAGTCTGTCAGTGATACGGATTTCCAGGACTGCATGCTAGTGTCAGCGACGGCATCAGCCCCACCGTTCCGCGCCGTGCAGCCTTGCGGAATGATCCGAGTAGGCTACCCGCTCCCTTCAAGGGATTAAAGGCTAACACAGGTAAACACCAAGAAAGACTTCTTGACGCACCTTTCCCCACCCAAATGACGCCGGGAAGCAAAGCAAACTGTGGACTCTTGTGGTCCGCTTTCCCACGCCGATGATTTAGTCTGATTATTTTACAAGTGCAGGAGTGGTCTTCCTCCCTTCGAACCCAAGGAAGGCGCTTGCAGTATTGCACTAAGCTGGGAGCGAGGTCTCTCTCTCTCTCTCTCTCTCTCCCTATCTCTCCCTATCTCTCTCTGCTTTCTGTCAGACTTGTACACAGGCTACTGTCACATGTATACAAGCACCGACAGCAAAAGCATTGATGTTACGACATGGATTAATGGGAACTCTGTTTAAACATCACAAGGGCAAGAGTTCTAATAATTTCCCATCTGTTTGGAAAAACAAAGTTTGGCATTACAACATCAAGGCGTTTGTTGTGGTTTACTTTGATGCATGACCAGATATTACAGTATGTTACAACATGGGGAAGCGAGCGCAATCAGCTCGAACACTCAGCTACAGCGGTGAGCCGGAGATGGCAGTCCACCTCCCGCTGAGATGAAACGCTCAGCTAATGACGAGTTCAAAATACCTTTGAGATAAATTCAAATGAAGCTGTTCAACTCAGAAACGCACCGCAGGTGATTCACGACCGAATCTCCTCTATTCCAAATATTTATAATGTGCAACATGCTTTCCAGTAACTCCAGCCAAGGGGAAATATGATGAGGTCATAACCTATATATCACATTCTGTCATCATATATCATGATAATTGTAGCAGGCTTCTGTAAACTGTGTCACAAAACGGACGATCTGTTATTCAGTCACTTATTTGGCCTATCTGCAAATTTGGGATTTGGTTAAACCCAGCAAGACATCTGTCCACTGATGGAAATTCAATCTGCAAATTAGATTTTAAATAAAACATGGCGTGATAATGAAATGATATCTAACAGTAGGCAGCCAATAAACAGGAGGTCCTGTATGGGGTTAGCAGGATATCATTGCCACATGTGGTGCTGATGTCAAGTGGGATTATATTGTGCATGCAGGTCTTAACAAATAAACAGCTGTTCACCTGAAACAGCCCTTCCTCAGCATTCACATCATGTTTTTAGAGTCTGATATTTACAAACAAGTGAAAGCATAGCAAGAGAAGTATGAATAGAATAGATTACAACAGAATAGAGATCATAATAAGAAAGTTGTCTTTATTCCAGCCAACATTAGGTATTACTAAATCAATATTAAAAGCCCTATTAAAATTAAGAATGCTTTGCCAATGCCATTATGGGGTTGGTTTCCCTAGATTAAATCAAATCAGTCCAACAACCAGAGAAGTGTTTTATTCACTTCATTTATTTCCGCATCTTTGGTCTTATGTCTAAAGCCCTTTCACATTCTGGCCTCAGAAGATAGCGGGGTGTAGAGTTTGTTCCCAATCAAACTGACTTTTGTTTCCTGCAGGCTAGATTCCCACAGTGAGGCTCTGGAAAGTGGAAGAGCCAGTGTGCACCACTTGAGTATCAACATTTACAATGCCAACATTGGCATTCACAGGACTGGATTTGATCATTTCATTCATTCATTCATTCATTCACTAATCAATCCATCCATCCATCCATCCATCCATTGATTCCCTTGCACTCTATAGCATGCTTCCCTTGCCATATCTTGTGGCTCCATGTAAAAGGCTTTCTTTGTCATTTTGTGTAATCTTCACCTTCATCTTTATTCATCTGGTTATGACCTTGGAAACTTCAGTACGTCTCCATATTTCTATCAAGTTAAAATGCTCCATTTTATTAAGTGGCGGTGTTGGCCTATACGCACTTGTAAATCACAGCGTAGAGTATAGGGGTGGCCTGAGAGTCTCTCTGCAGTCCTTTCACTGCATGCATGCTTGCCTCAGTTTGTTGCTTTGTACTTCTTGTTCTTTCTTTGCCATGAGCAAGTCCCTAGGACTTTACTTGTCTTCTTATTTTATAGTCTAGAGTGGAGTCTAGTCTACATGGAGTATTTTATACACCTCTCTCTCTCACTCTCTCTTTCTCTCTCTCTAGTGTTAATTTTGTCACCTATTTTTAATTTAGTCTTAGTCTTAGTCTTGTGACGAAATGTCCTTTTTAGTCTTTGTCATATTTAGTAATTCAAATATCATTTTTGTTAGTCAAGTTTTAGTCGACTAAAAGTCTCGTCATTTTAGTCTAGTTTTAGTCATAAGAAAACTAAAGGTGTCTTAGTCAGTTTTAGTCAACACATTTTAGTCTTTTTTTATAACAAATTATTTCTGATTACCATTTGAGTCAAATAGTGTTTCACACATCTCAATTTTCCAACAATATTGTGTGTCCACAGGGCTACTCGTCTGTTATAATTACTCATTCTGATTTTTTGTCAGTCAGTATGTTTACATGCACAGGTAAGTCGAGCTACAGTTATAGCTCGGCTGGGATTTGACCATAGACAGTAAAAGATTTGACTGGACCACTGTCATATTCGTAGACCAGTGTTTCTCAAAGTGTGGTCCGGGAATCACTGGTGGTCCATAAGCTATCTCAAGTGGTCCGTGAGCAGACGCGGGTAAAATATAATATAGATGAGTTGTTTGCAATATTGAACCAACTTGTATGTAAAAAAACAGTTCTGCAACACTGTCTATGTAAGATATGCCAGTTTAAATCATACAGTATGAATCCACACAATAAGCAAAGTGCAAAGACAATAAGCAAGGTGGTTCAGTGAGTAGGCCTATAGTGTAGACTAATTATAGGCTACTGTTGAAGTAGGTCTAATCTTTTTTTTTTTTTAGCTAGGGCTAGTTAAGTGGTCCTGAAACTGAAAAAAAGTTTGAGAAACACTGTCGAGACCAAAGTATTAATGTTTTACTCCGCCTCGCTAGATGGCGATATGTTTCAAACACAACACATTCCCCAAACAGACTCTCCATCTTAGCCATAGCTAACTTGCTAGCGAACTTTCCATATTAGCTTACTTGCTAGCAAACTTTGCATCATCAGTCTAACTAGTTAAATAGTTGACATTACATGATGAACATTTTCGTATGGACATTCTGGTGGATGTTAATTTGTATGAGAGAAGCTTCAACTTCTGGGTATGTAGCATTGTGGCATAAAGCTTAGGTAGTTAGTTGGTAACTCTGGCAGAAATCTCCAGTGTTCTTGTTCCATGTAGTTTCGTGTTGCAGCCACAGGGTTACAGCAACAGCACGTAGACTAGCCTACAGGAAAGCTGTTGCGTATGAACTCATTCGGAATATTTTGAAAACGTAACAGCTAGATATTCTGTCTTCTCATTTTGTAGACGAAAATGAAGAGAGATTTTATCTTAGTTCTTATTTCATACAAAACATTTTAGTCTCTGTCTTTTTTTTCAACAATAATTCATCTTAAGATAGTCTTAGTCAGTGTTTCAGGACATTACTGCCGTCTCGTCATCGTCTCGTCTTAGTCATGAAAAAAAAGGTCGTTGACGAACATATTTCCTCTCGTCTCGTCTGACAAAATTAACACTATCTCTCTCTCTATTTCTCTCTTTCTGTGAAGTCCTTCTATAACTGCAAATACACAGAATTGTACTTTCTTTGTGTGAAAAGGACCTTAAGTGGGTGTAAACTGAAATTAGACACTGTGAAAAGCTTACTGCATGATTAGGCTCTATTTGTGTGTTTGTGTGTGTGCGAGTGTGTGTGTGTGTCTGTGTGTGTGCCTGTCTGTGTGTGCGAGTGTGTGTGTGTGTGTGTGTGTGTGTGTGTGTGTCTGCGTGTCTGTGTGCGTTTGTGTGTTTATGTGCATGTGTGTTGTGAATGTGTGTGTGTGTGTGTGTGTGTGTACAAGTGTGTGTGTGTGTTTGTGTGCATGTGTGTGTGTGTTTGTGTGCATGTGTGTTGTGAATGTGTGTGCCTGTGTGTGTGTGTGCGTGTGCGTGTGTGTGTGTTCGTGTGCATGTGTGTGTGTGTGTGTGTGTGTGTCTGCGTGTCTTTGTGTGCATGTGTGTTGTGTGTGTGTATGTGTGTGTGTGTGTGTGTGTACAAGTGTGTGTGTGTGCATGTGTGTGTGTGTATGTGTGTGTGTGTGTGTGTGTACAAGTGTGTGTGTGTGCATGTGTGTGTGTGTTTGTGTGCATGTACATGTATGTTGTGAATGTGTGTGTGTGTGTGTGTGTGTTTGTGAGTGCTCTGTGTGTGTGTGTGTGTGTGTGTGTGTGTGTGTGTGTAGTGCGTGGTCTCATGCCCTTAGTTGTAGCACTCTGCTCCGGTCCGCTCCACTCCACTGCAGCCCTCTCTGCTCTCTGCTCTCTCCAGCCTGCAAACGGGAACTTTTTAAGGAGCTCATCTCATCAAGCATTTTTACATCATTTGTGCTGTCTGTGCTCTTTACCTCCAGTGTCCCCCAAAACTCCCTCCAAAACCCCCCCTGGAGGAGGATCAATTTGTCCTCTATTGTTCTCAAATTTGCAAGCACATGGATTTTTTTCCTCCGAACATGTCTGGACATTTGGGGCGGTTATAGAGGTGACACACTGTAATTATTCCCCCTGGTAAGCAGTCACCCTGTTCCCTCAAGCAGTGGTGATGTCTCCAAACACCAGCCTTCACTCACGCCTCTGCACATCCACAGCCGCTGAATTCAACCTGTGTGTGTGTGTGTGTGTGTGTGTGTGTGTGTGTGTCACATCCGCAGCCAGGCCCACAGACCTTTCCCCTGATTCTAAACTGTCAAGCGCGTATGGAGGCAGCAGGGAAAGGAAATCGCCACTAAGAATAATGTTTAATTAAGCGGAAAACTGCTCGTTCCAACGTTCGCTCTAACTACACAATTCCCCGTGTGTCATGGTCTTGGATAATACATCTGCACATTTTCTCTCACCCGACTAATAGGTAACCGATGGCACAAATTATGGCATGCATTTTATAGTAGCCCAAAAAAAGTCATATGAATCCTGAGAAAACTTACCACTACAGATGAAACAGTCTTAGTTTCTTAGTCTTAGAATGTAGTCATAATATTTAAATAATGCATTTATATCTTGCTGAAATGACTGAAAGATTATAAGTATCATGAGTGGAAGTGTTTATATGTTGAATACCAACATGATTGATGCGGTCATGCATTATAAGGAGGTCAGCATCACTGATAGGCAAGCCCACTAAGTTGCTGTTGCATGTTTGAAGGTGATTCTGCTTGTAATGCGTGTGTGAGTGAGTGATTCTCTCTGTCTTTTAAAGCGAGATCTGTACTGCTAACAGGTGTCAACCCACACCTCCGCTGTTGCCCCCTCTTGCCTCTCTAGAGTCTGCCTGCCTCCCCTGCCACCCACCACCTTTAGCCGTCAGCAGAACTAGGCCAGTGGATCCGACACCGGTGAAAAGCATTAACAAGCGCAATCAGTTTCTGCTCTGATTGTTTTCCAGTGGGTCAGGTAAAGGGGACATAAATGTCTGAGTGTTGGCTTTGGGCTGAATACCAATGGCGGCCACGGCATGCATTTTAATCACGCCTAACCACAGCCACTGAATTCAAAACAATCCAAGTAGCTCTGCACTGTATCATCGTGTGGTGGGTTTAGTATATATTTCCCTCCAACAGATTAAATTGGCATTTTTCCTCTCCGTTTCCCATTATTATGGTACTTTTGGTAATTGACGTGTCTGGGAATTTAAATTGGCAAAGTAAGATACTGTAGTATAATTCATGCGGCCCTGTGGTTAAATCTGCACCAGGTTTGTCACGACACAGATTAATTACTATGATAAGAGAAGGCTAAGGCTAGCACACCTGTCCGATTGCAGTTATACATCAACATTAAGGAATAGGAGAGCAGATGATCATTACTTATCCAGGGTGCTAAATCTCTCTCAAGCTCCTGCGGACTAGCAGCAGCTCTCCAAACACACCGACATAAATGGAAAGCATTAAGTTCGGATTAACTTTCAAGCACTCATTGGAATAATTTAAGCGCACCTCCTGCAAGGTGAGTTTTGTGTCACCTCCGGCTTGCCGTCAGGAATTTAGACTCCTGTGCCTCATCTGCTGTTCTCTGTCAGTGTATACTGAAAAGAGCCAGGGCACATTTGTAAATGGGACTCAAAACTAAACTGAGTTTTAGTAAATAGTTTGAAAAAGGGTACAAAGTCTTATTTTTTTTAACATAATTGATGATTTAGCACAAATTCATTGAGATAAAGTTGTTTTCCCGCTTTTCTTGGAATCAGGTTATTGATTAATGTTGGTTACCATAGAGTAACTCACAATTTAATACTATTTCTGTTTCAGAATATAAACAAATGCCCTTAAAAGGCAAACAAATAGGAATGTGTTTATTCACTACATTGCATTGTCAGTTTCACAGGATTTGACAGCTACTGTACTGTATTTAATGCCGAGTCCTGCCCCTATGCACGTGCATGTGTGTGTGTGTGTGTATGTGTGTGTGTGTGAGTGTGTGTGCGCGCGTGCGTGTGTGTGTGTTTGTGTCTTTGATATGTGACGTGATATAGTACACTTGACATATAATGAGATATAATATTCATATTTCCAAATATGAGTCATCCACTCTAGATGTGAAAGTGTCTGCCTGTGTTAATGCCTTATTCACACAGTGTAATCTTAAAGTGGCAGATGCTATGGTGGGACTGGAAAATCAATCAGGCGAAAGGGCTGGAATCATTTAATGATTATTGCTTGTTTCCGCTAGTTGGAAGTAAACAAATACAGTTTTGAAAAGACTCAACTTAGAAGATATTAAGATATTTATTGCAGAAAATTAGGCAGAAAATTAGTCCATCCTTCTCAGAGGGTTTGAAGGACACACATAATTGTGTTTTGTGAAATGTAATCAGCCTGACCACCACTCAAAAGAATATCAAAGAAAGACAGATGTTGCAGCAGGCACTTCATAATGTGGGGAGCAAGCAACTGTGCTGAGAAATTACACACATATTGGTCACACACACACACACACACACACACACACACACACACACACACACACACGCACGTACATGCACGCACACAAACAAACACAAAAACTAAAGTCAAACCAGATAAGTTCCAAAGAGGAGCGACACTGCCAAAAAAGAGAGAGACAAAGAAACAATAACAACAACAACGCCAACAACAACAAACAATTCCTGACAGTCTTGCACTTCATGACTGGAACTGATACTTGCATTCCATTTTTCTCCTAAGGAGATTATGTATTTTCCAGAAACAGATCTCTCACTCAGCACTCTGAGAGACTGTGGGGCAATTTAAGCCCCTGTGCCAGGGCCAGGCTGGCAGCCGCACTCATTTGTATGCCCACGGAGGACGAAGGCGAAAGGGCTTTCATCTGAGGGCACAATGCAAGCTGGCCGCTGTTTTACAAATGCCAGAGAGCTCTGACACAAGTGTTGAGATATGGGACTCACAAGAGATAAAAGACATAAAGGCTAGAACATCTGTGTTGTCAGGTGTTCCAGAATGGGCTTTTCAAATGAAAACTCTGAAATATAAGGTCCATATAACTAGGTATGCAACATTTAGTATCATTTAGTAAAGCAACACAATGCATCACCTTTTATCTCAAACTCATTTCATGCCACAATGACTTGTACTAGGGAGAGGGGAGTGTCTGTGATCAGGTCAGTTTGTGCACATCACAGACACATTTTAACCAGATGCGGTTGTTGGACACACCGTACTCCACTGCTTACACTGCAAGACAAACATTTATGACAAGCCAGAACTCCAATCAGGTCGGATCAGAGCTGGAACGTTCATTGTTACATTCATTGTGCGTTTTGGTGAACCTGCTCAATCTATATGACAAATTGGACAGGAATTTGGCCCGCATCAAAAATGGACAGATCTGACTGATTCAAGGCTAAAAAACAAATCACACAGAGTCTGGCATTAGGAATCTAGTTTCTAGAGGAATAGAGTTTCTAGGCCTACAGATTGCATTGAAAGTGATTGGGTCTGTTTTTAGTGCACATAAACAACTTTTAGCAGCAGCAGTATTAAGGTAGCAGACAGCTCAGTAATCAGTACTCAGATGACCCTTGTAGTATCCAAGTTTTCTTGAACACAGCATTGCGTCTCTGCGGGAATCCTCCATTGACTTGCACTGTATTTTAATATAAAGTGCTATCAAGTGCTATAAAGTGGATATCAGATATAAGTGGCAACACAGAGTATAGCAGTGAAGCAGATAAGCTCATATACTGTATAAAACGTATTGTGCATTTTGTGCTAAAGCACGACATTTTGTCCAGTGCTTCTAGAGACTGTAAATGTTCTTTTCATACATGGAGCCACTTTAGATTTGACCTCTGTGGCCAGGCAGACTCAAAACAAATTTCACTAATTTTCAGTAAAGTAAAATATTACTGCAAGTCATTCTAGAATTTGACTGTGCAATCTAGAACTTCCATGTCCACTTGAGTGCATTATGACATCAAATGGAATATTTAGTTGGCAACATTCTTATAGAACCCGAATTCCAAAACAGTTGGGGCGCTTTGTAAAATGTGAATAAAAAAAAATGCTATGATTTACAAATAATATCAACACTATATTTAATTGAGAAAAGTTCAAAAACAACATATCATTTGTTGAAGGAAGGAAATTTGACCATTCGTAGGGTCTTGTTGACTACATGTCCGCAGCCACTTTTTCCAGCAGTAGGCTAGGCTATAGCGACCACATCCTTTTCACATGAGTTTTTTTTAGTCATTGTATATTTTCACATCCACACATCTTTTTCTTACCGCATTCATCACCTTTAACAACACCGGTAAAAAAAAAACCTTGCGTCCACATGAAGAGGTGAAACCAACAGAAAGTGCTGTAGTGCATATGCCAGGCCAGACATGACGGTGCGAGGCTTCACATTAATTTGCAAAGAAAAGACAACAAACATTTCAAAAGCAGTGGCATGAGATAAGCAGATTACAGTGCTGTACAGGCTTGGAATTTCACCATTTTAGGGGCAAGGCCACTTGGCCTTTAGTTGGGCATATTTGGTGGGGGGCACAAAGGCCACATGTCAGGGCACCAAGGCCAAAGTTAACTATATAGTAGTAGGCTATAAAAATGATCAAAATTGTATTTAGCCTATTCACAGCAGTAGACCTGCATCACTGTATGAAACATTACAAAAACATGAAACATGACATATTACTGTACATAGAACTGTAAATCATCTGATCATCCAATATTTACAGATATCTAGGCTATATTTAACATTTATTTTATATTTGGCCTGTTATAGACTATATAAAATAGGTTAATATGACAAACAAATGGTTTAGTTTGTTCTGACAATCAGAGTGACAGGTCGAGTGTGATGGCTGGGTTCAGGGATGGGGTTATGTTGTCATCGAAAATGCCGGCTTTGCTGTCCACATGGCAAAAGTCTTTGGAAACCGGTTTCAAAAAAGATCGGTTACGGCCTCCTAAAATGCCGGGGTCGTGTGGACACAAGGCCTAACCGATAAAAAAACTTTACCGGTTTCAGATGACTTTAGAAACGTTTTCCTTTGATGTGTTGATTACTTCTTTACATGAGTAGCCTATTGATCGCTATTGTAGTTGAATGACACAAACGACAAATTAATAAAATAGCTTACCTCATGTGATGGACATTATAGAACATTACACAGTGCGTGTAATGATCAACAGGAATTTATTTGTCACACACAGTTACAGTAGCCTATATAATAACTGTAGGCGTATACAGCGTCGTATAGGCTATAATCCGTTGCCATTCGGTAGCTGTAGGCTGTCAAATATGTGCCAAGGTTCAAAATCCCTGTGCACAGCCCTTCTGCAGGTGCTGTGCAGTAGAACTATTGAAAAGTCAAAAACTAGTATACTTGAAAAGTCAAAAACTTGACCTTAGTGCTACTTTTGATATCATCAACCACAATGTTCTAATCTCCCGTCTGTCTGCTATTGGTGTTTCTGGCACACCCCTTAGTTGGTTTCAGTCATACCTCACCAACAGAAAGCAGTTTGTAACACTTGGTCCACATCAGTCCTCCAAGTCCCCTGTCACTCGTGGTGTCCCCCAGGGTTCTGTACTTGGGCCCCTGCTCTTTCTCATATACATCCTCCCTCTTGGCCAGATTATTCACAGCCACGGTCTCAACTTCCACTGCTATGCAGACGAAATCCACGAAATTACCACTCCCTCTCCCTCTGACCCCCCACCACGCTCCCTCACTGACTGCCTCTCTGACTTAAAATTATGGATGCAAAACAATTTTCTCAAGCTCAACACAGACAAAACCGAAATTCTGCTGATTGGCCCTAAAAGCATCATCAAGTCTCCCCGTCTCACTCTCAACATTGATGGCTCATCATCTGTCCACTCCACCCCTGCTGTTAAAAACCTTGGCATTCAGCTTGACTCCACCCTTAGCTTTGATCCTCATATCAAATCACTCACTAAGACTGCCTTTTTTCACCTCTGTAACATTGCCCGCCTCTGACCCTTCCTCTTTATTAGTGATGCACAGACTTTGGTTTACTCTTTCATTATGTCCCGTCTAGATTACTGCAACTCACTTTTCCTCTCCCCACTAAAACCCTTCAAAGACTACAACACTGTATATTCAAAACTCTGCAGCAAGGCTCCTCAGCACACATCACCCCCATTCTCCATCAATTCCCTTGGCTACCAGTTTCGTCCCGGATCAAATACAAAGTACTACTACTCACCTTCAAAGCCCTCCACAACCTTGCTCCCCCCTACATCCGCAGCCTCCTGACCCCTTACACTCCTTCCCGCTCACTCAGATCCTCTGACCAAAACCTCTTGGCTATCCCCCGCTCCAGACTCTCCACCCTGGGTGGCAGGTCCTTCAGTGCCTTGGCCTCCAAACTCTGGAACTCCCTCCCCCAACCTCTTCATGCCTGTCCTTCTCTTCCTTTCTTCAAAGCACATCTCAAGACCTTTCTGTTTAATGATCACTTCTCCTCCACACCCAACACATAGTTCCTACAGATAACTTGTCTTTGTTGTATTGTTTTGTTTGTTTGCTATTGTGTTTCCCTGCCTTCCTACTATGTAAAGCGACCTTGGGTTTGAGAAAGGCGCTATATAAATAAACTTATTATTATCATACATCGCACACTGGAGGGTATATTTTGCTGACTTTATTTAGCGTGAACAACGTGTTTCGCAGTTTGCTTCATCAGGTTAACGTAACTGGTGTTCCAGGAAGAATGTGGCATCAGGGCAACAGCTGAGGTCAAAATAAGCATTTATATGGGAATAAAATATATTTGCATATTTGTGAACATGTACATTATTGTAATAATGTATAATGGGGGGAAATGTAATGATGATGGCATTGACCCCCAGAGGCTCCATGTCTAAAACTAAAACTAGAGTGTGCATATTATATGTGGAAACTTTCATGCTTTAGTCATAAAATGCGCAATTGTTATGCTCATCAGCCTGACTATAGGCGCTGTTGAAATTAGATCAAATTTTTTATTTTTTTACAGTCTGTTTCTAGGTCGTTTTTTATGTGTTCATACATATGTTGTTATGCTTGCCAACAGCTTCCAGCGTTTCTACTTATCTTTCCATAACTATACACCCAAAATATATTTATTTATTTTATTTATTTAATTTCTAAAAAGGATCCATATTTTCTCACCCGTCCTAGTTGGGACTTCATATGAAATGTTTTTCCATCACTGAAACTACTCCCCACCTCCTCACAATTCACTGATTGACAGTACTGGAAAAAAAAACCCTCTCCAACTCTGTGCTGTGTAGATCACTGCTGTAATCCCATTGAAAACTGAGCTGAGCTATAGTCTGGCAAGCACCAAGCCAGTTGTGGACTCCAGGACCGTAAACATCTCAGAGCTTGCAGGCAGGCACTTTATGTGAGCACACATTACTTGCTTATAAATCAGAAGCTCTCCTACCCTTGTGTCTCAGCCTAGATTCTAACCGGCTCGGGTCCACACCCGGCCAAGTTCTGGTGCTGATCCTGTAGGTTGGTCCCAAGTTTCGCTGCTATGTGGGGATTTACAACACAGCTTGTTAAGTCTGTCTAATGGCCTTTCTCACTGGGAGCGCAGAGCACACTCAACAGGGATGCTTGTATATCACGTCATCAAAAACCTGTCACACTACATCAATCCAGGAAGTTAAAAAACGACAACAACAACAACTCTTGATGCTAATAGCATTAACAGAATTAGTTTCCTTCAGGATACACGGATTCAGTTTTTACAAGGTCTCAGCAATCCACAAGTAAACATTCAAAAGCCAAGTGATGTCCTCAATGGCTCATTATACACTATGCTTATGGAACCTAGGCCTTGGTTATTATTACAGATATTCAGTATATGCTGTGAGAAGCTGAGCGGCCATGTCAATTGATGCACATTCACTTTGTTGGATGGAGGTTACTCAAGGCTAAGATCATGAATACATTCAGTTATGGATTTTCCATTCCTCTCAGTGGTAGTTGCTTAGATAGAGCAGTTTGCCATTTTCTCCCCAATGGTTTTGTGTAAGCCTATGGTATAACATAAAGAGACCATCTCAGCCCTAGAACCTGTAACCTATGCTGTATAGTAGCCCAAGGCTATAATGTGGAATGACTGACTCTTCTCTAATAACTGTGTTACATGTTATTTTCTACATTTCTGATATGTTGCTGATTGGATCTAGCCTAGAAATCTAGACGCGCCCCTAGCGAATTACATTTGCTGCCAGGGCTAGTCTAGCAACTCTCCGTTGGCTTGTGAGCTCCAGAAATCGAAACTCAATCAGGCCAATGAAATCGTTAACGTATAGAGTCGTAGGGTGGGCTTAACATAATGATTGATGGCAGAGTTGCAACGGTTTGGCTTGAATTCCCTGCTACTTGAACACAAATAAGATGGATGTTGCTGTTGGCGAACAGTGTGACACGAAGTTAAGCTTTTTTATTAAGTTGGCAAACGTTTGAACTAGCCAACCAGCTCCGCTGGTGGGAAACGATGGGACTCATAGCACTGCCGCTGTCCTATTGCGTGCAGAGGGAATTTGAAAGACAACTGATTATCCCGCCCCTCGGACTGAGCACTGCGAACGGTGAGTGCCCAGACCCTACATTTTAATGTGGGTCTGGCTCGTCAGGCTAGATTGGATCATAAACAGCCACAGCAATGAAGAAAAGTGAAAGTGATTGATAATGACTGACTGACTATTATTGTGTTACATGCTCCAAATGTAAAGCACTTTGAGCTGCATTCTGTGTATGAAAGGTGCTATACAAATAATGCTTTTTATTATTATTATTATTATTATTATCTCATACTGTCACTGGAATAAAAATAAATTGTGTCTGACCAGAGATTACAGGAGGTAACATTTAGATTGACTTGTTTGGAGTTGTTAGGAATGCTTCTGCTCCCTGTTACGAAATGTAGCCTCATTGTCGAGAAAAGCTTATTTATTGTTATTTTGGTATAATGTTGAAATTGGAATAGAAGTGCAATTTACAAGTTCATATGAGTTGTGGTGATTTTGATTTTTTGACATTTTAACAACTTTTCACAAGTTCAGTGTTACTGATTAATCCAATTTATAATGACTTATTTCTGTTCCACATAACTTTAATTTAAGGAATTATTGAAGGAAAGTGTCTGCGAAAGTAATCAGCCTGAGTTATGTGATTTCAGAGTACCTGAACATTTAGTCTAGGACCAAGAGAGCTTTAAAACATTCCTCCCAAAGTTGTGCAAACGGCACATTAGGAGAGAAGCTGTTAGAAAAGATGTCTTGAAAGGTGTGCTGTTGAGTTTGCTACTGAGATCTGAAATAAACAGCAGCCACTGGAGCCCCATGCGTTTCATATTTCCCATTCCACCATGACAGCCGTCCGAGAAAAGCAATTCTCAACTTAATAAGTTTCTGAGAAAACTTTAAAAAGGGACTGTCCATGGCCTCCGCCCTCCGTTAGAATTAATTGTGGCTCTCTATTTGGATAGTGGGTGGTAGATTAGGGAATTATTTTCTCTCTGCTTGTGGAGTGGAACATAGAGTATATATAAACCACCGTGGACGAGCACCGATCTGCCCTCAACCACTCCTGAGGAGCACTGACTTGATAGATAGACAGATAGATAGACAGACAGACAGATAGATAGACAGATAGATAGACAGACAGACAGACAGATAGATAGATAGATAGATAGATAGATAGATAGATAGAAATAGATAGATAGATAGATAGATAGATAGATAGATAGATATATAGATAGAAATAGATAGATAGATAGATAGATAGATAGATAGATAGATAGATAGATAGATAGATAGATAGATAGACAGATAGATATATAGATAGATATAGATAGATAGATAGATAGATAGATAGATAGATATAGATAGATAGATAGATAGATAGATAGAAATAGATAGATAGATAGATAGATAGATAGATAGATAGATAGATAGATAGAAATAGATAGATAGATAGATAGATAGATAGAAGAGAAATAGATAGAATGTTTGTTGTTGTTGTTGTTGTGCTTTATTGCCGCAGTCTGAATTCCATCCCTCCTCTATACGGTTGTGCCATTGCAAAGGTCAGGTCTAGTGCACACATCAAAGTTGGGAAAAACTTTCACTTCAAGTGTCTCCTGCAGGTTTCTTGAGACTTCCCCAGCAGCAGAGCATGAAATGCTCCTAAGAAACAGAAATGATGAAAAAAAGAGAGAGTTGGTAGTTGGAGCACACACAGGTAGCGCTCTTGAAGAACCAACTCTTGCTGGTTTGGGCCCATCATGCGCTTGCGTGATTTGATGCCTGGTTGGAGACAGCACGAACAGCTACAGCACACGTGGGCTTGGGATCTGCTGGGGGACAGAGAAGAAGTTATAGAGAGAGGGGAGAGGAGGAAAAAAAGAGTTGACATGAAGACAACAGCTAAAACTTCAGCTTATTTCTGTTTCTTGCCTGAGGACATAAACTCGGTCAGAGGAAGCAGAAGACTATATACAAGGAGGAATCGCTAGATGAAATAAGAGAACAAGGTATGCATGCATGCAAAAAAAGCAGGACCACACTTGTACGATTAACTACCACATGCACATTGATCAGGTCAATACATGCCCTAATAAGGATCAATAATTGCATTTATAATTACCACTTGTGCACAAATCTCCACCATGCAACTAAAACTAAGCATGCACAATCTATGGCAAGTCTACGTCATGCACCAGACTTTACAGCTGTCCCTGAGGACTCCTAATTTACAAGAAAAGGGCGTTATTCCGATATAAAGTGCCACAGGGAAGCATACTCAGAGACAGAGGAGAGGGAGAGGGGGGAAGGGGGAGCGTGTTGTCATTACCACCACTAAACATCACCTTTGATGCAGCCCCACCAATTAAAAGTGATCTTTGTACACATCTCTGAGCTCAACACATTATTAGGAGTTATTGAAGTTTTATTGAACTTCTGTTCATCCAGGCCACTGAACAAAATCACTGGGAGCTGATGAAGCTCAAGTTTCTCTGACACGCATGACTAGCATGTGTGTGATAATTATCAGAGTGGGAGTTAATTAATGAATCTACTGTTTGTATTCAATAGCATTTGTTTCTATGTTTTCTACATTGTTCGATATTTACAAAGCAACTGTTTGTGTATTGACCGCACCACAAACAAAAGGTTAATGCAGAGGTGTCACGGTTATGGGAGGCCTACCTGCCTTTGGGGCTCATTAAAATGTGCCCTCTGTTATTTCAGTTCCAGCGCATTGTAACTTTCAATTCATGTTATCAACACATTATCAAAAATAATTGGATGCTCAAAATGTAGAGTAAACTAATTATTCTCCAGTCCAACATGAGTGTCTGACTCCCTCAGTCACCTGTTCAGTGTAATAAAAACTAGGCCTATAAACGTCAAGCAATCAGAAAGTGGCCCCTCAGCCTTCATGTGAATCTCAATGTGCTGCATCTCAAAATTCAGTTAACAACATCTTATACATGACATAATAAGAAGGACTACATAGAAAGCTGCCTTTAGCCACAACAATAATCTTGAAAATGTGTCTTTTGCAGATTTGTTGCAGCTTGCAGAGATGTTTGTACTGTATATTTGGTCGCTTCCTTTAGATAGTATGCTCATGCTCAGGCTTACTTTTAGTATTTCCTCTGAAGTTTTATTTGGCTTTTCCACTTGCCCCAGGGAGATTATGATTTCGGGGGCAATTCTCCCAATTTCTCCTTGCTATAATTCAACAGTGCAGTTTGCCCCCTCTCATCTAATGGGCCAGACTTTTTTAGTTAGTGTTCTCGTCCTCCCCATAAACACAAGCGCCAAAGCTGTTCATGTGCTACCTGCAGGTAGAAACAAAAGCTCTATCTTCATGATGCAACCTGAGAAAAAGCAACAACAAAAAAAAGCGTCATTGGATTTCTTTTTTATGGTTTGCTCTAACTGCAGCTGGCAGGAGATGAGGACAGCATTTGTGGGTCTCACCTCAGGACCTGCACCAGACTCCCGTCTGAGCTCCTTTAATCACGTCAAGTGGACCCCTCTCGCCCGGGAGACCGGTGCCTTGTGGGAACGCTAACGCTGATAATAGTTGTAAATCCAATCACGTTGCACAGACAAATGGGGTTGTGTTCGGGCGTGTGCTCTTATCTGTTTCGATGGAGACATCTGCCTCCAGACTCCTGCTCTCTTGTAGGGCGCGGTGTCTTCAGGGAGCAGTGTCACTTGTTGGGAATGAGATACACTAGGGAGCTCAGGCCAGCTTCACCAGAGACAGACAATAGGAAGCTCATCAGAGCTAATATCTTGCGGTGCCACCACTGGGAGTTAAACAAGAGGAAACAAAGAGCCTGCAAGTTCATAAGACAGCCATGGTGAAAACATGAAAGTGAGTTTAGTTTGATGAAGTTTGTGTGTGGAGAGGGAGGGGATATCAAAGTTAAATTACTTTTCAGTATCATTTAGTCGATGCAATGACACAGTTACTCGTCGTAGCATTCATTGGGGAACCTACATCAAGTGGAGTGCAGGAAAGATGAGGGCAGACCCCCTTCTTACCGCCTTTTAGAACACATTTCTGGGAGTTTGTGGTTGTGAACCCAATGCATTGATGCCGGAGCGTCTCATCCATCTGTGCGCTTGGACGAGGCCGTTAAACAGGAAGTGGCACATTAATGCGGCACGGCGCGGCACAGCGTGCAGTGGGAGAGAAGAGAGCACTTCCTGCCTCTGAGGCAGAGGCGGTGGCGACGCCTCATCCAGAGGTGGGGCCATCATTATAAATAATCTCCAAATTGCCCTGCACCTGTCAGAGCACGGCGAAAGCACAACTTCCCCGGGGGATAATGACACCCTTGGAAACTGATAAATGTGCCCAACGCCAAATCGCCAGCCCACGCGGCTTCAGTTTATTCCTGGAAGAAACAAAAGAGAGAAAAAGAAAAGAAAAGAAAGCAATGACAGAGAAGAAATAAAAAATAAAAAAAACAGAAGGTTCTGCATAAGTTACAGACCAATGGGAAAGCAAGTATAATAAGCCAGCGAGACTGCTGTAACGTTTTTTCTACTTCTTTCCTGTCATTCAACAAAGCCGTGGAGAAGAAGGATCTAGAACAGTGTGTGCAGTTGTGTGTGTGTGTGTGTGGGGGGTTGTCTCAGTCACACTCAGGTTTACCTTTGCCATGTTTGCACATGCTGCCCAACCTCAGCCCCCTTAACTAAACAGTGGCATTGTTTCCATCCCGTTCGGCAGTTTACTTAACCCCCTTTATCTCACAAATGAATCTCCGGCGCGAGACCAGATTAATTCTCGGCGGCCCCTCACCCCCACGCCAGCCCAGCTCCAGGTCTCTCTCCTCGGAGAGCAGGCCAAGATTAATGACTATTTGGAACCTGGTCCGCTAGCTCCATATTAATATTTAATTTTCCACTTTTATCTACATCTTAAGGAAAGAAAGAAAGGAAGAGGACCATGGAACATTTTTGTGGCGGTGTGGCTCTCCAGTTCTGTGTCCACAGAAGAGAGAAAAGGGGGACGCTTGTGAAGAAAAATGAATAAAACAAATCAAAGTAATGTGAGAGATCATCTTGGCTGGAAGGCGTGGGGGGGGGGGGAGGGATATCGAGATCTCTGTTGATATTTGTCAAGTGACCGTGTTTGCTTGATAGCACCTTTTCTAAAACCCAGTGTCCCGGAGCTTACAGTATACTCTCTGAATGTCAGCTTGACATTTCCTCAAATCCACCGCCACATTCTTGGCAGTTAAAATCTATGGCATGTCATGGCTTATTTTACACAGTAGTGTGACCCCACATAAAGATCAACTACAATGAGGTATTTATGGAATCATTTACTTCCACATTGATTTGATCTATCACATGCATTATATTTCAGACCTAGAGGGTAGATACTATGGTGCACATTCAAATCTTTCCAGGAGCTGTTTTGACCCAAGGCCAAATTCAATTTTCAGCATCTCCTGTTGACAAGAGGGACCAGACGTTTCTGCTAATGTAACTGTATTGGACAAGTCATCTCCCATGGGTGCTGATTCCATTTTTAACAAGACTGTACCGTTTCAATTCTTATAGCCCTCTGCTTCACAGACCTAGACTGAGAATATGTGATTGTTCCTATAGCAACAGGTATAACTTTTGTTAAAGAGCTATTTTTGTTGGCAGAGACCAAAACAGTGAAGTTTCAATGTGAGCAGTCATATTTTTGCAGAATTAACAGACTGTGTGTAAAACTGTTTCATCATAAATGTCATTTTTTGATGTGACGCTGAATAACAGAAAGATGATATTCCTTGTGTCAACAACAAATCATGTCCATACCGACATTCAGTACAGCCATGCTAATCCTGCATGTTGCTATTGGAGTTTGAATGTTCATGGTAAAAATATCTTCTCTTTCATCAGGTTCTATACATGAGTGCTGCCAGTGCTGTGGAGCCGAACATTTCTGGGTTCTCTGTGGGATTCTAGTCAGAACCGCTAAGCTGTTACATCTGCTTCCATCTTTTCAACGAGGGTGGGTGGGGGGGTCGGTTGCATTCAGAATCTGGCCGTCCTGTTGGTCCTTGAGCTCCCCAGCCAACCAGCAGACTCCCGCTACAAACAGCATGCCAGCAGAGTTCAAATCTGAAGTTAGTTATTATTTGCCAGGTCTCTGTTAGGTTAGATTAGATGTTCCACATCCATCTCTCTGCAGAGTGTAGGCAGCTGCCTTTCTCTTTGATCATTTTTCTCTGTTTATTGTCAGCACTGAAAGGTCAGGTTCTTTCTTTTCTTTCCATTTTTTTGTTATTATTTTCTTTATAAATCCTCTCACTTTTATTTTGCTGTATATTGGTTTGGGTCAGAAATCCTCCTGCAGGCACATCTTCACATAATGTCAAGTAAACTTCCTTTCCTGACTGACTCAGGGAGCTATGACATGCTTTTGTTTGCTAGAATTTATTCTCTTTGCTTTTCTACTTCTCCAATGTTGTTCTCTTTTCTGTTTCCTTCATTTCTTCTGATCAAGTTGTGGGAGTTAAACACATCTTACATCCACCAGGGTGTCAATATCTGTGACAGGGAAATGTGGGAGTGAGTATTAAACACATCTTACATCCACCAGGGTGTCAATATCTGTGACAGGGAAATGTGGGAGTGAGTATCAAACACATCTTACATCCACCAGGGTGTCAATATCTGTGACAGGGAAATGTGGGAGTGAGTATCAAACACATCTTACATCCACCAGGGTGTCAATATCTGTGACAGGGAAATGTGGGAGTGAGTATCAAACACATCTTACATCCACCAGGGTGTCAATATCTGTGACAGGGAAATGTGGGAGTGAGTATCAAACACATCTTACATCCACCAGGGTGTCAATATCTGTGACAGGGAAATGTGGGAGTGAGTATTAAACACATCTTACATCCACCAGGGTGTCAATATCTGTGACAGGGAAATGTGGGAGTGAGTATTAAACACATCTTACATCCACCAGGGTGTCAATATCTGTGACAGGGAAATGTGGGAGTGAGTATCAAACACATCTTATATCCACCAGGGTGTCAATATCTGTGACAGGGAAATGTGGGAGTGAGTATTAAACACATCTTACATCCACCAGGGTGTCAATATCTGTGACAGGGAAATGTGGGAGTGAGTATTAAACACATCTTACATCCACCAGGGTGTCAATATCTGTGACAGGGAAATGTGTTAAAAAACAACGCAAGTTGTGTTATTTTTTTGGGCTTGTTGCCTTTATTAGGATAGGACAGTGAAGATAGACAGGAAGGAGTGGGAGAGAGAGATGGAGTGGTACCAGGACATGACCGCAGGCCGAACTCGAACCTGGGTCCCCATGGGCACTTGGACCGGTACATGGTATGGGCGCAGCAGCCTGTTGCGCCAGCGCCCCCAAGTTGTTTTATTTTCAACACATGTTGCGCAACAAATAGAAAAAGGAAACAACACAAACTGTGTTGTCCTAATCTGGACACAGAGATGTGTTAAAAAACAATGCGAGTGTAGTCTTGAAACAAGTCACTTTTTTATCATATTCACAGAGATATATTCCATCATTATCTTCTGATAAAGTTCAGTGTTTTCAGTTCAAATGTAGTTCATTTGGAAGGTTCCAGGGTGCTTGACGCACAGAGTGGTATTTCAGAGCTAAATGTCACTGTTGGTAAATGGCTTGGCTCTTTGTGCTTGCAGCATAAATACAGATGATGAAGGTATCCTGGGTGTGCAGGAACCCAAAATGATCATCTAAGTAGGTTACTTCCCAGTGTCCGATGTCGTGGGAGTTTTCTAGCACATTTCTTATGGTTCCTAGCTAACAGAGCATGTACTGTATATTGTAAACCATTGTCAGTGCAGTCTTAAAACAAATGTCTTGAAAACAACACAACTTGCGTTGTTTTTAACACATCTCTGTGTCCAGGTAAGGACAACACAGTTTGTGTTGTTTCCTTTTTTATTTGTTACACAATATGTGTTGAAAATAACACAACTTGTGTTGTTTTTCAATACATCTTGTTGTCCAGATAGGGGCAACACATTTGTTTTAAGAGTGCACTATTCCATGGTATTATACTATATATGTATATATATGCACAGGTGAACATTCATGACCTTGAGTTTCACTTCAGGTAAACTGTGTGGGTACGTGTGTGTGTGTGGGGGTATGTGTTGTGTGTGTGTGTGTGTGTGTGTGTGTGTGTTTGTGTATGTGTGTGGGTACGTGTGTGTGTGGGTACATGTATGTGTGCGCACGCTATAGGTTTAGATTAGCTACAGTGCTTCAGAAGTTCTTCTTCTGACTGAAGCGTGCTTCATTTTCAGAAAAGACTGATGATACATCCCTCCAAGGATGAAGAAGGGGAGAACAAGAGACGAGGGGAGGAGAGGAGGAGAGGAGAGGAGGAGCATTGTCTTTGTCCTCTTCTCATCTTTCACAGAGAAAGTAATCTCATCTGCTTGGGTAATCATTTGAGCCGCGTCAGTGGGGAAACGACCTTGTGACCTGTCGAGATTAAGATCGGCCTGAATTATTAATTTCGCCTTTATCAGGGACCTCGCGGCATGCGCGCGCGCGTGTGTGTGTGGAGTGTGTGTGTGTGTGAGAGAGTGTGTGTGTGTGTGTGTGTGTGTGTGTGTGTGTGTGTGTGTGCGTGCATGCGTGTGTACTCAGGGGGGCTTGTTCCTGGGTGTCAGACTGTGTGTTGGGAGAGCTACTTACTGCCCTCTTGTACATTGTGTCTCCTTGTGCCACTCTGAGTCCAGGCCAGATCTGGCCTTGATGTGGGCCAGACCGGACACGCACACACACACACACACCAGAGTTGGACGTCCAGTCCAGGCTTCAGAAAATATAAGTGCTGCCACACTGGTGATATTACTAATAAGCTGATCTACCTGGCTTGAATGGGTTGCTCTGATTAGGATCAGCTGGTTTATTTAGTGTTTTTTTTTCTGTTAAGTATTTGGTTACACTTTACTTGACAGTATAAACATATGTCATAAACATTTATGACATAACGTTTCTGTCATTAAGTGTCATTCGATTTTTGTCATAACAAGTTACAGTTAGGATTAGGGTTAGGGTTAGGATTAAGATTAGGGTTAGAGTTTAGGATTGGGGTTAGGTTAGGGTTCATGTGTCATGACAGTGTCATGTCACTCTTATGTCGATACTGTCAAGTAAAGTGTTACCAAATATTTTTGGGGGGCCTTTTGTCTTTTATTGATAGAGGTCAGTGAAGAGTGATAGAAAGCAAGGGGAAGAGCGAGGCGCGATGCGATCGAAATGACCAGACTCGAACCCGGGTCCCTGTAGGCACCTGGACCAAGGGTGGTACGAACACCCCCAAATGTGTAGTAGGACTTTGACCTGAGCTGGCTTGTGTCAACAGGCAGATTTCCCTAGCAGCGTCATGAGACAGAGAGTTGCTACTGGGGAAATATATATGATACTCCATCTCTTGTATAACACTTTTTATGTAATGCACTGTGTTTTTTTTTTCATCTAGTCTTTAATAAGATTGACTGCTGTTGTTCAAAAGAAATCAAGTTTACACAAGTCGCAGTGCTCAGTTCAATGCATCATTAGTTTCTATTGTGACTGTGACGCTTCGGTTCTGGTGAATGAATTTGGATGTATTGAGGGACCTGGGAGTAGAGCCATGTTACACACTTGCTTATTTGATTCCTCTTCAATTCGGCAACAATTCACGTTTCCTTGCTACAGCCAGCAGGGTCATCGCTTTGCTTGCTCAATTAATCCTCAGATTATTTCACTGATTTGCTCAGGCATCTGTTTCAAATGGGATCACTCCTACTGTACTGTACGACAAGCCCCGGCTGGAACGCCGTTGTGCATTTAATATGATGAGACTCAATTTGACCAGTTTTGTCCCCTCAGCCTGCTGCTGGCCTCACTGTTGTCCTTCCTACACAACGCTGGGAGGGGGAAT
>NC_063207.1:3574338-3609338 GCF_017589495.1 Alosa alosa | reverse complement strand
CTTCTGTTGATGTTCAAACAAAACAGAGAGCTAGCTCGCTACTCCCTCCCCCTCCCTCCCGTGCAATTGAAACTCTCCTGAACGCGCATCTCGTCGGTTATTGGTTGCAACACTTTTTTTTGCCTTTAAGTGGTTGGCAACACTAGTTGTTAGCAATTGTTTTTGTGTACAGATCTCGGAGCCTAGGCTGCCTATAGACACGTTTTTTTTTGACAGCCTGCTTATGGCGCGGGCAGCTAGCGGATCGTTAAGACAGATTAGATGAAAGTGATAATTTATGTTTGGGCCTTTTTTTGGGCCTGCAATCGCTGTTACAACATTTAAGGTGGTGGTCTAGTGGATTAGGACCCGTATTCACAAAGAAAATAAAGTAGCTCCTAACTTCATCCGTTCTGATTCCAATACTCTCAGTAGGAACATACTCTAGCACACACACATGTACTCTCACAGATGCAAAAGCTCCTGATTAAAAAGCATGAAACATCACCAAAATGCCAAGTGCATAGATCAGTCGAGGCACATACATCCCTGTAGTGATGCTTCATTCACATGAGATATGAAGAGGCACGTCTCACTGACAGAAGCTACGCTGTCAGCACACTTATTCATCTCTCTCACTCACGTCATACACACACACACACACACACCAACCATGAGGAAACTTTCATATATTCATATCAACGTTTCCTCACATTTCATACATATGGCAAAGCAACTACAGACATACAGTACACACACACACACTGCACACACACACACACAAACACTGGCGCCTTAATGCAGGGGCTTACCTGGGCTTCAACTCTGGAGCTAGCCTAAATAATTGAGCACATCGCACTGCTCTACAATGACATCGATGCAGAGGCCCCCATTTGTCTTTATCTTCTAAAGTGTAATAAAATATAACGAAACTTAATAAATCCCAACGGGTGTAGTAGAGGAGCTAGAGGAGAGGCTGAAACTGACTGACAAACGTACAAACTCTGGAGATAACGTGGGTTGGATTGAAGCAACGATAAACAAATGACGTGGATTCCTGTAACTGTCCATGAAAACAGAAGGCATAGCAGGTAAATATCGTAGCAAATAGCCTGGCAATGAAACGGCTTTAAAAACATATAGGCCTATTTCACTTGTTTCACTGGAGTGAACGCAGAACATGGGCTGTTGCGCAAAGAAATGAATTAGTGATCTGCATCTCTGTTTACCAAAAGCCTATTCGCACAAATAATATTCTATGTCATGAGATATGTCTCCATGTTGGGCAGTGTAGTGATAATGCATAAGGTAGCCAATGTTCACGTCACATGAGCCAGCTGCTTGTTCTGTAGGCTAAAAGTATTTCTGTCCCTCCCAATCTGTGTTAGAATGGTGTGTTAAGTAGACAGAATTTCAAAGAAACTCCTGGGAACCCCCCGACACGACAAACACATGCACTTTTGAAAAGCTTGAAACGTCCATATGTGTAACCCATCTTTTAACCTAGCCTATAGTGTTGTAAAAGTTCAACGCCGCTGTTTTCGTGCAGTAGGCTAGCCTTTTTGATAAGCGATGTCATGGGTAGGCTGACGTGATTAAGGAGGGCTTTATAATGATAGGCTACACTGCATGTTAGGCTAAATCAACCAAAAGCGCACGTTATGTAAATAGGCGGGTCAGATCGAGGGCCGGGTATCATAATTAATATTTGCGGGGGGGCGTTAAAAACATATAGCCCAGAGGCCTCAGGTGGTATTAAGGTGCACCTGCACACACACACACTCACTGCACACACACATACACACACACACATACACACACACACACAGACAACCGCATGCACACACACACACACACACACATAGGACTGTAATTTAACATGTATAGCATGAGTCCATGGGCTGTCCTTCTAACTAGCACGCATCCTCTACATATAAAAAAGTTAAGGTCACAACTCTGCACTAATAGTGACTTTTCTGACGAATTTAGGACATTGCCGAGAGTCATTAGGAGCATCTTGGCAGCAAGGTCAGGTGAGCCAAGCTACTTTGCGGTGCCACTCAATAGTGTTTACACAATGAAAGCGGTTCAAAGCCACAACATTTGAATTCCCCCCCTCTACCCATCAAACAGCTAGTGTGGGGCTCATCTGGGCTGTTTAAACACAGATAAAACTGATACAGTCCAAGGTCAGATGATAATTCTTTTGGCAAATAATGTTGGCTCTGCAACAGGGGCTGAAACCAGCGTTTCGGGCTTTGTGCTTATCATTTCCTGGCCATATAATCATCGTAATTGCCCCTTGTGATGGGTGGTGGTGAGGAGATTAATCGGCTGGAAAGTGTAGCGTTTCGCAGGCCGTACTTAACTCGGTTCACAGAGAGATGGCTCAGGTCACGGTGGGGACGAGATGAGAAATCTCTAAGATGTTTGGGATTCACTGTGCAATGCGTGGTCAATGTTTAATTTATGCTTTTCTTACATTTCACTGCCATTCTATTTCTATGTGCTGCTCTCTGCATGGTGTTCCCATGAATCATTTCTTTTTGGAGAATTGACAAGATGATTAGATTTTATCTGAGCAAGATGAATACATTATCCCACACCACCTCACACATAAGATGTATTTCACCGGCAAGCAACTGACAACAGACAACTGGCAGTTTAGCTAAAATTGGCTAGACATGAATGGGAGCAAAAAGGATATGTTGGAAATAACACATTGATGTGTTTAGGTAAGGACAACACAGTTTGTGTTGTTTCCAACACAAGTTGTGTTATTTTCAACACAAGTTGTGTTATTTTCAACACATATTGTGTAACAAATAACAAAGACAATGTGTTGGAAACAACACAAACTGTGTTGTCCTTACCTAAACACATCAATGTGTTATTTCCAACACATCCTTTTTGAGAGATAGGCCTTATACAGTATAATGCTCATATTTGTAAATCTGAAAGGAAAATGGTTTGGGAGTCAAGTGTTAATGTGGCTTATGCACTTGTAGATGACCTTTAAAGCATGCTTTTATCTTATTCTTCCAGTTAAGGAGTCAATGGGAAAACGGAAATAATATAATGTTTCCCTTTAATGGTACCTTCAGGGCTAGAGTGTTTATCATGAACGCATAATTGACTTCACGACTTGAGCGGATCTTGACTTGGAAGGTTCGAGCTGTCTTGAACGTATCTCGACTTGAGCAGCTCTGGGTCTTGCCTAGCACAGATCCGGTCGTGATTGGGGATTGTGATGATCCTCTCGACGACCAGCTGCATCTGTGGGCGATGTTACTTTAAGGGCGGCGAGCCTCTTCATCTCCTCCTTTGGCATGACTAATGAAAGCGGAGACGTGACCCCTCCAGCGACCTCTATGTAATGTATGCACAGTGGCTTTTTAGCCCGTGTTTGTTTTGATGCATTCTTAATACGCCCCCCCCCATGTGTAACTGATTGAAATTATTTTTATATTTCCAAGGCCAGATATCTCATTTACAATTCCCAGCAAGCACCCCCACGGCAAAGCAAGATCATTAATGTCACTGTCTTCGTTTGCTTTCGAAGAATAATTGGTTATTACAGTGGGTAATATATAAAGGCGGAAGTTGGATGAGAACAAAAAATCTCTGTTTTAGTTAGCCAATAATGTTGCTCATTCGCTAGACTATGGTGTTCGAGACGCACTTAATCTAATGTCAATTTCATGGCCGCTCTAATAAATAAAGTGCACAGATGTGAATCGAATCCAATTTCGAGAAACTGATGAACACAACGTCACAGTGACAAGGAATTTAATTGTTTGAATTGCATCCTGTGGCCCCCAGCTATACACACGCGTCTGTTCTTGAGTGATTTTGTCGTGGTGACCTTGTGAGACCCTGTGCGTGTCCACTTTCCCCTTGAACTAATCAGCCAACAGCACTTCCTCATAGCCTTTAAACGCCTGCCTCTCGACAGGTTTCCACACTCAGAGACGATTGAGTGTGATAGCGTATCATTGGTGTTCATTTTTTTTTTATTTGTATTTCACTCTCATTTCATGTTTATGTTATGTCATCTCTAAATAACCTCTGATGGAGAGAAAACCACTGTGATCAGTTACTCAAACAGAGTGAGATGTTGTTTTTCTCCTTTGTACAAACTGCAGCAACACACCAGTATGCAGCATTGAAGAAGGCTTACGCAATATACCATTGAGCGAGAGTGGGGTCGGTAAACGATATCCCCACAGCTGTAATTCTTCTTTAGGCGAAGGGTGGAGGCAGAGGAATTGTACTCAATTAGTCACTAGCAAAACTGTTGTATAAAAGCAATATGACGCTCGTGGTTTTGGGGTTGGTAAAGGATATTCCACCCTACAGACGTCCTCATGCCTCCTTTGCCATTCAAACACAATGTGTGCGGGTGGAGATATTTGTACTATCTGTTTTATCTATGCTGCCAGGTGAAACTCATATTCATACTTGTAACTGTCATCTATAGTTTCACCAGGATAATCCAGTACTCCAGATAGTACGTGAATGAAAGCAATAACTTTTGTCAGATCCAACTAGTCATTCCAGCAATTAATCTGATGTGATCTGATCATACACATTAACCTAAATAATATGCAGTCAACATGTACCTGTGCTGCCTTTAATTGAAATATCCAGACATATGTTCAGGTACACTCCTAGGTTTAGTTAAAAAAAATACTCAAAATCTCAATCAAAACCTAAATCAGTGGTACACATCAATTTAAGATGACTGCAACCGACCAGAAATACAGCTGAACACAAACTAGGCCAATTTTTCAAGTTGGATGTGAAACCTGAATTCTATTGAAAGTCAATGCTCTTTAGCTGTGTTAGCTTATCATATTGGATTTTGTTTGTTGTTCCTCGGCTCTGTATGTGAATATTACAGCCATCCAATAATAATAAATCCATTTTACATGAGGCGATTACTGCTAATGTGACCGTTAACACTCATTTACAATTCATTTTGCTTTGTGGGACATAAACAAATACGATAAATCATGTTGATGTGTCCTCTGTGAAACATTTATTTTGCACAGTCTGGAGAAGCAATCTGATGTAGAAGATATCTCCAAGCTAGTGTCCTCTCCTTGGTGCACGCTGTGAGGCAACATGCAGCCCTTCCGTAATGTATTAGTCATATTTTGTTTTATCTTTGGATTGTGCTGTGTTTCCCAAAAGAGGACACATTTTGCTGGACCATTTGGGAGGCATTTATCACCTTGTTGATGAAAATCTGAAGATACTGAATCCACTTTTGAATTCAAATGAGTTGTTAGCTATCGGCAGATCAACAACTCAGATCTCAACTGCCCGCTCTAATATCCAAGAGACAGACGAGGTACAGTACTTCACAGGGCAAGTGAGGACAGATCCCTCGCCCAGATAATAATAAATAATGACCAAAGATGCTGGACACTCCCTCACACTTTTCTCCTCTCCCACTCTGTCTCTCTCCCTTCAGTTCCTCCCTCTCTCAATATCTCTCTTTCTCTGTCTGTCTATCATCCTTACTATCTTCCTTCCTCTTTCTCTCTACTTCTACCATCTTTCATTCTCCCTCTCCACCCCCCCTCCCCTCCCCATCTGTGTCTTCATCCAATTTAATTCAAGTGAGCTTTATTGGACTGATCAATATGAATATTTTCATCAAGATGGTGTATGTGTGGAGTCATTGCCAAAGCATAGCATTTAAAAACAAGGTTTGCTTACAGAATGCAAAAATATGGCAAACATCTGGAATTTACAAACTGCTCTTTCTTTATACTGTATATAAGTCTATCCTCTCTTAATAGGCTTGGCAACTAGTGTGCTTTCTTCAGATGGTCATTCTCACTCTTACTCTACCTCCTTCACTCCCTCCCTTTGTGTGTTTGTGTGTGTGTGTGTACGCATATTTTATATGAGCATTCACAAACTGCAGACATTGTGGACATCTACCATCTGAATGTTGCTCCCAAGAAAGCCTGTATAGACCCATGAGAGCCCATATGTCTACACACACACACAGAGGAAGGACACATGAGAGTGGCTCTTCTGAAATTGCATCTCCGGAGGGACTCCTCTGTCCAGCCTATAGTCTAGTCTTATTCTGTGTGTATGGGCCTGAGAGAGGGTAGCTGTGCTGAGTCCGCGGCTGTGTGGGCATTGGTCTGGAGGTCCCAGGCAGTCCACAGGAGTGGGCCCGCCGCTCTGTGAGTCCTGACAATGCGTCGTAACCTGGTGCTCCCAGCAAAATGAGGCAGCTTGAAATCATTAATATTTCAGTCAGAGCTCCAGAGCCTCCTCCACAACACACCACACCAAATCAAACTAGAGCTACATCCTCTGGGCAAACTTTATGCATTTTTTTGGGGACTCACCCTGAAGGATAAGCTTGCTCATCCGTAAACCGACAGTGTGATTACTGTATTACAGTTTATTTGTTTTGGGTTCTCTGTTTCTCAAATTGGAGAGGAGGCAGCTTAGCACATACTGCTCATCTACCTACTTACAAGTCCATTTAAAACAGGTGTGTTTGCTATTGAGATGGAGTCTTACACACACTGCACACACTACCCCCTTCTGTCTTGATCAATTTATTCAATTTGTATAAATCTTTCTTCTTTATCCTTATAAATAGTTAGTGATACCCATTTCACTACATGTTTTACAAAGTGTTTCTATGTATGTGACAAATAAAAAAATCCTTGATCCTTATCTGTGGGTTATACATAGTGCATAATACCTCCCCAACTGGAACTAGCAGCTGATCCCTTATAGCTTGGTCAGATTACACGATTTCATGATCACCATTGACATGGTCAATCCTAAAAGACCATTGTGGAAGACAACAAGAATTGTGTAAACTGACCAAGCCATTGGGGCAGTGGTAGCGCAGTGGCTAAGGAGCTGGGTTAGCATGCAGTAGCCTGTGGTAGCATAGTGGTTAAGGAGCTGGGCTAGCATGCAGTAACCTGTGGTAGCATAGTGGCTAAGGAGCTGGGCTAGCATGCAGTAGCATGAAAAGTTGTGGGTTTAATTCCCGGCTTCCACCGTTGTGCCCTTGAGCAAGGCACTTAACCATGAGTTGCTCTGCAGCGAAAGGCCCTTGTAATATAATTGACATACGTGTAAGTCGCTTTGCTAAATGCTGAATTAGTAAATGTAAATGCATTAGTTAGAGAAGTGTCCAATTGAACTACAAGTGCCCCTTCAGAGGCGCAGGTCATACTCTGGAACCGTGGGGGACTGCTGGCCGGGTGCCTGGTGGTGACCATGCCCACAGTTTGTTTTACGTCTTGCGGCAAATGTCCTGGCGCTGTCCGGCCGGCCGCCAAGCTCCCTGCAACGGTGGCCATGTGGCGGGGCGATGGGCGAGGTTCCATGGCTGTGTAGGGTTCCGTGTCGTGTGTTTTTGTGGCGCCTCGTCCACAATATTGACGTGCGTAGCGTACCACACTGCACAGCTGCTGCCGGTGTGCGTGGCTGTCAGAGCCCTAAAGCATTGCCATTTGATGCACAAAACGCAAACACAGCAAATGCCATCCACCATCTGGCCTTCTGACGCCCGTGTATGTGTGTGTGTTTGAGTGTGTGTGTGTTGGGGGGAGGGGGCTGACTTTATGTGTGTGTGTGGGCCGAGTGTGTGTGTGCGCACACGACTGTGTACTGTGTGTCCTTCACACATTCGTCCACCAGTGATGAAGGCGTGAATCTGACATCTTCCTCTCAAATAACATGCGGTATGTAAAAGTATATGAGAGGCATTGCTGTCCTCAAGGTTCATCTCACATCCATTTTACAGTGGTGTTTGTGAGAGGATATGCTCATCATGATGCAGTGAAATGATAAGGTGCTGCTGAGTTGTACTCTAGGTTACCCAGTGACGTTGTGCGCTCCAGCCGAAGGTGGAATCTGACGCCCAGACCGACTGCGTCATCAGCACCACCCACAGGACGATGTGATGAAGATGATTCAAGGTGACAGCTCATCTACTGTATTTATGAATAAGTACTGACTATTTTAAACATTCTTGCTTGTCATACTTCAGAGACATGCATTAGAAATTACATAATATTACATTATGACAGAAAATGTAAACATGATCAGATTTTCTGTTTATGCTTATGGTAGCAGGCACTTTTGCCTAAAATAATGACACCAAATATACATTTTCATTCAAATGAACAGTTTACTTAAGACAACAATTTAGCTTGTTTCAATGCTTTAGGCATAGATAAAAGAACAGTTTGGGGTACAATGGGCGCTCTTGAAATCAGACTGCTCGCTTCAAGAGCGATCAGGGTCGCTTTGGGTTAGTTGGTTCCCTTTTCCAGCACAGACCTCGAGAATGACCTCAATCTCCCTTACCGGTTTCCATAGAGATACTAATACCTTGACTGAAATCTGTGTTATCCATACTATATGAAAACAGATGGAACTATTACTATATATACACTACTACACTATACTATATATTATTATTATATGAAACATACAGTACAGAGATGAAGATGCATATAATGTACACACTCTCAAATGCACACACACACAGGGAGAGAGAGAGAGAGAAAGAGAGAGAGACATAGTTACACACACACACACACACACACACACACAGCATGGAAGGGTGAAAACCTGAACACAATGCGCACACACACACACACAATGAATTATGAATGAATGATATGCTTGCACACACACACACACACATACACACACAAAGAAACAATTATATTTGATTATGTATACTGTAAATATAAGTATACTGTAAGTAGGGCGATAATGTATATATATACATGTATTTTTTATGTATATAAAATAATGTATATTTCAAATGGGTGACATCTAAGCCCGTTCCTGCATGCTGGTACGTGCAGTGATCCATTAAGAAGCATTGTGTCTGGAGCATTTGCCTCAGTTTACACTGAAGACATACAGGACTGAGTGTGTCTCTGGGTCTACAGTAGCCTGAAAGACCTCAGACAGGCAGGAAAGCCCAGTCATTCAGATAAGTACCCACTGAAGCAGCATTCAGCCACAGCACACTTACACTGCAGCACTCTAATACTGACCATCTGGGGACACAGGTGTTTAGAGGTAATGTGCTGCTATTCAAAGTATTATTGCGGCAAGGTAATATCAGTCACTGTGCAGGTACAGTTATTGTCTTTTTGTTTGGTCGAGGAAGGTTGATTCGATGGCCACAGTTTATTCAGATGTCAGGAAAGCTGCCTATTGAAAATGCCTTAGCAGCCCTCAGTCCCAGACAAAAGCAAGTATTTGGGTGTTTAGAGTGGAGAGATGAGGCAGGCAGCAGGGAGGCCGGCACATGCATTCTTCGAGTGAGGGCTTGTAGCTCTGTGAATCACTGTGATGTTAATAATTGAGAGCAATGTTAATGGAGAAGATGAATCTGCTTTCATGTGCTCGCTCACATCCAACTGTGCCACAGGATGCCAAAGGAAGCCCCAGAATAGCACAGGAAACAGGTGGAGCCAGGGCGCAGGTGGGTGAGCGCAAAGCTATAACACAAGAGCATCGTACAACAATGCAGCCACTTGATTTGGCAGTGATACCAAGAGCAACCATTTTAGACAGGATTTGTATGATGCTTAGCTGAAATTAGATATACTGTAGCCTATGAGCAAGATATTGCATCCCACCATAAGTTAAGGCTCAATCTTGCTACTTATGTAGGTGCTTTTGACCCACTCACGAATGAATAAAACTGAAGTGTGCAATTACACTCTGGGCTGGGGAAATTAATTTCACTGGTTGCCCTGATGCTTGTGGGAGGTGAATAAAAGTGTGTTTTGGATGTGAGGGGCTAGGAATGAATAATGAAAAGGTGTTTTTTTTTGGTAACAACTCAAGTGCGTCTCTGAAGGACTTTCTCTGCATGGTTTTATGTGCATAAGAACATTATATAGGGTGACAGACCAGGTCAACTGGTGAAGCGGAGGAAGGCCCAGATTTGATGTGCATGTGGTGACATAGAGCAGAATGGCATAGACTCTGTTTTGTATTTGTGTGCAGTGCTTGTTGTCTGGTGTTGTTTTCAACACTAAGCAGCCAGAAATCAACAGCAAGCTCACATTTTGACACTAAGGTCATATTGTGCGTGCTCTCGGTCTGTTTTCAGAATTTCAATTAGGTCTGTGAAATGCCTGTTAATAATCGGTCTCATGAATATGATTATATTGGATTGCCATTTTGGAGATGAATTTGAAGATGAACACTGTCTCAAATAATGTCAACCATTTATTTTGATCCAATAAATTAAAGCAATAATGTTTCTTCAGAGCTATTTATCCATAAAATTTCCAATATGTTCAGAATTACTGGCCCCCATTTAACACACTGATGATGATTTCACCGCTGACCTCAACGGAAGCAGATTATTGAGGGGATCAGGTTTATCTTGTCTCTATATCGGTACCTTAACTGTGTTTCGTAGTGATTGACTGTACAGCCTACTGATGCCAACACACAGCTGTCTCCTTCGGTAAGTCCTGCTGTTACATATATGGTCACGAGCAGATTCCTTATGCAGAGAAGCATTCACTCTCCATTATGGTAGCAGCTCTTGGCTTTCCAGGTGAATGGGAGATGGCACTGTCATTGATTTATTGGATGTGATGGCCCAAACTTACCAGTGATTAATTAAGAAATGTAGAACCTTTTTCTGACAATGTGTCTGGTGTCTGGTCATTTAGTCCACTGTCAACCTAACAAAATTGGTTGGACAGACTGACACTGTAAACACACTTAAACTATTCGCTTCAGGCCACACATTTAGATTGTCAAAATAGGGTACCTATATGTTTAAATTGATATTTTTAACACTGATACAGAACTGAATGCTAGTCTTTGGAACAAGTAGCATAGTATAAGTGATAACCCATTGAAAGGAACGGTAACACTTTATTTAAAGGGGTCTACATAAGGGTGACATGTAACCGTCATAAGAATGACATGACACATGTTATGTACATTAATGACACATTATTGATGTTTATGACTGTTGTCATAATGTGTCATTCGGTTTTTGGAATGTCAAGTTGACATTGTTTGGGTGTCATCATTATGACAACTTGACATTAGCCAAGATGACATTATTTGACGGGTCTTTGTCATGACAACTTGACATTAGCCAAGAAAATGTAACCCGTTTACAATATTGTCATGACGACTTGACATTAGCCAAGAAAGAAATGCAAGGTGTTTGGCATGATATTGTCATGACAACTTGACATATAACTGTGTTTGGCCTGACTTATCTTCTAGGTTTGTGAAGTGATGGGCCTGAACAATTGGCCATGACACTATTATAAATTGGTCATGAATACTTTTCTTGACCTCAACTACAGTGGTACAGTTTTGACTTGTCATTAAGCTGTCACAAAGAACTAGTATTACACACCAAAATAGTTTCCTGACAGTGTCATGAATACTTACCTTTTACCTAAAGTACAGTGAACCATCTGAGATGTTTCCTGAACATGTCATTATGTGTCATTACTCTATCATGTAGGTCCTATTTCTGTACATTTTACATTTCTGGAACATTGAGTCAGCTATAATGACAACAAATACCATACTCAGTCATGATTTAAAAGAGTTTATTTCAGCAATGCATTTTGCAAAACCATAATACATGGACATGTTACCATGCCAGCTAACCTAACTGTGCATGTGGAACATGCATTAAACTATTCACATACTGGTCTTTAAGCACCATTTCATTGCCATCATTTCTGCAGCTTTTTCAAATCATGCACGAGTCTACCCACAAGATCGCGTGTGCATCTAAGTGTAGCGCGCACATGATGGGAGAGAGAGAGAGCTGGTGGTGCGTGTGTGCCTGAGGGCCACCAAGACAGAGGGCATCCTGATTGGCCTGTTTCGCTAAATCAACCAATCAGTTTTCAGTGTAGGCGGGCTTTTATCTCTTCTCTCCCGAACTTAATCAGTTTAGTGCATAGGAACAGGAGCATCATGGCAGAGTCAGTGGCTCAAAAAAAGGGAAATGTAAGACCCATTTCAAAGTGGAGGCTACCCTTGTCTCATAAGAGTAAAAAATTATGATAGGCCTAATCTTGCACGCTGCACTGTTCACTTGCAAAACACATGTTGAGGTGAGTTTAACAAGTGTCAATTCATGTGCATATTTTTCAGGCCTATAGCCTACTAGATGGCTAGTTGCCAAGGCTACATGAAAAGACCAAACTACCAAAATCTACATATTTTATTTTCACAATTTCTATCTAGGCCTTCCTTATTAGGTGTACTGACTAGACATTATTGAACATAATCTGTATTAAAGTAGGCTAAAGTTTTTTTTTTTTTTTTTTTTTTTTTTTTTGGGGGCTTTGTAATACCTTCCTGAAATTACTTTTTGCATGGTATGACCTTGTTTCTCTTTTCTGTCCTTTTAGTTGTGAAAATCAGTATTCTCTTAGTTTTCAACCTTTTCACACAAGTTGAGAAAAATATATAGTAAAATGACCTCAGAGCTCTGATAAAATAACCCCCAAAATAATAAACCAAAGTCCATCTACCCGGGTAGTATTTTTTGGTGAGATCTCACGCTTATCTGTAGGCTACGATGAAAGGAAGAAATGGTGAGTAGAAGCCGTTCGTGTCGCAGGCAAGATGATCATTCGCGCCCTCTGCTCTTCTGCCTCCCTAGTCCAATGAAGAATTTGTCCAATGGAACACTCTCTCAAATCATGCATCCAAACAAAAGCAGGGTAACAATTCAATTCAATTACTCTCGATACATTTTACCAGATCTGGAAATATAACTCATATTCATGAACTGTAGTAGCTTATTCTTTTTTTTAATCTATATACATTCACTACATACATGAAACGTCAGCACTAGCATACCACGTAGTAACATGGCTTCAACATAGCATGAAATAGCACTTCAAAACATTAAACTCATGTTTAACTCCGATTGGATTTTAGCTTATGCAGTATCATCAATACATTTCCACACAATGCATTAAACAACTGAGTTACAGCAAAAAAATGTTTATGTGCTTAACTCATTCGGATGAAAACTCATACAAACTCCTTGTCGTAATTTCGACCCTTTGCTGTTATTCCTTCCTTAGAAGTAGGTTTGGTGGGAAAACCCCCTTTTTACTAGCTCTTCAATGTTTTCTTCTCAGTGTGGAAAATCTAAATATGGCTTCAGCTCACTATCATTCTGCTGTCGTTCTGCTGTTTGCGATTTCTGTCTTCTTCTCTAAGAATCAGTGTAGCAGTTTCCCCTCTATGCTGCGCCACCACTGCCACCTCACCTACTGGACAAATACGGTGAGCAGAGAAAACATAACTAAAAGTAATCAAGAAATTAGATATTGAACTAGAATAATGTAATCCTATTAGTAGGCTATTTTCGAGTGGATTACATCTGCAATGCACGTTCAATATGTTGAGTATATCTAATTTATAATGGTGTCATGACAGCCAATTGTTCAGACTCATCACTTCATAAACCTAGAAGATAAGTCAGGCCAAACACAGTTATATGTCAAGTTGTAATGACAATATCATGCCAAGGAAATTTTTCATGACACAATTATAATGGTGTCATTACAATCAACTATTCCGGCCCACTACTTCACAAACCTAGAAGATGAGCCAGGCCAAACACAGTTATATGTCAATTTTGCATTTCTTTCTTGGCAAATGTCATGACAACGGTTTACATTTTCTTGGCTTATGTCAAGTTGTCATGACAGAGACACCCTCAAATAATGTCATCTTGGCTAATGTCAAGTTGTTATAATGATGACACACAAACAATGTCAACTTGACATTCCAAAAACCGAATGACACATTATGACAACAGTCATAAACATAAAAAATGTGTCATTAATGTGCATGACATGTGTCATGCCATTCTTATGACGGTTACATGTCACCCTTGTGTAGACCCCTTCAAATAAAGTGTTACCAAAGGAACTAGGAAATAATGATGCTTCATATTCACCTTATTTCCCTACGGCCTCCCGGCTAAGGGTGAGGTGAAGACTTACATGAGACACTTCCCACAGATACATGTGTGTGTGTGTGTGTCTGTGTGTGTGTGTCATGGGCGGATTATGAACTTTCGGGCCCCTTGGCCCAGATGTATTAAGGGCCCCCCACTTATTGTCGTATATGTGGGAGGGGGGGTTTGGGGGTCCTCCCCCAGAAAATTAATTAATTAATTTGTTTTATGTGATTTCCTGTATTCTGGCGCATTTTGGGGAAGGCCAATACTAAATTCAATCAGATTCATAGCCTACATCCTGATTTGTTGATATTGAGGCAATGATTCCATGCAAAGGCTTGGGCTTCAGGGCCCCCTGACCCCTTGGGCCCGGTAGGCCCGTGCAGTAATCCATCCCTGGTGTGTGTCCGTTCGTGCGTGTGTAGGTGCATGCATGTGTGTCTGCGTGTGTCGCTGTCTGTGTGGGTGTGTGTGTGTGTGTGTGCGTGCGTGTGTAGATGCATGCATGTGTGTCTGCTTGCGTCGCTGTCTGTGTGGGTGAGTGTGTGTGTGCATGTGTGTGTGCAAGTGTATGTGTTTCTTTGCTACATGTCCAGATATATTCTCCTTTCTGTCCTTACTGCTGGGACCCACAGTGACCCACAAGTGTTTGCTTCCATCAATGAAGCCAATTAAATCGCATGGTTATGCACATACAAGAATACTCATTAACTTGTGTTCAGGAGACAGCCGTGACTCTGTGTTTCTGAGAGTCTTTCGGGAGGTGAGGCTTAGGTTCTGCAAAGAGTTTTTATGCTTCTTTTTGTTATAGGTTAAAATGCCCTTCACACAGAAGGACTATCTATAGGGGGATAAAAGGTGGGACAAATCCATAAAAGGTGAGAGAATTTTTTTTTAATGGCGCAGTCATTTTCTGTGTTATCAATATCACAATTCACAAACAATGTTCCACACAACGCTTTTTCACTGAAACACCTACAGTATGGGTGCACAAATTGATTTGCTTTCAATATTTGTGTTGGTTGGATAGGAAAATGATAACAAAATGGATGAAGATGAAGATCAAAGATGATAAACATTCAGAAAAACACAAAAATGACAAATATCAGCTGGTGAACTGGTGAACAGAAGTATATGTCTAAACTCATTAACCATATGGTACTGTGGATGTGAGCTTTCGTTGTGTACTGGACAAGTAGAAAAAAGGAAGACAAGGTCGAAGGTCATCATGGGTAAACTCACTAACCCCTCGGTGAGTTGCACAGTTTTGAAAATGAACGTTAAGCGTTCTAACAGTTGTTTTTGCCATTATTGCGTTGTGAGGTTTGCAAACTTTGCCTGAGGATGAACAGGTGACAAACTTTGCCTGAGGATGAACAGGGGCCTGTACTACGAAGCGGGGTTACTGGCTTATCTGGGTAACTTCGAGAGTAACTTGATCACGTGTGGCGTAACTTCCCGATTAACCCGTACTACGAAAGGTGGATAGGTTTTAACCGTGGTATGCTGCCATGGCAATTTACGCTGCATCTCAAACCTGCTCCGAGCAGGTTATGTTCTTGGTTAACCCGAGGTTTCCGTTAACCAAGAGGCTACCACCCCTCCACTAACAATTCGAGACTATGTCGGCGTACCTGGATGATCCATACGACATCGGAGCGCAAATCGTGAGGTGCTCTCTTCGAGGGGTTTTAGAGACCGCCATATATATATATATATATATATATATATATGTATATATATATATATATTCTCTATGAAGATATAGATTGTCAGTCAGTCGAGGGAATTCGTTATCTTTGTCAGATGATCTAGGCAGAAGTCTCTAATGTCACCCGTCATAGCAATGCCCTTACGTGGACATTCATGTTTTCCATCTAATCGGTGATGCTGAACATCTGAGCAAGAATACTGTATGTCCGAAAATAAATCGGACATAGGCCTAGCCTAGCCTACAGTATGCTGAACATCTGAGCAAGAATAGCCTAAAATAAATCGGACATAGCCTAGGCCTAATAAATTAAAATCACCATTTTAACAAACTTGTTGAATTGAATGTCATATTATTGTACCCTGCACATAAAGGTTACACATTTCCACAGCACCAGAATCCGACCGAATGCCTCCCTCAACCCCTTCCACAATCGGCCTTCCACTATTATTTGCGATGGCCAACTCCTCTGCTACTGTAAAACACTCCTTACAGTAGTGTTCAAAGACACCTTTTTCTTGTTAGCTGTAAAACAGAGGCCAAGTGAAGGCTATAAGCATACTAGGCCTACATGTTTTCATAATTAAGAAATATTAATGCAAGCTATAACTATATAAACCTACTATTCTGAATAATGTGTTTGTTTTTCATTTTCACCTGCTGCCATGTGCGTTTGGCAATGGTGTTGCATCTGAAATGTTCATTAGGCATACACTAAATCAGTCAATGGGGGCTACTTAAACATTCAATTATCCTATTACTGTAATCTATATGCCCACTTCTAAATTGTGTTGCATCTGTAGGCATTTCTATGAACTCAAAATAGGCAATTTAATTATTTCAACTCATTTCAGACATTCCGCAAGCTATTAATCCTCCGTAACACATATTTGAAGAACATGTGGAAATAAAACTTTACTTTTAGGCATTTAGGCTACCCGATCTGCAATACGTTGCCAACAGCCTTGCCTTGTTCACTGCCGACGTATTCGATTTTTGTCGTAGTGGGTTTTAATTCCTCATAACTTGGCATAATAATTGTGCATTCCTCATCCGTAAAATAAGGTGATCGCGTCATCATTGAAAGTGGTGACTTGCGCTGCAACCCGCCCCTTTTATGTGAACGCGCACAAACTCCAATTAGGTTAACCCCGGCTCAACAAATCAACTTCATAATCAGCGTCGTAGTACCGATTAACACCACTTAAGATAACCAGGTTTTGTCAACCCCGGTTTAACAAAGTAACCCTGGGTTACATCTGGGTAGGTTAAGCTCCCTTCGTAGTACAGGCCCCAGGTGACAAACTTATGGCAAGCCGTTCAGGACATAACGTCTGTCAAAATAACGCCTCCACATGTAGAGTTTTTACTTCTTCAGGAGTAAAAAATAGATGTCTGAGCGTCAGACGTCATATTTTTACGTGTGCCACGCGCAAAAACTTTGCGTCCGATGTCAGAAGTAAAAAAATGACGACTGGATGATTTGCTGCAATGCCAGAGCCTATGTGCCAGATTAGACACAGCATTGGCTGCTGGAAACAGGAAATACAGCCGCTATAGTTGCAGCAGAAGAAACAAGATGCCAGAGCAATGTGCAGCTAGCCTCGCTTAATCCCAGGGGCGGGCAGAGAATTGTCTTTCAAACTGCCTAGGCATGCAATAGGCCAGCACTACGACCATATCCGTATCCGGTCGGCAAAACGGCAAATACATCCTTCTTCGAAAGGAATGACTTAAGTGCATTGTGTTGCTCAACTTTCAAAGAAAAGCACAAGTCCAACTTCTCCAAAAGTTGACGCCAACGCCGATTCAAACAACCGCTCTTCGTTCGCCATAGCCACCTTCCTTGTTGTTCACCGTCGCAGGACTGTCGTTATCCTGTTAAGCCCGCCTTAAGACTCTCTAACAAAATAGAGCGCTGTGATTGAATAACATCCACGGTGTTAGCCAATAGAAATCCCTATGGTTTGATACTAGACGTACAGGCTGAGCAAATTAATTTGCCGCCGCTAGGGTGCGTCTAGATTTCTAGGCTACAATTCACATGTAATTCACCCTAACAAAAATAAGATGCATCTCAAATCCCTTTTTTATATCTCCCCAGAACTGCCTTGCTCAAGGACTACCACAAATGAGCTGAATGGTCTCCTCACACCCCTGGAACTGAGGAAGGTGCAGCTCTACATTGCAATACTGCAGGGCATCTGCTACACTGTGACTGAATATTTGATTTATGAGCTCCACCTTCATCACCTTTTTGGTATTGGTAATTTGGTATATCTTACTTGTGAAAAGTAATCCCCCGAGCCCTGTTTGCAATGGTCCACCGAGCAGGAATATGCTGCACATTACTCTGGCATCTTGTTTCTTCTGCTGCAACTATAGAGCTGGTAAGTCCCGCCCATCCGCTAAAGCCCTAGTGGACCTCTAGATCGAAAAATCGTCAATGCAAGTGAATGTGAGAAAATAATTATTTATGTTTGAATTGTGCCATGAATGTGAACATATGTTGTCTGTGAATTTTTAATATAATTTTCCATGTTACGAGTTTGACAGTATATTGTATGATTCTTCAGCTAGCAGTTGTGGAAAAGACAGAATGAGAAAGACTACATGTCGCCTATGTGACGTGAGCTAATCGCTAACATTAGCTGAGATGCTAGTTTTTGTAACGGCAGGAATAAACACACATGGTAACAAACCCAGATAGCAAGGTGACATATGATATGATGTTGATTTTCCATCCAAATCATCATTTTGGTTGAGATTGAAATCTCAATGGTAAATAGACATTGAATCAGCATTACAATCCTGACAAAACCCTGACAGTGCATGAGCAAAGAGAGACATCGAAACAACATTGGTTTATAGTTTATATTGGCATAATCGATAGAGCATCGATACATAGTTCACTAAAAGATATTGAAAAGTCATGGATGTATGGTTTACTGGGAAATTTTGACGTGGTGATTGAAAATTAGTGGATTTTTAGTTGACTGCGCGACGATGTTTGAACTGTCCGGCGGGAGATCATTTTGAGCAACAGTTCAGTCTGACCAACTGTGTTCAGCTCTCTGTCAAGTTCGCCGCTCCACCTTAATGGTAAGCAAGCATTTATTTGTCTAACGATAATGTTTCAATGTGAAATTGTACTACATTAAATTCGGGCATGTTTACAGTCTATGTACATTGTAGCCTACTGTCTAACTTAGGCTACAAACTCATTAATGCTTGAGGCTAGCTATCTACGTTATCGTTGCTATTTTCAAATGCCGTTTTCAAATTAACGTTAATGTTTCACATAACATTATGATGAACTGCCATAACGTAATGTTAACGTTAACGTTACTCGGCAGTCTGATTTATAATTAGGCCTTCCTTAACATTAGTTTATTATATTCATATGATTTACATAAAATGTTTGTTGAGTTTACTGTCAAAATGATAGGCTGAAGATGATGTGCTGCTGGCTAACGTGAACGCTTACTGTTACCAGCTAGAAGCCTAAGCATGAATGAGTTTAGTGAATGAATGAGTGTAAGTTAGACAGTAGGCTACGATGTACATAGACTGAATATGATTATTCTAAAGTTTCACTTGCAAGTAGCCTTCAGTTGAACATATTTATCTAACACTGTCTATCTTTCTTCTATTTATGTTAGGTGCCGCTTCACTCTACTGAATGGTGGAGGATCAGGCTGACTGCAACCGTAGGCCTAGGCCTAGCTGCTACTGAATGGATGGCAGGGAAGCACAGCACACAGGAATTTATAAATGAAGAAGAGTGAATAAATGCACTTGCTTTTCAAACTGATAACAAGTTGTCAATGGTTATTTATGCAAGCTTGTGTAGCCTAAACCAGACATACCTAGGCCTAGCCAAATGTATCCTGGCTGTAGATATAGCAGGGTATGAATTTCCCAATATTTTGCATGATTAATAGTGGTTTACTGCGGTTTAATATGAATTGAAATACCATTGAAATCGTATTGATCTTTAGTTTGGTTGTAATTTCAACATTGTTTCAATCATTTATTTCATTGTTTAATCATTTATTTTAATTGAAATACAATAGAAATTCCGCTGGTCTATAGTTAATAAATCAACATTGTTTCAATATTAACTGAGGGTGCAAACTGATGTTAAATCAACATCGAAATCCGACATTGATTCAATGATTTAACTTTGACAATGCAATGTTGATTCTACATAGTTTCAATGCCCGTCTGCTATCTGGGAAAATATTCGAAACATGTCTAGCTTCACTCAACACATTAACACTATGATACAGTGTGATTGTAAAGTTGTATGGTTCACTGTGTTCAAAGTCGATCTTAATAACCCTCTCCATCTCGACCAACTGATGGTTGTTATGGGAAACTAGTTAGCTGTTGTCTAGGGGAAAGTTGTAGTCCACAAAGTGTTCTCACACAAAGTTTAACCGCATCAAACTTCTACCCGCTAAATTGTAGTATTCTTTACACGAAAATTTATATTAAAAATTCACAGACAACATATGTTGACATTCATGGAAAAATTCAAACGGGACCAGAAAATAATTATTTTCTGACATTCACTTGCATTAACGATTTTTCAATCTAGAGGTCCAGCGGGGTTAGCGGAAGGGGCGGGACTTACCAGCTCTATAGCGGCTGCATTTCCTGTTTCCAGCAGCCAATGCTGTGTCTACTCTGGCACATAGGCTCTGGCATTGCAGCAAATCATCCAGTCGTCATTTTTTTACTTCTGATGTCAGACGCAAAGTTTTGCACGTGGCACGTGTCAGACGTCTATTTTTTACTCCTGAAGAAGTAAAAAATCTACACGTGGAGGCGTTATTTTGGCAGACGTTATGTCCTGAACGGCTTGCCATACAAACTTTGCCTGAGGATGAACAGGTAACAAATGAGCCTCTATGAATAAGGGTCCCCAGCATGGGCGACGGCAGGTTTCAAGGTCGTATGTCTGTTTCCTAGGGAACACAGGTACACCACCGAATAAACCGCTTCGCTTTCATGGCGAGATCAAAGCGTCTAGCAGATGTAAATCTCATGTAAATAAAACGCGGCAGTGACGTCTAAGACGACCTTGTCAAACGCGCTCCTCGTGCCACAGTGTGAGCGAAACTGTGCAGAGGACAGAAGTGGGTAAACAAGTTCACTTCATGTGTGTGTGAGACGGCATGTCAGTCGCTTGCTTGCTCGCTCGCTCTACCGATGTTTACAGCTGTTTGGAGGGCGTAGCAAAGGACATGGGAATATGATCACACTCCTGAGTCGATGTCTACCCAGACTATGGCTCTAATTTAAATTAACGAACCCACCTAAGCAGAAGGTGAATGCTGAATCTTAATTAAATTTCTTGGATACAGCTGGACTTTAATTTATCATCATCGGAGGATATCACACTCTAGCATGTTGGTGAGGACATTGCAAATGACGGTGGATAAAGCAGTAGTATGCAGCTGTTTTCAGATGCAGCAAAAGCCCTCTTGAATTGTGTCATCGCACAAGTCATATCAAATGACCTGAACACATACTGTACACTCCTCACCGCAGTCATCTGTCACATTATGCTGTTTAGTGCTACTTCTTTCTATCATTGCAATGTCAAAGCAGCTTTGACGTTTTCAATCACTAGTGCACAGTGCACATGCCCAATCCTGTAGAAACCCCATAGCCCAATTAGACACCCACAGGTAGGCCTTACTCAACACCCCACTCATCTGTGCAACACGCTGTAGGTGTGCCCTGACTGAGCGCTATGCTGTGTGTGGGAGGGGGGCAATGGTTTCTTATCCGACCAGTGTCAAACTTCATGTGGCATTCACTTGTGCCCTTAGCAACACACATGCCAAGTGTGAAGTCGATAGTTATAGTTTGTGAGATATGTGAAGAACACAGTCACTCAGACAGACAAACGTTGCTGGAATTAATAGGTAGATAATAGAACAGATAATAGATGCTTTGGACAAAAGTGTCTGCCGGATGTAACAAAGCAAGGTGAGCACAAGAAACTGCCTTTTGGGGAGATGTCAGTTGTCTCAAAAAAACAGAAAACAATTTACATGACTGTTCAATTAGATTCCAAAAGGACCACTCTACTCCTTTCAATCAAATGGAAATTCCAATCCGATCGGGCAAGTTATTTTCCAATGGTGGTGTTTGTATGATTCTTATTCCGATTGAGGCATTAATCCTTTTCATTTATAAGCATTTATAATGCCCATATAAACCCACCTATTGACTCAGGTGGTCAAACAAGGAACCACAGGAATATGGGATTTCATTTATTTTCCTGTTGTCCTATAACAAAGTTCAAATGTTGAGCTGTGAATCATAGCAAATTTCTAACTTTTCAAGGACCATGAGGGATAGGCCTGTGGCTTCATCTTTGTCCACTATCTCCATTCTGAGTCCCCAAGTAATTTTGTATATGTGGACTATGATTAATGAGAGATTCCCTCAAGTTTGCGAAACATTCTGTCTTGGAGGAGTACAGCATCTCAGATGTGACCCTGTGGAAAGACACACTTGCAGGAGACGTGTGAGTTACAATGTGCCCATCAACCGATTCCGACACCTTGGAGAGGGTGATGTTTTGCATTCTAAATTCTTAAATCTCCGTTCTAGAAGCCGGCACACTCTCACCAGCTCATCTGGTGTGGGTCACAGGCCATGGGTAGAGAGAGGCATACTAATCATTGGTGTAGGAATTAATCTTGTCTTCAGGAAACTTTCTCCCAGTGCGGGATCCCAGATTCATTACTGAGAAATGTGATGAATTTGATGAATTTCTTGTCAGGTAATGGCCAAGCAGGTTGTTGGGTAATCTCTTAAAGTCAAATATTACTTTCCAAATGCATTATTTAACAAGAGCAGCCTAACAAACCACTCTGGTATTAATAATCCATGTGCAATCTTACATTTATGGTTTGTTTATAACAAATAGTGCATTACGCTGCAATAATGCATCATGCTGAGATTTCACCTCAGACACAGACTTATGTATGCATTTGTAACAGCAAATTTGTACAACAAATATGATCCAATATTCAGTGGCTTTATTTATTTAAAATGCTGCATAGGATTAATATTCTCTATGGAATCCTTTGCAAAGTCTTGCAAGTCTTTTAAGTCAATCGTTCAGTCATATTTCTTTTAAAAGTGCACTAAGTCATTATTTGTTTGTTTGTCTAAATGATATTCGACCAGTATCTGTGATAGTGCAGTTTGAATTAACCTTGTTGAATTAACCATCTCTGCTACCTCCATTGTGTGGTGACTGACGGCTGTGCAGAGGTAAGGTCTCAGAGCTGAGATAGACTCTGTCCTCCACATTTTTATTTATCAAATTACAATTGAGCTGCATTGATGCGTCCTGCCTCTCTCTATTATCCTGTCAAGCTGAATTTGCATGATTGCTCTTACAGTGACGGTGGCATTCCGAATCGGCGCAGTCTCCCTGTCTCCTCTTCCGTCACCACTGACAGTGGTCTATACACTTACTCCTAATTTGACATGATGAGATGCAGTCGCACAGAGTCCACTATTCCCATCCTCAGCATCAACATTGAAGTGGGAGCACCCCAGACGTGTGTGTGTGTGTGTGTGTGTGTGTGTGTGTGTGTGTGTGTGTGACTAGCCCTCCCTCTCTATTAATGAGTGGGTTTCTCTGCTGAAGTACAGCTCCCCAAGTACCTTGATTATGTCGTTTTAAGTAAAATTGGACAGAAATGTCTTGACGTCACTATTTAAAGGTTGACTGGTGAAAGCGTGTTTATTTTCGGCTGGGCTGCCTAGGACTAGACGCTCCTCTCTGGCGCTAGCCAGGGATGGATTACTGCACGGGCCTACCGTCCCCAGGGGCCCAAGGGGTCAGGGGGCCCTGAAGCCCAAGCCTTTGCATGGAATCATTGCCTCAATATCAACAAATCAGGATGTAGGCTATGAATCTGATTGAATTTAGTATTGGCCATCCCCAAAATGCACCAGAATACAGGAAATCACATCAAACAAATTACCCCCCACATATACGACAATTAGTGGGGGGTCCTTAATACATCTGGACCCAGGGGCCCGAAAGTTCATAATCCGCCTATGGCGCTAGCTGGACCCATGCTAAGCTTATCAACACCCATCTGTAAAGAGTCCTGTTTGAGAGGCTCTTCTGGCACATCTCACCCAATCCCCCCAGGCCCCCTGACAGGAACACATGCCTCACTGATTCACTTCTGCAGGGTCTCAAAGGAACCCCTAGAGTTTTGGGTCTATGATTTGTAAGGATAGTGAGGAAGAGAGAGGAAGAGAGAGGGAGAGAGAGAGGAAGAGAGAGGGAGAGAGAGAGGGAAAGAAAAGAGAGAGAAGTTTAGTTTGACTTTTTTTTTTAATGTACCGGTAACCATTTCTTTTTCAAGCTTAAATGTCTAAAATGTCTCCAAATAGCATTTACAGTTTTATAATAGTTATGTGAGCATTAAAGAGATGATGCCTGCTGAGTCACCAGGCTTGGCTCGTCTGTGGATTTGTATGTGCCAACGTATAAAAATAGGACACATTCACATCACTCTACCAGTCTCATTGCAAGCACCTAAATTAAGACCAAACACAATATTGATGCAAAGCAATGCCAAGGAGAAGGACCTGCCCTTTGTGTCTGTAAAGGGAGTCACGCAGGACATGGGCAGTTGCTTTCCTAGGGACCATGGTCACAGCCCGACAGGCATTGCCCAGCTTTGACTGGCTGATGTGACAGTGACGTATCGTCCAGTAAGCCACTGCCCGCCTCGATATTGAGACTTATCTGTTCCTTCCGGAAGGACAAGGCTGTCTGTTTCAAGCTGCTGTTTCGCACAGGCATATGTGGTCTGCATAACATTTGCCAGTTCATTTAGGATCAAATGACACATGGTGGAGTTAGGACCATCAATATACTCACCCACAGTCAGACAGTCTATTTTCTTTTACTATCACACATTAATCTCCTGGTGAAATATCACAATCATTCCTGAGCTCTTCCCTCTCTTTTTTAGAGAGGGTTGTGGAATTGTCTCATAGCCTCTCGGCACATGCAGGCTGCCAGCACATTTCAGGTAAATCCAGTCGGAAACTTCAATTTGCTGATCACTTAAGATCTCGGATTAAATCAGCGCTAAAACGAGAGCGCTTTTAAATAAGAGCGGTGAGCAGAGGTCAAAGCGCCACGTCCAGACTCAAGCGGGGGCCATGGCCCCGCGGCTCAGCGTGTTATGATAGATCAGGGGCCCGGAGTTATCAAGGTGGGCTTGGCCTCACGTCTTGTTTATCGATCCTCCAGCTGCAGAATTAAGTGCCCCATAAATCTACTAGCCACACTTTTGCAGTCTCAGCTGGAAGAAAGACAAAGAGAGAGGGAGAGAGAGAGAGAGAGATACAAAGACAGTAGAGAGGGAGGGAGGGAGGAGGGGAGGGAGCGACAGAGAAGGAAAGAGGGAGGATAAAGACTATGAAGGAGGGAGAGAAGGAGGGAGTAACAGAGAGAGAGAGAGAGAGAGCAGGTGCCTACCGCTGCATAACTCATCCTTCCTCTCTCCACAGCGAAGGTTTTCTTTAATGAGGAACTGTGATTTGAATTACATCCTCTATTGTGGAGGGCCATTCAATTCAATCATATGATTGCGTGGAGCCGACTGCCAGCTAACCTCTGCCTCTCGTCCCAGATAGCAGCCATCTCTTTTTCCACTTTTTGCACGTGGGTTCCTCACTGAGGGCCCAGTTAGACGAGAGTGCTCAGTCTCTACATCTAGGTAGTAAACATGGCAGCAGATTCAGATGCTGATATGATGACACATTTCAATATATCAACAAAGCAACCCCCAAATATATTACACACGCTAACAGTCCGTTATATTGCAGTGGTACAGATCTTTCAGTATATCAAAAAAGGAAAAGTCAAAGTTATCTAGAGGCTATCTTCAAAAAGAAATGAATGGACATCAAACAAAAATGTATAGTCATAGCACATCATCATCATCACCCATGACATGATATGCAGGATATAAGGCATGTACCGGTAAGTACTGTAGCAACTGGGGCAGTGGTAGCATAGTGGCTAAGGAGCTGCTAGCATGCAGTAGCCTGAGAAAAGTTGTGGGTTCAATTCCTAGCTTCCACCGTTGTGCCCTTGAGCAAGACACTTAACCCTGAGTTGCTCTGCAACAAAAGGCCCTTGTAATATAAATGACACATGTAACTCGTTTTTGATAAAAGCATCTGCTAAATGAATAAACGCAAATGTAAATGCAAGTGTATAAAGCATTCATGCACCTGCCATGGCCGCCAACTGCCATCTCTTCCAAAAATCCTGTGAGAGTTTGAAAGGTTTCACCTGCTGAAGGAGTTTGCCTTCCACTTCCAGAGTGTGGACTTTATCTGTAGTCCTGGCCAACTCCACTTACCTGAGCAGCTGGCAGAGAGTCCTCCAGTCCAGCGAACGTGTGTGTGTGTCCACAAGCTGCTATAGCCTCACCAAACACTCAGCCTGTTTCTATTCCATACAGTCAGGACAGGGATATGTGGACCACCTCCACCGGGCGCTAATCCCAAAATACCTCCAAAGATGGAATGTCAGTCCCCAAACAGCAGTCCTGTGATGACCTGAGCAAAATGTGGGTGCATGGCTTTAGAGGAAATGTTGTGTTACCAAACTTACAATTGAGTTTTTAGAGCAATTCATAATGAATCGCCTCAAGCAAATAGCTACTGTCCACTGTTTTTTTTTTTTTTTTTTTTTTAAATATTGCTCATGTTCATATTGTTTGTTTAGCTATTTAAAGAAATTAACGGTGGATCCTGAAATAACAGCCATCTGTATGCAGGGTTTAGCCATGGCATTTAATGAATGCCAGTGTGAGACTGCGTGACATTATAATTGTGATGACATTTTGTCAATGTTGTGGGGAGCATTTTGCATCATAATCATGACCTCATTTTTGCTGTTTTTGTTTTTGTTGTTATTGTGTTGTTATTGTTGTCTTGTTTATTCTGATATCACAAATGATGTATTGTAGATACTGTTTAACTTCTGATTTTGAATCAAGTGTAAAATATCTATATCTACCACATAATTTCATACTTAATATTCATCATGGACCCCCACTCTCCAATAAATAAATAAATAAATAAGCTTAGTAAGTAATCCATCCCTAAAGACTACCTGCTTATGTGCATATTTTCAGATGTACCTCACATACACAGCCATGTGAGATTCCCTCTTAAAAGAATATGATCTCTGCACATTTCAATGACTTTATCCACCATTTTATAACATAAATAATTATAAGTTTGATGCAAGCAGTCTGAATGAGGGTTCTGTAAATGATACATTTGGTCATATAATCCATTTGCTTAAAGATTGATCCCTGATGTTTTAGGACTGTGTACTGTATGTAGAAGGAAGTACTGTGTACTGTATGTAGAAGGAACTCTTTTATATTTAGGAATTTGGCAAATCAGGAATAATTCCTTCCATGTCCAGTTATGCGACTATAAGATGTAGCCTTTACAGTTGACCTGTACGCATGGTTGACCATATGGGTAGCCCTATCCCCCTCTCAAGTGAGAGTGGATGCAGGGAGAGGAAGCCGGTTAAGCCCTGATGTAAATGAGTAAATCAAATCAACCCATGGCCATGCCCATGCTGCAACAGTAACCTTCAGGCGATCTCCCAACCAAAAAATCCATTCTCTGTTTCCTGGCTTCCAACCCAAGTTGCAATTCAGACACCCATCACACATCACTGAGAGTCGTGTGTGTGTTTGTGTCTCTGTGTGTGTCTGTGTGTGTGTTTGTGTAAGTATGTATGTATGTGTGAGGGAGAGGGGGAGAGCGAGAGAAATGGAGAGAAAGAGAGAGAGAATGAGAGTGAGCATCCACAAATTCCTTGTGGGACTATTAGGTCAAGGAATGAACTGATCATTGTGTGATGAACTATCGGACAGGGCTGGAGCAGGCTGCGCTACTGGGAGTCTGGGTTCTCATTACTCCTGCTGTCTGATGTAAGTAGTCATCAGCCTCCCCCTATCTCTCTCTCTCTCTCTCCCTCTCTCTCTCCTTCCCTGTCTGTCTGTTCTCACCCTTCCTGCCCCCTCTCCCTCACCCTTCTCTCTTTCTCTCTCTCTCTCTCCTTCCCTGTCTGTCTGTTCTCACCCTTCCTGCCCCCTCTCCCTCACCCTTCTCTCTCTCTTCTCTCCTTCCCTGTCTTCTCTAAACCTTTCTTTTCTCTCTCTTTACTTTCCTCTCCCTGCACATTTTTCATTCTCTCTCTCCTCTCTTGCTCTCTCTCTCACTGCCTTTTCTCCCTCTCTTTTCCCTCTCTCGGTTCACACTCCCTCACTTCCTACCCATTCCCCCCTTCTCCATCTCTCACCCTCCCCTGCTCTCTCTCTCTCTCTCTCTCTCTCTCTCTCTCTCTCTCTGTGCCCAATCCTCCTAGTGTCTAATTCAGCAGACTGAATGGACCGGGGACTCCCAGAGCTCACATTACGGCCTCTCCTGGCCTCTATAGCTTTCCTATTTAGCTCTGCAGGTAACTGATGCTTCTGATGCTGGGTGGATGTGCCTAAAGAATTTCAAAGCTATCCTCTCAAACACACTTCCACACAGACTAGTGTAAATGTTTAAACATAGATAAGCCAGTTTGAATGGACAGATACTATAAATAATGTAAGTTTAACGCTGTTCCAATGTTGGGTGTTCCAACATGCATTTCTTTGAACGTGGTATTTCGATGTGGTCGGGGAGTTGGAGAAAGTTCCATTCAATTTATTCCAAGGACAAGGGTTTCCATCTTGTGGAAAATGAAAAAGAGCTTGTCATTTTTAGGTCATCACCACCACATACTGCTAAACAAGCACGCGGGCTCTGCTTTGAATTCAGAACTTTTTGTCAACTCATAAAGAAGTAAATGATGAACAAAGTTTTATTCATAATTCATATCAAATCAAACCGCTGTCAGATTATACCATCCCAAATAAGAAAAGAACTTCTGTACATTTGAACGAAAAAAAAATGACATGAAAATGTACATAATATTTGTTTATTTTCTATTTATTCATTTTCTACAGTACATGCCTCAGTTCATTCTTAATTTCAAATGTCAAGCTTTGTTTCAGGGGTCTGGATGCTCACAATCAATTTGCATAGAAATGAGACGGGTCGTCCTTATTTCTCCAACCCCTGCCTTTTATGCGGAGAGTTCTGGGTCAGCCAAGGATGTGATTTATTATTGTAGTTCCCTGGAGTAAATATGAAAAGGGCACAGAATGTCACCGGAGAGTTCCGGAACCTCGGTGATTGACGGGCCCCCCCCCCCCAGAATGCACGGTTCTCTACGGCTTTGCTCACACATACATCTTAAGGCTTGACAACTGCATTAGGATTGTGTTCCCTCTCCTACTGTAAGTTATGTCACACATGGTCGAGAGCTGACTTTAGATATCCAATGCATTTGCAATGAGCTGGTTTCTCATGTTATGTTCGCATGAGCACGACTGCAGTAAAGGTTAGCAACTATATGGAGTGTTTCAGGATGACGCAAAGAACAAACAAACAATGTTTTTTTTCCCTGTATAGCATCATCTAATGCCTCTATTGTCACAGGATCTTGATAAGCACAACAGCCACTGCTGGAACTGCCATTGAGGATCTGTACTCACTTGCCCTGTTTGATGAAGGCCATGCTTTTTGTTAAGATTTGCTCTGTATCGCAATGCTTGTGTAAACATTAGCATTAGCATTTATATTTATAACATTTTATAACCTTTACATTGATAACCTTTTATATAAAAAGGAAATGCTTTTTTGAACTGTAAAACTGTATGATGCCAACTATCTTATCAATATACATTCATAACCTTTACAGGATATTGATAGGAGGATAAATTACATCATGTTTTACAGTTCAACAGCATTTCCAGGATGATATAAGGATTGAGAAAAACAATTTATAACCTTTTAGAGCATATTGATTAGGATGTATGTTGAATCATCAGGCATGTCGCTAGGCTGTAGTATCATTAGTGGAGTTGCCCTGGAAGCATTGGTGTGGTTGAAATGTCACCCCAGAATGGCTGTTATTCATGCAGCCACGTGCTCCGGTATGCTGTCTGGGCTCCCCGTAATGAGAAATCTATCCAGTCTCCCTGCGCATGCAGGCGCACAGGCCACAGGTAATTGAAGAGAATCATTTATTAATAAATTTTGATAGAAATCAGAACAAATGACCTTCCCTCTCAGGAAATTACGACTGGGAGGAGCAGGTGGTGGGGGAAGTATGTGTGTGTGAGGGGGGGGGGGGAGGGGTTGTGTGTGCCTACATCATAAGACAATAGTTATGGCAGTATGGCAGTGCCAGTGTAGTTTGGAAATATCACTTTCTTGTGTGTTGTTTGTGTGTGTGTGTGTGTGCCAGGGGGCTGTTAATACAGCCATGCAGACACCCTCTCGATCACGCCTAATAGAGATATTGTCATAGGCTGCCATTTGCAGGCGCGGCAGGGCCGACTCTGAGTGATGAAGAAGGCCAGCGGACGCCATATGTCCCCAGCCAGGGGGCGTGACACACAATGTGCCCACGGTCACACCCAGCCCTATCACTCTCTCTGTGTGTGTGTGTGTGTGTGTAAGTGAGTGAGTGAGCGAGCGAGCGTGTGTGTGTGTGTGTATGTGTGTCTGTGTGTGTGTGTGAGTGTGTGTGAGTGTGTGTCTGCCTATGTGTATTTCAAAATTAATGAACACGTAAAAGAAAAATAAGTGTTGTCTCACATTAAATTTGGAGAGTGGGACACTTCTGTTTTTGGTTCCCTTGGCAGCGCAGAGCTGGCATTAGCAGTCAAGTTGATGATCAGAGTGTGTGCTCTGTTTGTGCCCGTGTGTGTGTGTGTGTGTGTTGTTGTTGACCAGAGTGTGTGCTCTGTTTGTGCCCGTGTGTGTGTGTGTGTGTGTGTGTCGTTGACGATCAGAGTGTGTGCTCTGTTTGTGCCCGTGTGTGTGTGTGTGTGTGTGTGTGTGTGTGTCGTTGTTGACGATCAGAGTGTGTGCTCTGTTTGTGTGTGTTCTGTTTGTTTGCGCGCGTGTCTGTGTGTGTGTGTGTGTGTGTTGTTGTTGATGATCAGAGTGTGTGCTCTGCTGTTTGCTTTGCCCACCCTTGTTCTTTTCCAGTGTGGCAAACTATTTTTTCTGCATTTCCTAACCCTCCAAACAGATATTTCTAAATACATAGTTTTCACCTAGAGATAGCTGTAGTCAACACCACCTTTGTCGAGTCCAAGACCAGGTCTAGTCGAGACCAAGTCAAGACAGAGTCAAAATACGCTCAAGTCCAAGACCAGGTCTAGTTGAGACAAAGTCAAGACAGAGACAAAATACGTTCAAGTCCAAGACAAGGTCGAGTCCAAAATGAGAGAGACAGAGATGAGACATTGAGAAAAATAACCAAAATAATTCTGTACACCACTTACTTACCTATTATATGTGCAATTGTGCTGTGATGTTAGCAACCCTGTATATCTATCTATCTTTGTACACTATTGGGTCATACTGATAGACTAGACCAGAGTATTTGGTGACCAATGGCTGAGACCAAATACCAGCGAGTCCAAGACAAGTCTGAGACCATAAAAAAATGTCCGGACTCAAGTAATACAGCCCATCCTTTTTAAAACTGTAAAAGCAAAGTAATTATTGGACTTTTCTATGAAGAGAAGCAGCAAGCAGATGGGTTGAGGGTTGAAGGCTGAAGGGCTAGATGGAGTAATGGGAGTGACACACACACACACACACAGACACAGACACAGACACACACAGACACACACAAACTCACACACACAGCAAGTGCTGCAGAAAATATCCAGACTTAAATACAAGAATCCAAAGGGAGCAAAACACTCAAGAGCTCCAAACACTAATTATGAAGATGTGGATCTGTAATATTAAATAGCAGGTACAAAGGTTACCACATGCAGTAGAAGAAAAACACAGAATAGGTTATGTTGAGTCATGCCAGCTGCAGTCACAAAACATTACTTGTACTGTATGGTATGAAAGGAACTAGAACTATTTTAGGATGACAATCCCCCTTTAGATGGGGCCCATTTTTCAAGTTATTTCAAGGTTCCTCTTTGCCATTCACTTTTAATTAGATGAAGTGTGATTCTAATCAGGTTATCAGTAAAGATCATAATGAACCAGGGGAGTGAGAAGAGTTCACTCATAAAAAGAAGAACACTCATTTCAAAGTGAATTAGAGTTTCTCATAACCTTTTTCACTGCACTTACAGTCACCGGAAGAGCTTTCAAGTTTATATTTTATCAATTTTCCTCTTTAAGAAGTCAAATTTCCTTTTTAGAGTTCAAAGAGGAATAGTTTTGTCAAATCCAAATTACTTTTATGCTAGTTATTTCACAGGATGCTATAATTATAATAAAAATAATCAGTTTTACTGTGACATGCCTTTGTTTGATTTAAGTAAAGTATAAAAATGTCCATACCAGTACAAAATATCATAAGCAGGTGTGAAGCAGTATAGACTCATTTTCTAGAATGATAGTTCTAGTCCTTGATTATGATCCCTTTTTATATCGTGTTTGATGCCGTTGTAAAACCTAGCGCAACCCTTCACGTTGATCACATTTCATTCTATATTCCTGCTTCACCACAAATTGATACAAAAGTTGTACGTCGTACATCTCGGCATTGCTTGGCAACCATTTTGGTAGAAAGAATATATTTCTTGAAGGAAGAATGATAACCTATGAATTAATCGTTACGTTTCTCGCTGTGCCTTTATTTTATGAAATATCATTAATGTAATGTTAGGTTACAGAGTTTGTGTGTGAATGAGTTTAGGATCTGGATGTCATGAAGATACAGTAGGATCTCCTCCTCAGTCTTTCTGTTGTAGTCATGTGGCTACAGAGACGTCTACTTGACCTCAGTGGTCTGAACAGGTCATTGTCTTGAATTTCCCCTTGGGGATCAATAAAGTATCTATCTATCTATCTATCTATCTATCTATATCTATCTATCTATCTATCTATCTATATCTATCTATCTATCTATCTATCTATATCTATCTATCTATCTATCTATCTATCTATCTATCTATCTATCTATATCTATCTATCTATATCTATCTATCTATCTATCTATCTATCTATATCTATCTATCTATATCTATCTATCTATCTATCTATCTATCTATCTATCTATCTATCTATCTATCTATATCTATCTATCTATATCTATCTATCTATCTATCTATCTATCTATCTATCTATATCTATCTATCTATCTATCTATCTATCTATATCTATCTATCTATCTATCTATCTATCTATCTTGTCAGGGTGTGAAATGTCTTTGAGAATGTGTTGGGCCTTTATTTGTGCTCTTCTGGTGTAGATGTCCAGCAGGGCAGGAAGAGGCTCTCTGATGGTGCTTGGCGGAGCATACCACTCTCTACCACAGGGCAAGCCTGATGATGGTCCTATCTGGGAGAACACTAGGAACGGAGGGTTGTCATTTGATAGGCTACTGGACTCAATCATCAACTAAACTTCCACCAGAATCAAGGGGCTTCACTTTTAATGAATTCTACCTGCTTGGTCGAGTTTGGCAGTTTTTTGATGATTCCAGTGCATTCTTGCTTTCCCCTTCACTGCCACTGTGAGGAATCTGCCTCTGTTTGCAAATCTGTCAGGGCCTGCGTCTGTGTGCTCTTCCCTTCCTCCCCTCCTCTCTCCTCCTCTCCCCTCCCTCCTCTCTCTCCTCCTCTCCCCTGTCCTGCATGAATATTCAAACGCTCCTAAGACTGATTTGTTCATTAGGATTCCATCCTAATGAATTAGCAGAGGGAGATGAGGAGAGATGGGGTGTGTTAGGCGCGTAGACAGTGCAACCTCAGCGTGTGTGTGTGTGTGTGTGTGTGTTATTGAACAGTGCAACCTCAGCGTGTGTGTGTGTGTTAGGCGCGTAGACAGTGCAACCTCAGCGTGTGTGTGTGTGTGTGTGTGTTGTGTGTGTTAGGCGTGAGACCAGTGCAACCTCTCAACGTGTGTGTGTGTGTGTGTGTGTGTGTGTGTTGTGTGGCGTAGACAGTACCCAACCTCGGCGTGTGTGTGTGTGTGTGTGTGTGTGTGTGTGTGTGTGTTAGGCGCGTAGACAGTGCAACCTCAGCGTGTGTGTGTGTGTGTGTGTGTGTGTGTGTGCCTGTGATGATGTTAGAGATGGCGTAGACAGTGTGTGTGTCAAGCGCGTGGACCAGTGCAACCTTGATAATGTGTGTGTGTGTGTGTGGTAGCGTAGACAGTGCAACCTCAAGCGTGGTATTGTGTGTGTGTTAGCTAGTATTGCAACCTAGCGTGTGTGTGTGTGTGTTGTGCGCGTAGCGTAGACGGAGTGCAACCTCTCCCGTGTGTGTGTGTGTGTGTGTTAGGCGCGTAGACAGTGCAACCTCAGCGTGTGTGTGTGTGTGTTAGGCGCGTAGACAGTGCAACCTCAGCGTGTGTGTGTGTGTGTGTGTGTGTGTGTGTTAGGCGCGTAGACAGTGCAACCTCAGCGTGTGATGTGTGTGTGTATTATTGCGTAGATTGTCACAACCTGTGTTGTGTGTTAGCGGCACGTGAACGGGGCACAGCCTCGGCGTGTGTGTGTGTGTGTGTGTGTGTGTGTGTGTTAGGCGCGTAGACAGTGCAACCTCAGCGTGTGTGTGTGTGTGTTAGGCGCGTAGACAGTGCAACCTCTGTGTGTGTGTGTGTGTGTGTGTTATTGACCAGTGCAACCTAGCGTGTGTGTGTGTGTTGTGTGTGTGTGGCGTGTGACAGTGCGTGGGCAGTGCAACCTCGGCGTGTGTGTGTGTGTGTGTGTGTGTGTGTGGCGCGTAGACAGTGCAACCTCCAGGCGTGTGTGTGTGTGTGTTGCCCGGCGTAGACAGTACAACCTCAGCGTGTGTGTGGTGTGTGTTAGCCAGGTATGTTGGGCGTAGACGAGTACCTCACTCGTGTGTGTGTGTGTATTATTAGTAATGTTAGACAGCGTAAACCGAAGCGCAACCTCAGTGTGTGTGTGTGTGTGTGTGTGTGTTAGGCGCGTAGACAGTGCAACCTCAGCGTGTGTGTGTGTGTGTGTGTGTGTGTGTGTGTGTGTTAGGCGCGTAGACAGTGCAACCTCAGCGTGTGTGTGTGTGTGTGTGTGTGTGTGTTGTGTGTGGTGTTAGGCGCGTAGACAGTGCAACCTCAGCGTGTGTGTGTGTGTGTGTGTGTGTG
>NC_063207.1:3519338-3569338 GCF_017589495.1 Alosa alosa | reverse complement strand
GCTGCCAAGGCACCCGCATCCGAGCAAGCGCGGCATCCTGACAGGACGCCATGGTGACGAGGCCGCTCCAACATTAATATTCAGGGGAGCGAAATGTCAGGAAAACTTAATGCACCACGTCAGCTACCAGGCGTGCGAGTTAAAAGGATGGTGTGCATTTGTCAGTACTGCTCAGAGTCGGGAAGAGTGAGAGAGCAAGAAGTGTGTGTGTGTGTGTGTGTGTGTGTGTGTGTGTGTGTGTGTGTGTGTATGTGTGTGTGTGTGTGTGTGTGTGTGTGTGTGTGTGTGTGTGTGTGTGTGTGTGTGTCTATGTGTGTGTGTGTGTGTGTGTGTGTGTGTGTGTGTGTGTGTGTGTGTGTGTGTGTGTGTGTGTGTGTGTGTGTGTGTGTGTACCAGTAGTGGGGTGGATGTTGTGTGAGGAACCTGAGGGAGATGATAGGTATGTGGGAGGAAGTAAATATTGTGACTCATTTTTTAATCATTCAGTCTTTCAGAATAAAGACCCGGTGAAACCAAAGACCCGGTGGTCTTTGGTTTCAATTGCAGGAACATACACATTCACTGATAAAAAATGCATATATACAAAACATGCATCTTTACACTCAAGTATATGTACATCCATACATACTGTACATACACACAATGATGGAATATGTGCATGTATCTTTAATATACATGCTGTTTTATTTACATCACATTCTATTGAAAGGTCCAGCCCAAGTACCTGATTTGATTTTCCTCTGCAGCGGTGCCAGTTTGCCTCATGTATCCAAAGAGAAGACAAAAGCACAGCAATAAATTACACTGTGGCAATACATCAGCAGATAAATCACCTTGGGCTGGCCTACACAGCTAGAGCATATCATTCATTTTGTTCACAGGCGGGCGGGAATGTTTAACCATCAGGAAGGAATGCTTCTGTTCTCGACTTCTCATGCGTTAGCTCTCAAGGTACAGTTGCTTTACCAGGACCTTTGATTTAGAGATGATTGCATGCAGATAGATTCATTAACTGGAATGAGGTTTAGAGAGATGGATCTGATAGATTGAAATAACACAAATAGTTTTAAGGTGTTTCTTATTCCCATTGATTGCAAAAGTGCTGATTCTTTGATGTTAACCAATGGGAAGTCATTCTCGGAGGAATGCCTATATATAGGCAGTGGCCCATGAAAAAAAAAAACCCTGAGACAGGGAGATTGGAGATTGGTTCAAAACGATGACAAAAATATCCGAAAATAACTTCCCATTGGTTCCCAACACCTTGCATTCTATATTCATAATCATACATTTCAAATGAGTCATCCTGATCACATTCACCATTGCAACAAAAGTAATGGAAAAAAAAACTCATTTAAACATGCCATTGGCTAAATGACAAGTGTATGCTTACAGACTTGTCCTGGTGAGTAGTTTGGCTTCCATACTGAAAAGCATGTTATTGCAGGACACAAAAACCCTCTTCCTCAGAATAGCAAATGGAGAGAGAGACACAAGGTATGTACAAGGTATGCAACGTTTGGTTACGCTTTACTTGAAAGTATCGACATAAGAGTGACATTACACTGTCATAATCGTTTATGACATAACACTTCTGTCATTAAGTGTCATCCGGTTTTTGTCATAACAAGTTAGGGTTAGGATTAGGTTTAGGGTTAGGGTCAGGATACTGTCAAGTAAAGTGTTACCCAACGTTTTCCACTGGAAAACAAGGTGTAAGTGTATACCTACATACATCATCCAAAACATATCCCCCTGTTAGATCTACATACTTCACTGGCATCATATTAAAGCTAACCCTCACCAGAGATTCTATTCCCTCGCTGTCTCCTGCAATGCCAATGGGTGCATCACCAGCAATCCCTGATTCTGAGTTTCTCTGGTTGGTCAAAGGCCCCGTCAACGACATGGCTCTGAGAATCTGGGACATAACTCTGAGAAGGAGCATCTGTGCTATGTGATCCAGGATCCTGATTGAGACTAAAGACTATAGACTACTTCACAGACGTCTGCCCCGAGAAACTTATTCTAATCACCATATTGCGAAGCATGCTTGCAGTGTTTTTATACTGTGATTGATTACTAAGATCCTAGCCTTACACTCTACCTGTTCTAATATCTGCTCAAACACAGTTGTTATTTTTTTGTTTCTGCCTTTCCGCTTATGTGAACTCCCAAATCTCCAACAGCATTTCACCAGCCACCTCTGTGGGCTTTCTGATTACACTAATCATTTAATAAGCAGCACAGCACCCAGTGACTAATTAGATAATTAACATCAAATCATTATGGCCATTTGGGGAAAACAAAACTTTTTTTTCACCCCTCCCCATGAATATGAATACAGACATTTTTAATATTAGGAGTTGGCTGAGTTGCACTGCACAGCCATGGCAGGAGCTTGCGAGTAATGGTGTGCATCGGCTTATGAGAACTCGATATCTGTGGCGCTAAAGACATTTAAATGATTCTTTCCCAGTTTGCTAGTGCTCGAAAAAGAAACATCACTGCTTTTTAGGGTTGCCATTTAGGAGTTTAATGGCAGACTAGGAACCAGGTATTATATTTCACCAAAATATGGCCTCATCACAAAGCACCATGCATGCAATTAAAAAGCTGCCATCATCATTTTGTGATATTTTAGAACAATCACCAATAGTAATAAGTGCATCAGAGTGCAATGTCAAAAGGAATTGATTCTCAGAGTATGTTTTTACTAAGATATGGCATCTGCTATAGCACTTTTATGTCTTATTTTGTCAGTCTTAGGGGTTATGTTCAAGTAAAGCAGTAGTATCTGATAATGTCTCCTAAAACAACAAGACAAGAACAACATGGGAGATACCAGCTCACTCATGACTCTGTCTCTGAGTCACTTCCTCACGGAGTGTCTAGCCAAGACTTTCACTTCCAAGTATCCCCACTCGCCATGATTCATGAACTGTTTTGCAAAGTGCACCAACAGAAAGCTCCTGGATGAACTGACTGTCTAGGGGTAATTCATAAACTCTTTCTGTAGCACTGAAACACTGCCATGATTTGTAATCTCTCTCTTTCTCTCTCTCTCTCCCTTACACACACACACACACACACACACACTCACACATGTACACATGTGTGTGCGCACACACACAGACACACACACATGATGGAAAACTCTCTAGTCTATCTCCAACAACTGCATTGTGCCACTATGTTAACTGAGTTCGAAAATGTAGTTACTTCAAAGTTACTCTCATCTAAACTTTAGTCCAGACGAGGTAAAATAAAAAGTAATGTTCTCTATGTCAGCAACGCCAAGAAAATGAAAGTTTTATACCTACCCCCATTCACACCCAGACACAGACACACACACACACACACACACACACACTCACATGTTTTCATTCCACACCATGATCCTGAGCTGCACAGTAAAGCAAACAGGTTAGAGAAATAAGAGGCCCCCGTCTGGACGTGCTATCTGTGCTCCGCTATGTGCACACCATCCCAGCATGCACTGCACACAGACATCCAGCGCAGTACCACATCACCAAGCAGAGTGGGAACCATGAGTAGGACACACACGATGAACACCTTGTGTTTTTCCCTCTTTTACGAAAAGGGAAAATATGCATTTCACCTAAAATTGAACAGAAATATGGTGTAAACATGATTAATGTTGTAACTGGCGACTGTGGCTGAAACATCTGTTAACATTATTCCCGTTTCGAATAATCCTAAATAATCATGTTGTCAAAGAATAACTCATCATTAGAAAACTCTTTTGTAACAAGGTTTTCAGGAAGAGCAAGTAGAGAGTGAACTGAAAGGCCCCTTGTGCATAACTGCAGACGTGCAAAGTCTCCTGCATGTTCCGGAAGTCTCCTGCATATTGATAGCAGCTCCTGGACTCCCGCAACTTAGATACAGTATCCCGGAATCTGGAGCGAGAGAGCAAGAGTTCATACATAAGAGAGAGTGTGTGTGTCACTGTCAGCGTGTATGTGACTAATCACAGGGGCACAGAGAGACGGTGGATGTACGACGGGGGGTGGGTGTGTGTGGGGGTTGAATGTGATGCATGGCTGGGGTAGGTGGTCTGGGTAGGGTAGGAGGTTAAGTGCTACCTCCTGGAAATGACTTTTTGCAGGTCAGAATGTCTGCAACTGTGCAGGTGAATTAACCTGACTCTCGCCAGATGAATTTCGTTCCCCTTAGCTCCGCCTAGCTTCACTCACATCCATCTGGGACCTCTTCCATTGAGAGTGATTTCTGCACCAGATTTTATGGTAGAGCCAATCAGGACGCAGGGCATAGATGTGACATAGCGTAGAAGCGACTGTTATCAGCGTCACGGGTTGGCTTCGATGTGAGTGGTTGAAGTTGCACGTCAATAGATGACGGACAAGTGGCTTATCCAATCATATGCAAGCATTTTTTGATTAAGCCCAGCCTTCTGAAGCAACACTTCAATGGATTGATCCCAGATGGATGAGAGGAGCTAGGCGGAACAAAATTCATCTGGCGAGAGTCAGGTTACAGGTGAATAGGACCGGAATCGGAATTCCAAGTTGTAGAAACCGATTCTTTACAGGCAAACCTTACAGCTGACACACGTATTAAACAGTACACAGAGAAGCACCCGCCATTATTGTCAGCACAGAAAAGGAATGTTGTCCTTCTAGACCAGTGCTTCTCAAACTTTTTCAGACAAAGGACCACTTAACTAATAAAAAAGAAGCGCACGGACCACCTAAAAAAAAAAAAAAAAGATCAGACCTACTTCAACAGTATATTAGCCCACACAATGGGCCTACTCACTGAACCACCTTGCTTATTGTCTTTGCACTTTGCTTATTGTGTCAGAGGATTCCTATGATTTAAACTGGCTTATTACACGGCTCTTCAGAGTGCTGCAGAAAGTTCCATTCACTTGAATGGGCCTTCCCAACGTTCGGGCCTATGTTAAATCTACATAAATCACCGGCAAAGCATTTAATCACTGCTGTCAATGGCAACGGGTTTTGTACTTCTGATTAATGTCTTTCATATCATTACGCAAGGACTGGAACTTCAAAGCAGACGGTTGATCAGCTGTGTTCTAAAGAATGTTTGATTCAAGTTCAGCAGCGTGTGTTGCGAACTATTTGTTTCTCAGCAAATGCCACGATGAACGGTAACAAATAGGCTGTCCCTTCAGGGCGGAACAAGACCCCTCCGCTGCGCGTCAGGGTCCGGTTCGCCCTGTCGGGACTTATTTTCCCAGTAATGACCGGCGTTATATACATTATCCCTTCCATATCTTACATAGACAGTATTGCAGAACTGTTTGGATTTAGCCTAAATACAAGTTGGTTCAATATTGCAAATAACTCATCTATATTCTATTTTCGCAGACCTCTTACGATAGCTTGCGGACCACCAGTGGTCCTCGGACCAGACTTTGAGAAACACTGTTCTAGACAGAGAGAAAGAAACGTACATAGCCAATGATAGCAGGAGTCAGAAACTGGCAGAAGAGACAGATACCATGTAGCAGATTATTGGGAGAAAAATGGACAATTCTACGCTGAGGTGTTTGGATTTAGAAAAAAAAGTGGTGAGACAAAGAACAAGCAAGAAGTTGGAGAAGTGTTTAACAGTGTTCTCCCAAGTAGAGGAAGTGGGTCTGATTTATAGTGTAATGTAAGTATATAATTTGTGCATTTGAGTAAAATTGTACTTAAGTATCACAATGTCAGTATTCACAATTTCTTTCATCTTCAACACACTGATACTGGAGACCCATTTAGCACTAATGGGGCACCAAATTTGGTTAAAACCACTTAAGAGGATCATGATCCGACCTGAAATAATAACATTACATAATGCAATAACAGGCATTGCTGGTGTACAGCCGCAAAGTCAGAGACTCTCAGACATGCTCTTATTATCACAAGTCAATGTGGCATAAAAATGAGTTTGAATCTTTTATCCGACAACAAAACAGAGATCCAAAGCATTTCTCCAAATTATGCAAGGTCTATTTATTGAAGAGTCAGGCAAGCTTTAATGGAACGAAGTTGGAGCATTCAAGCCTTGTTGGAGGTTTCTTTGATGAAAGCAAATTATTTCAAGCAGAAATAATTATTTCAAACTTTGACAATGTATTCATCTTTGATTTATTTTGTACCTAACCTAATATGCTGAATTAGAAGAACTGTTTGCATGGAAAAAGTGTCATGTTTAATTCCAAACTTATGAACTTTATAGTAAGTGTCAAATCACATAACGAATGGAATATCGTTTTTAACGGTGTACATAGTCAATCAATACCTACAGTATATAAATACATTGGACACAATATAAACAATAACTGTTTGTCAACAATAGCTGTCCCCAAGTAGCCATCTAGGTAATAAAAAATAATTCATTTGTCAAAGTGTTTCACTTCACTGTCTCAGTCTATCTATTGATCTCAATATTCCATTTCACAAATGTAACGTTCTTAATATTTCAAAATAGAAACACCCGCACTTTCAGCGCTTGCATGCAATAGCATGTAGGTGAGGCAGAAGGTTGAAGTTGAGGCTCTCTGTTGGCTTGACTGTGGGCCATTGTTGTCGATGTGATGAAAATAAATCCTCAATGACTCATGCTTTGCTTCCAGGAAGCAAACCCGAGGAACGAGTTGCCAAGGACAATCACATTTATCAAATAACCCCAAGTGCACTGTGTAAAATCAGCTTATTTAATACTCAGGGCTTAATTAAAAGAAAGAGCTTTTCATTTTCTGATTATAGTACCACTTAAGATAGCCTGTAGTCCATAATTTTACAGTGAACTAATGCAGTATATACTCAAAGTGCACATTAACAGTTTATGGCGGGAAAGACACACTATAGCTTTAGGATTTCCAAAAAGTGTCTAAAGTCTTTTGTTTACCTTCTTTCTAACTATTTCAATTTCAATTTATTTATTAGAGGACAACCCCTTGAGATGTAACATCTCGTTTACAAGGGGGTCCTCAACATACAACAATAACACCAAACACACACATACAAACACACACAAACACACACACACACACACACACACACACTAGAGCTCTTCCTCACTACCAACCACCCCAGCCAGGGGTGGTTCAATTTCAATTGCCAACTAATTCATTTTCCAGTCCTGGTTTGTATACTTGTTCCTTTATGTAACCAGGGGGGTCATATCGAGACTACAGTCTCTTTTTCAAATGGTCCCTGGATATATGGATATGTGTGTTTATGGTTATTGTTATTTTGTTACATTCTATTTAGTCTATTAACAGTATTGATGTTGATTTGACTGTAAACTGTTCATTTTAAATTTTAATGTAATGTTTATTGATGCTATAGGTCGCTGAGGACAAAAATTGTCAACAAACAAACAGGAAACATAAACATAACATGTTAAGTGTCTTAACTCAGATGTGTTCTTTTCCCCAACAAATGACCACTAATATATCACCAGAGCAGTGTTAATTTCGTCAGACGAGACGAGAGGAAATATGTTCGTCAACTACCTATTTTTTTCATGACTAAGACGAGACAATGACGAGACGGCAGTAATGTCCTGAAACACTGACTAAGACTATCTTAAGATGCATTTTTGTTGACGAAAAAAGACGAGACTAAAATGTTTTGCATGAAAAAAAACTAAGATAAAATCTCCCTTCATGTTCGTCTACAAAATGAGAAGACAGAATATCTAGCTGTTACGTTTTTTAAAATATTCCGAATGAGTTTATACGCAACAGCTTTCCTGGAGGCTAGTCGTGCTGCTGCTGCAACCCTGTGGCTGCAACACGAAACTACATGGAACAAGAACACGAGATTTCTGCCAGAGTTAGCAAGCTAACTACCTAAGCTTTATGCCACAATGCTACATACCCAGAAGTTGAAGCTTCTCTCATACAAATTAACATCCCCCAGAATGTCTATACGAAAATGTTCAGCATGTAATGTAAACTATTCATCTAGTTAGACTGATGATGCAAAGTTTGCTAGCAAGTAAGCTAATATGGAAAGTTCGCTAGCAAGTTAGCTATGGCTAAGATGGAGAGTCTGTTTGGGGAATGTGTTGTGTTTGGGCGCATATCGCCATCTAGCGAGGCGGAGTAAAACATTAATAGTTTGGCCTACAACAGTGTTTCTCAAACTCTTTCAGTTTCTGGACCACTTAAATAACCCTAGCTAAAAAAAACTATACTATACTTCAACAGTGGCCTATAATTAGTCTACACAATAGGCCTACTCACTGAACCACCTTGCTTATTGTCTTTGCACTTTGCTTATTGTGTCAGAGGATTCATACTGTATGATTTAAATTGGCATATCTTACATAGACAGTGTTGCAGAACTGTTTGGATTTAGATACAAGTTATATTGCAAACAACTCATCTATATTATATTTTACCACGTCTGCTCGCGGACCACTTGGGATAGCTTGCAGACCACCAATGATCCCCGGACCACACTTTGAGAAACACTGGTCTACGAATATGACAGTGGTCCAGTCAAATCTTTTACTGTCTATGGTCAAATCCCAGCCGAGCTATAACTGTAGCTCGACTTACCTGTGCATGTAAACATACTGACTGACAAAAAATCAGAATGAGTAATTATAACAGACGAGTAGCCCTGTGGACACACAATGTTGTTAATCAGAAATAATTTGTTATAAAAACAGACTAAAATGTGTTGACTAAAACTGACTAAGACTAAGATACCTTTAGTTTTCTTTTGACTAAAACTAGACTAAAATGACGAGACTTTTAGTCGACTAAAACTTGACTAACAAAAATGATATTTGAATGACTAAATATGACAAAGACTAAAAAGGACATTTCGTCACAAGACTAAGACTAAGACTAAATTAAAAATAGGTGATAAAATTAACACTACACCAGAGGGAAATGTGACGATGCAAGCTTCCATCTTGGACCAGTGTACTCATTCTGCATTCTGGGCGTTATGTTACAGTATCGATCTCTCTAATATCCATGAGTGTGTTTTGGAGAGACTCCAGATATCAATTTAGGACTAAATGAGAGTCAAGCTAAGTGTTTGTGTACATGCCAGGCTGTATGGAAGACATATTTATATATCAAGAGAAAGAAAGAGTGACAGAGAAGAAAACTGATAGAATTTGTATGAAAGTTGTGTTAGTGTGAAAATATGAAAGTATGACTGTATGAAGATGCGTATTTGTATGAATGTTTGAATGAGTGAACACTGCCTTTATAGATCAGCATTAGAGAAAGCATCAGAATGAGAAGAAACGCACCTGCCATGTGATCTTAGACTTAGATCCAAAGCCAAGGTGCTGTGGATCACAGGGACGATACTCAATTACCGTTGATGTACTGACACTACCTTACCAATTCTACTGCTTTGGCTTTGTGTGCAGGGCTGTGGTTATAAGGTAAGTGAAGAATGCATCAGAAAATACAACCACACCTTGCTTGTTTGTTTCATAATCCAAAAGTTATTTGGCTATTGGACCAAATGTATTTGGCCTGTGTTAACCATGTCAACTATGTCACTGTCCATTAGTATAGAACATGGTAACAAGGTAAGTGCCATGTGCAGTAACAGAGTGGTAAAGGTGAGGACACTGCAAGGTGACAACTCAGTATAGGGTAAAACCCCATGGCTTCATCGCATGGATGGAATGGAAGAGCAGGCCAGGGAGTTCAGCCTGATTAATTTTCGTCTTCATAAAAAAATAAAACCAACTTGGTCCCTGTGGATGACATTCTTACCACAGGAAACTCAATGGCTTGAGAATCCAACAACAGCCCAGCTTCCAAAGACCCTGTGAAGCTGAAAAGACCAGAGCTTGCCACATCTGTGTGTGTGTGTGTGTGTGTGTGTGTGTGAGAGTGTGTGTGTGTGTGTGTGTGGGGGGGGGGGGGTGCATGTGTGAGTGTGTGCGTGTGCTTGCACACGCACATGTGTGGTGTGTGTGTGATGTACGTTCTCCACACACGCTCACTGACAACACATACTGTATGTCAATCCTCCAGACACGCTGTGGCCTATGGACACTTGAGTACACACCCCGCGCCCCTACACCAATTCATCAGCCAGTCAGCTCTCAGCTCATCCAGTTATGTGTGTCAAGGAACGCACCCTCCCACATGTGAGCCAACTTCAAGACAACTCTCTGAAGGACGAGATGCAAAGGTTTCCCAGAAATAACACGTCTCTCAGGGCTCTATTACATAGACAATGAGTTGATGCCATGCTTGTCCAAAGGGAGCCATCTTGACAAGGATGAGTGTTCTACAGAAGCTCTTCAGGGGGGAAAATTCAGGTCATTTCTTTCATTTACGGATACCTGTCCCCGCTGAATTGTATAGGGCTTTTAATTAATTGCCCAAGCTCCTTCTCTAAGTCTAAATATTGACTGTGTATTCGCATTGTTGGACAGGAAGGAGTTAATGTAACGTTCACTAAGAAGTGAACGTCTCCCCCTCATCTGTTTTCTCTCCCATTGGACAGTGCGCTCAGTCCTGTGATGCTATTGCAGATATAGTCCAGAATCTATATGGACATCTTGTGCTTTCTGGCTGAAAGCCTGCAAACACATACTGTAGCTACAGCCAAGAAAAGATAGAAACTTTCCACAAAGCTGTCATTTTAGGACAACTCATCAGAAAATCAATACTGTAACTCTCAAATGAAATTTCTGAGAACTTGACATCAATGCTATTGGTCTGAGTTGAGGGGTAGCCAACCTGCATAAGAATTTTATAACACATTCATAAGCTCTGACATGCATTGTTCCTTTGGAAAAATAACTTTTCTGCTGATATACCACTGCACGGAGGCTGACAGTTCTGAGTGGCACATCAAGCAGATGTCTTGCATGTAGGAGAGGCTGGGCCTTATTGTAGAGGATGTCTCTCTGCTTCTGTCCACCGGCCAAACACATCGGTTGGCATGTGTTATACTGTAGCTGTGCACGCTGCAGAGCTGCTAGATTGACAGGTACTTTCACTGGTTGGAGAGACTGCAGGAAGTCCAGGTAAGCCACGGAAACAGCCACAGTTTTGAGAGAGAGAGAGAGAGAGAGAAAGAGAGAGAGAGAGAAAAAGAGAGAGAGAGAGCGAGAGAGAGAGAGAGCATCAGAGAACTGCAGTAAACGTGCAGACTCACCATCCTCTCATACTGAAGCGCACTGCACTGCACACTGTAACATTATAGCCAATCAATGCATTTGACTGAAGAAATAGCCCTGCATGACTCACTTAATCTTTTTTATGGGCTTTGGTTACGTTATGGGTTGTGGGTTTTATTCATTTCAGTGTTTATTACTTGACACCAGGAACACACCACACACACACTTCCACAACACACACACACACACAGGTTCCATAAACCATCACACATCTAATTTAATGTCATGCAATAAGTTTTATACAGTAATCGTCGGGGGGGTTTAGCCATATTTTTGCTATTATTAGGATGCTAGCTCAATACTGCACCCATCTAGCCTAGAAATCTAGACGCGCCCCTAGCGGCTGCCAGGGCTAGCAACTCTCTGTTGGCTTGTGAGCTCCAGAAATCGAAACTTATTCAGGCCATTGAAATCGTGTATAGAGTCGTTAGGTGGGCTTAACATAATGATTGATGGCAGAGTCGCAACGGTTTGGCTTGAATTCCCTGCTACTTGAAAACAAATAAGATGGATGTTGCTGCTGGCGACAGTGTGACACGAGTTAAGCTTATTATGTTGGCAAACGTTTGGACCAGCCAACTAGCTCCGCTGGTGGGAAACGCATGGGACTCATAGCGCTGCCGCTGTCCTATTGCGTGCAGAGGGAATTTGAAAGACAACTGATTATCCCGCCCCTCGGACTGAGCACAGCGAACAGTGAGTGCCCAGACCCTACATTTTAATGTGGGTCTGGCTCGCCAGGCTAGCACCCATCCTCTAAATATCTAAAAATAGAGTGATGCAAGATTGAAAACAACCCTTTTCCCTTTAAGGATTACATTCAGATTGGCATTCCCACTGACTGGTGGTCTATTTGTGTGTGTGTGTGTGTATGTGTGTGTTGCTTTAAAGCAACACCAAAGAGTTTTTTCTACCTTAAAATAATGTTTCCAAAATCGTTTCAGTGGTTCATCAACTCGTAACAGGGTGAACGGCACTTCTGCATTAAACCCATGCCCTCTATCGGCCATAACCGCACTATGTAAGTTTGCCAGATCGGGTAGCGGATCTGTAGTTCGATGGAATGACACATAAGAAACTACAAATGTGACTTGCACCTGATGTCGCAATACATCATACTTTCATAAATCATGCCACATATTCTACCTTGTCTGTGGACATTGTTATTTCCAAAGCCAGTGCTGGATAAACAAATAGTGCGTGCGACAGAGGAAAAGTTCTTTGGTGTTGCTTTAAAGCTAGGACTCAACTGCTGATGCATCCACCCTTTGCAAAAGCATCGTCACCGTGGCCAGATGGACCAAAAAACGCACTGTGATGAAGTCCTATAAGCTCTGTTGCATGGCGTGTTGACACTATTGCTGGAAAGCTCCTTCCTGTGCCCAGGCCTGTCTGATAATACATGGGCCGCACTCAGGGTCCCATTTGGTTATTTAAAACCCTCATGTGTTAGATTTCTTCACCTCCGCTCCCCTTTCATTTCCTTCTTCTTTTTCTTTTTTCTTCCTCTTCTTCCACACGGATTGGGGCACGAGTCAATTGCGGTGGCCGAAGAGGATGGTAATTTATCCATGACGGAGGCAGCAGTCTGTCAGAAAGCGCCACAGCAGGCAGTGGAGGTGCCGGAGACGGGCTCGGCCTTACAGAAGTGTAAATGAGTGCAGCGCAGAAGCAGATCATATAAGGCTCCAGGCGGCGCGGCCACGGGCTCTGACAGGCCTCAATATGCCCACACTAATTTGGCGTAAGGGCCCTCATCTCCCTCTCTCCCCCCGCAGGTGTTGCCGGATTAAATGGACTGTATTAGCTTCGCCCCAGACACCTTTTCTGCCTGTCTCGTTTTTTTTGGGCTAAATTTGGGGAGGGCTGCGTCCTCTTCAGTGTGTGGACACACTTCTGCCTGCTTTCCTCTAATGGAGTCGGTACCAGTGTCAGGGTGAGAGAGGAGATAATGCATTCCACTCGCTCGCATCAGTGTGTCTGTGTGTCTCTGTCTTCTCCCCGGTCCTCAGGGGATTATTTTAGGAAGGCACTTTTTCGGTCACACTGGTCCTGAGAACTCGTTGACACTGTTAAGAGATATATTTGCACATTGTTGTTCATCTTCATTTAACAATATTCTGTAAATGTTTAGGAACTGAGGAGAGCAGTTGCTACAGTTTTAAGAATTAAATGTGGTCGCATTCCTGCCTGATATAGGATTTCAGCTGCTCAACAGTTTTGGGTCTTCTTAATCATGTTTTTCATTCCATGTAGGGATCGACCAATTATCGGCCTGGCCGATTATTAGGGCCGATATTTAGCATTTTTATAATAATTGGTATCGGTCATTTTTTCCACCGATAAGCCGATATTGAAATGGATAAAGAATGAAACGCGCTACTTTGTCTGTAAAGCGTCTCTCACTCCCTGCATTTGCTACTCTGTGGTCAAGAGCATTGTCCCGCCCACTACACCGTCTGATTTGTTAGTTAGCACGAATGCAGCCAATCAGGATCAAGACTGAACACAGACAAAGTTTAGGATTCTCACTGAGGCAGACTGTAGACTGGGCTTCAGCTGTACCAAAGATAATGAATGCGTAGCAAGATGGGTCGTCCTAGTTCATGTCTATGAGGGCAAAGTGGAGTTCAGTCAGAGACTGGCTCTGGTTCAGTTCCCGCCTGCACAGGGGTGTGTCACTGACGTATGACTTACGTTTGAACACCTCGGTTCCACGCCAGACAACCCGGAGTACAAAATAAACTTGGTGTACACCTTCATTCGACTGGAGGGTCATACTATCACGACATTCTACTGAAATAGGGAGGAGGGTTTGGAGATCATGATACTGTGTCTGAAATGTGCATCCATTGCTCAGAAAAATAAGGCTTTGACAAATTCTGGGAAATTCTTGGATTCTGCCATAAACCTCAATGTTAAAAAGAGAGCCTGATCACTGCATAAATGTGCGGGGTTGCAATGAATCACAATCATCTACACTGAAGTTACAAAAACACATTTAGCGAATTCCCGATTGATGCACTGTTTACTAGTTAGCCTACAAACTCGGGTGATGCGTGTCGGAAGTTCTCTGCCTCCGCCTCGTTTGTTAATTGTGAATAACGGGACACCACGGCGGACATAGTACAGACAAGTCCTAAATTATGCGATAGCGAACGTCAAAAAGTCTAATTGCTCCTTTTTGAAACGGACTGTCAGAAAAGACAACATGCACCCAGGGCCAGCCGTAATTTAATCAGACCTGAACTAAATCGCGTCCTGAGCTTTAGGCTCTCAAAAGTGTAGCTTGTAGCCTACACATGGACACAAATTGCATACTTAAATAGCCTAAGAACTATTTTAAAACTGTTTTGTTAAACTATTCAACCGTAACACTTGCCATCCGCATGCACCTCTTCCTCTCCCCTCTCTCGTGCCCTCACACACACGATGGCAAAGCATCCTCTTTGTGACAGGTCCCTTAACAAGCACATAGCCCATTGTGTAGGCCTAGTCTATGAAAATAATTGCTATCACTTAGCTCTTGGATTAACATGATACACAGGATTTACACTTGCAAGTGATGCAAGTTGATAGACAATTGTGTATCAAAAAAGAAGAAAGAAAAGTTTGCATAATTAAATGCTTTTTAATTAATTTTTTGCAGCATATCGCCTTTACTACCTACCCCCCTTTTTGACAACTGACATATCGGTTTTACATATCGGTTATCGGCCTCCTGTTTTGGTAATAATTGATATCGGTATCGGCCCTGAAAAAAACATATCGGTCGATCCCTAATTCCATGACAATGCCCCAATTTGACAGTGACACCCATAGATATATATACATCTATCTACATATATGTGTGTGTGTGTATATGGTGACACCTCTATGGAGAAATACAGATTAAGTATGAGCAGAATTCATTTTGCATTGGATAGTTGAATAGTCTCTCTCCTCTTTAGCCCAGAGGGGTCCATGATTTCCAAAAATAATTTTGATTGGTCTAACCACAGGAACCTCTTCCACTTTACCTCAGAGTCAGATAAGATGGTAACATTATCATGTCTAAATAAAATGTCTTCTTTGCATGGTAAAGTTTACACTAGCATTTGTGAATGGAACATTAAACTGTGCTCAGATACAGTTATCAGAAGTTTGCCTCAGCCCATACAATGATTTTCTTTACAGAAAAAGTTCTGGTTTTAATGCAGTGCCATCTGAGGTCCAAAAGACCACGGCCATCCAATATTTTATGTTCAATAACTGTCCCTTGTTTTAAAGATTTTTTAGGATTCTCTGGATATTTGAATGATATTATATACTGTAGATGGTGAAATCCTACCACATGGTACACACGAAAATTTTGACTTTTTTCTCGAACATTTTGACTTTTATCTCGGAATTTTCAAAAATATTTTCTCTTCACGTGGCCCTAATATGCTTCCGTAAAATCCTCATCCTTCGCAATTTCATGTTAAGAAACATTATTCTCATATTGTTTCATCATTTCCCACACAAGACAGATTCCTGAATACCTTCACATCTTTATTTCTTATTTCTCTCTGGGATGCTCTACTTTTTCTGTTGTCTTTGTCATTACACAACTTTTCTAACCTTTTGTTGACCCCGTCCCATCAAATTCAAAATGTGTTTATATTTTCTATGAAATAGTCAAATCTCTCTCCTTCAACAGTTGATATATTGTCTTTGACATAATCTCAATTAAATATAGGGTTGACACGATTTGTAAATCATGGCATTCTTATTTTATTCACATTTTACAAAGCGTCCCAACTTTTTTAGAATTTGGGTTGATTATCTGACCTCGGAATAGGCTAACTGCTGCTGACACCTCTTTCCAGACACAATCTTTGCATTTTGATTGGTGTTTGTACTGTATTTTGCTTTCCAGACACAATCTTTGCATTTTGATTGGTGTTTGTACTGTATTTTGCTTTCCAGACACAATCTTTGCCTTTTGATTGGTGTTTGTACTGTATTTTGCTTTCCAGACACAATCTTTGCATTTTGATTGGTGTTTGTACTGTATTTTGCTTTCCAGACACAATCTTTGCATTTTGATTGGTGTTTGTACTGTATTTTGCTTTCCAGACACAATCTTTGCATTTGATTGGTGTTTGTCTGTATCGGTACTTCACACATTACAACAAGAGCATCCTTTACTTCACGCAATAACTGACCTTGTTATTTGACTAATACATGGTGTTCTTGAGATGCCGTGTAGGCCTGCAGTGGGATAAATTGTGCATTTAGACCAAGGACAGCTGATCTAGTGCATAGATGATTTCCTTTTACAAAGAACTTGTTGCATTAACAAGAAATGTGAGGACATGTTGCCACAAACAGACAGCTGGCCTCGTGTTATTATACTCACTGGAGATAAGAACTGTCAATAATGTTTTGGTGATCTGTAAAAAACATAATGCTTCCAGGTGATATTTAACAGTTTCACATATTCCACAGGGTAAAAGTGTCTCTCAAACGAATTATACAGTGTTAGCTTTCAATTGATTTTCATAGTCCTTCATTTTGAGTTGTTTACAGTTTAGGAGTTGATAAAAACAAGCAGGTTAGGGAGCTAAGCATGGCCACAGTTTGCAACTGTTTCACAATGCATTGATGCAACAACCATTTGACTTGTGCACTCATGGTGGGTTGTTGAAGCTTGCTTTAAAGGTGCTCTAAGCGATGCTGGGAGAGAGAAAGTGGAATAGAACATTATGTCCAATATTCCAATATGTGGTTTAGTTCTGCATTATGTCCAATATTCCAATATGTGGTTTAATGTTCTGCATTATGTCCAATATTCCAATATGTGGTTTAATGTTCTGCATTTCTCATTAGTGGGTCACTTTGATAATAAAAGTATGATTCTATGTAATGACTGTATGATATCTGTACTGTCCCTGTGTATATCTGTGTGTGACTGTATTTAGAGATAAGCGGGAATATTATGACTTTGCAGTGTTTCACTGTTCTGCATGGCTCGCCAGTAGCTATCTGCTCCGATTGCCAGGCTGCCACTAATCAGGGTCTGATTCAGTGTAGTCCACGTGAGATGGGATGACCAACGTCATCTCCCGTCAGCCTGGAAGGATACTTAAACCCTAAATATTTCCTTGTCTAGTTAGAGCAGCTGATGGATCTTTAGGTGAAGTCATTGTTCCTGATTTTTCATACTATTGGTCTGACTGGGTCTCTATTAAATCTATGGTATCAAAATTACCATCATGGGTCACTTCTGTTGTCTTTCAAACAAAACAGAGAACTAGCTCGCTACTTCCTCCCCCTCCCTCCCGTGCTGCTCCCGTGCAATTGAAACTCTCCTAAACGTGCATCTCGTCTGTGATTTGCTGGAACAGTTTGTTATGTTTTTATGGGCTAGGTTTGCCCAGGTTGTTTTTGTTGCCGTTTTTGGAGCCTGGGCTGTCCACAGAGGGCAGGACACAGACAGCTAGCGGTTGGTTAGGTGATGTTTGCAGTAAGTGACATAAAATGTTTTAGCCTAAAAAATGTGTGGCATCGCTTAGAGCACCTTTAAACTAAACAATACCATCATCTAAATATCTTTTGTTCACCATCAGACAACCCATAAGCAGACCCAGTACAATGAAGAAGAGTGTGGACATTTTCATTCTAAGCCTGTTTGACAGTGTAATGAAATTAGATGACCATCCATTAAATCCCAATATTCTGAAGAAGAGATTTGATAGGAGTTCAAGTGCAGGGCTTTGCCTCCCTCACCCTACCTAAGATACATTTTTCAGATTGTGGTGTTAAATATGGGTAGGGCACAGAGGCCAATCAACAAGCAAACCTTTTTACCAATAAAAACTAAATCAACAACCAAGCCTATTTATCATTAAAAACAAGATCATCAACAAAGCAACCTTTGTTTGCAAAAAGAGCAGCCTTCGAGAGCATTTCACTAAGGTTAGAGATACAGCTACACTTCAATAACATGATCACCAACTGCTTTCTTTTCTTCTTCCTGCAATCTTGAGCTACGTGAAATGTTGTGCGTATCTCTTTGAATGACTTTGCCTTTGTGACTCCGTCTTTGTCAAAGTGAGCAGAACAAAGCTGACTGTGAATGTATAGAGAGTGTTCTCCGAACCTAATAGCTGTGAATGTATAGAGTGTTCTCCGAACCTAATAGCTGTGAATGTATAGAGAGTGTTCTCCATACCTAATAGCTGCTAATAGCTGTGAATGTATAGAGAGTGTTCTCCATACCTAATAGCTGTGAATGTATAGAGTGTTCTCCGAACCTAATAGCTGTGAATGTATAGAGAGTGTTCTCCGAATCTAATAGCTCTTCAGCTAAGGAACAGGTCATTGTAGTTAATAGCGAGGCCTATCTTTAATGACGCAAATCAAAGCAGCAGAGGCGGAGTGCTGTGCCGTGCTCTCAAAGGTGGACACGTGTTGCAAGACCTCACTTGACTCCGGCATCGTAAGATTGACACAACCATGTCACGGCTGTGTCATTTCACTTGATTAAAGATGTAGCATCTTTCTCTTTCTCTATTATAGATGTGCCCTGGGAGAAAACCCTCATGTGAACACCCATCTATCTGTGCAGACTCTATACCAAGGCCACTTAAAGGTAAACTATGCAGTATTGGCAATTTCCTTACTGTTTTCTCGGTTTTTGCTTGTTTTTCGCTGACTCTGTCATGACGAATGTCTGAGAAACTCCATCGCTACCTTTTTCTAGCCAGTGCCTGGCGCGTATGTGTATTTGAATGCAGTAAAGCAATTTGTTACACTCGTTATACTTCCTGACACTGAGACGGTCGGCCCGCCGGCCCACAGTTGCAAGGGTGGTTTTTCCGCTCACAGGCGCTAGGGGGAAGCGAGACGGCCACCATTCAACCCGAAAAAAAGTCATATAACCATTCAGACTAGACGAGAGGAAAAATGTTCGTCAACAATCTTTTTTTCCATGACTAACTCCACACAACGAAATTTCGCGTCGCTCTCATTGAGGTTGAATGGAGACGAAATTCGCCCTAGTTGGGCTTAAATGAAGTTTAATCGCCGAGGCAGGCGAAAAACAAAGTTGGCCAAAGTTTAACTTTATTTAAATGAGGACCATTCGAGAACCAATCAGGTCCGCGTCTTTGTGTTTGGAGGCGGGAGTCTGACCAAGATGGCGGAGACTACCTGAGCTGTAACACAAACATTTGTATGTGATTAAAATGTTTCTACACGAACATTGGCACTTGTATCAACACGAATTGTGGTTTATATGCCACATTTAACTTAGTCAGAGCACATACACCACTAAATAGACCACTATATATGTTACTTTAAGCACTCGATCTTTTTAGCTAGCTGACAGGCGAAATGCTAGTATTTTAGGACATTGGATTGCATTGTAAACCTAGCTAGACAGCTAGGCTACATGCTGCAACACAGGTATGAAATATATTATGTCTTATTGACCTTGTTGTTTCTATGAACATGAATTGTTGTTTATAGGCAACATAGTCTTAGTCGAGTCATAAAGACCCCTGGATAGCTTCATTTAGTACTTAAACGTTTGAATTAGCTGATTAGCCTAATTAGCTCGCTTGCCACCACTGGCTAGACACTGCAGTCAAAAGGTTAGCGGTTTCGCCGTCACGCCCCCGAGGCGAAATTTCGCTGGCCGAAAATCGCGAGGTGTTTCGCTGTGTGGAAACACACCGTAAGACGAGACGATGACGAGACTGCACTATTGTCCTGAAACACTGACTAAGACTATCTTAAGATGCATTATTGTTGACGAAAAAAGACGAGACTAAAATGTTTTGCATGAAATAAAAACTAAGATAACATTTCTCTTCCATTTTCGTCTACAAAATGAGAAGACAGAATAGCTGTTACCTTTTCAAAATATTCCGAATGAGTTCATGGTTCATGCACAGCAGCTTTCCTGTAGGCTAGTCTACGTGCTGTTGCTGCAACCCTGTGGCTGCAGCAGGAAACTACATGGAACAAGAACACCGGAGATTTCTGCCAGAGTTAGGCTTTATACCACAATGCTACATACCTAGAAGTTGAAGCTTCTCTCATACATATACAAATTAACATCCCCCAGAATGTCCACACGAAAATTTTCAGCAAGTAATGTAAACTATTTAACTAGTTACACTGATGATGCAAAGTTTGCTAGCAAGTAAGCTAATATGGAAAGTTCGCTAGCAAGTTAGCTAAGATTGAGAGTTTGTATTGCGTTTGGGCGCATATCGCCATCTAGCGTGGCGGAGTAAACATTCATACTTGGGTCCAAGACGGTGTTTCACAAACTTTTTCAGATGAAGGACCACTTAACTAATCAATAAAAAAGAAACGCACGGACCACCTAGCTAAAAAAAAAATAGACCTAGCAGTATATTAGCCTACACAATACTCACTGAACCACCTTGCTTATTGTCTTTGCACTTTGTTTAATTGTGTCAGAGGATTCATATGATTTAAACTGGCATATCTGACATAGACAGTGTTGTAGAACAGTTTGAATTTACATACAAGTTGGTTCAATATTGCAAACAACTCATCTATATTATATTTTACCACGTCTGCTCGTGGACCACTTGGGATAGCTTGCGGAACACCAGTGGTCCCCGGACCACACTTTGTGTAACACTGGTCTATGAAGATCATGACAGTGGTCCAGTCAAATCTTTTACTGTCTATGGCCAAATCCCAGCCGAGCTATAACTGTAGCTCGACTTACCTGTGCATGTACTGACTGAGAAAAAAATCAGAATGAGTTATAGAATGATTATAACAGTCGAGTAGCCCTGTGGACACACAATATTGTTAGAAAATTGAGATGTGTGAAACACTATTTGACTGAAATGGTAATCAGAAATAATTTGTTATAAAAAAAGACTAAAATGTTTTGACTAAAACTGACTAAGACTAAGATAGCTTTAGTTTTATTTTGACTAAAACTAGACTAAAATGACAAGACTTTTAGTTGACTAAAACTTGACTAACAAAAATGATATTTGAATGACTAAATATGACAAAGACTAAAAAGGACATTTCGTCACAAGACTAAGACTAAGACTAAATAAAAAATAGGTGACAAAATTAACACTACACTGTGCAACCTCTAACCTGTTAACATGGGCGTCGAAATGAGAACAGACCGGTAGCGCAGCAGACATGCAGCTGCCACGGATGCGGTCTGAATGAATCCTAGAGCCAAGGCAGTAGTAGACTACTGTACAGAGATAGCAGTGTAGCAGCAGCCTTTCCTGAGGTTCTGAAGTAGCAGCAAGAATTGGTTTTGAACCAGTCAAACACAGAGACATATTCAAAATAAAACGATTGAGCCTCTAGGATGTCAGTGAAATAGTAATGCATTGATGTTCGGCTGGCAGAGTAGAGAGAACAAAGAGGGGGTGAGAGATGACCATCCAAGTTCTTGTAAACAAGGAGTGTTTTTTCTTTATCAAGAGTAACTTCCTGATTGTTAGTCAATCGGCTACACTTCTCAAACCATGGAGCCTCCCGCTCTGAACATCGTCGGGACTATCATTTTCTTGGAGTTTGACTACTGGGGTGTGACAGCGATGTCTGCTCATGAGCAGGACCTTTTTATCTTCCCACATCAAACAAAATGAAATCGGTTTGATAATCTTTCATGGGAGTTGCGCCCTTTCCCGCTGGACTCTGCTGCCATGACTTTGAAGTCAGAGAGGAGTTTGCTGTACCCAGGCTCACAGCTTTGTTCCCGCACTCTACATATAGGACGGAAAAACTCTTGGGAAGAAGAGCAGGGGTAACATAATCTCTGGATGCGGGGCGTCCACCTTGATGTGTCTTCATTGCATGATTTCAAACTGAGAATGACCTCATTCATTGGGCAAGTGCACTTCTGATGCTCAAGATGCATTTCTACTTTCAGTGGCAAAAACTATATGTGCGAAGTAGGCTAGTGGGATATGTTGTACATACATTGTATATGCAGCTACCAAAAACAGTAGATAGTCAGAAGTAGACATGTTGAAGTTTTCCCATGAACGTGTCATTCATGATACATAAAAGTTGAAATAGCACTATTCATGTGGTAAACTGGCACACTCAATGCTCAATGCTGCATGTGGATTGGAGTTCAAAGCCATAGCCAAATGTAAGGATCTGGTGCAGGGGTTCACAGCGGTATTAGCTTTAACTGGCATGGTTCCCATGCAGTGTAATCCTGAACCCTCAGTCCGACCCTTGTCTCTGAGGTAATAGAGCTTGTTCTGAACGAGCTCCCAAGCCACAATCTCGGCGTTCTGGAGACATGCCCTCTGTACAGTGAGTCAGGGGCCAGACCACAGCCCTCACTGCCAACACAGCACAGCACGGCACGTCTGCCTTGGACAGGAGGAGCGAGTCGCGCTGGCTGGCCGCCATCTCAAACTCCCTACTGTTGACTCGGCTCGAGCGTTTTGCCATGCGATCCGATATGTATACAAAGTAAAGATCAATTGAGAAAACTAAATGGGACACATGGTGGAGCTACAGTGGAGAAAGTCAAGTCCGATCATTTAATCTGCTGTTTCATAACTGAGTTACTCTGCAACTATTTCAAATGGGCCTCGGCCAAATATCAATGATATAGACATTATACTGGCTGATTTGTTAGTCACTGTTGAATAAGTAAAAAGTACATTTATCCATTAAGGGGAAGCTTTTACCAAAGCCATGTACTCCACAGAGAGAGAGAGAGAGAGTACAATGTTTTATTAGTAGATGTTCCCCCTCGGAACAAAGAACATGACCTTGGGTCTAGCCAGGACCTTGCTCTGTTCGATAAGCAATATAATGCATTATAACTCATAACAATACAGAAGCCATTCAGGACTCTCAAAGCAACTGTAGTGCAGATAATGGATGTGTTTGTATAGATCGGTCCGTGTCGTACTGCTCCTGGGGTGCTTCTACTTGATAGATGTTTGGTGTGAATAGAATCCCCATTGCAAAAACAGTCGCCAATAATAACTGTCAGAGATAATAGGTGTAGTTGAATGGGTGGTTTGATGACTTGTACTTAAATCCTGGAGACATACACATCAATGTGAGTGGCAAAGCAAATTTGATTAATACAGCATAATAACAAGTAATCGTCGCCATCATAAGTGCTCCAACTGTGACTGCTGACTTTGACTTGAAAAAATATTCCATTATATCAAACCTATTAAAAGGAGATTTTTCACATATATCTCTGTCTCTCGAGGTCACCTAGTACTGTCAGTACGAAATAAAACGAAAACAATCTGTGCTACCTAGCTCGACTTGCTGCAGCCAACAGCTAGAGCTACCAGGCAGCTACAGTGCTACACTTTGGAAGCATGGAATTCTCCTTTAAGTAATGTGTAATGCCCTAGTTAGTAACTAGTATGTTACAGACTACTGACACACCCTCATTAAAGACATATTCTGCCCATTGGAAAACACGTCCCATATAACAACAGTTCCAATGGTGCAAGGAGAGTGGTAATATGAAGGATTACCTCGGCTCGCACCATGTCACTTGTCCTGCTGAACAGAACAGCAAAACATCATTTTCTTGTTTGATCTCAGTCTAAACGACTATGCTGCATACTCAGATCTTCCTAGCAATGTATAACGACTGACTGCATGACAGACTGAGACACAGCAAAAGAGAAGCAATCAACCTTGAGGACATGTATGGAACATGAACAAAAATAGTTCTGACTAATCTTGTTATTCATTAAATCAGTAATCATTCAGTGCCTGTGGAATGCCTGAGAGCAGGGGAGAGACATCTGTGGAGGGTGCGCAGAAGGCAAAGGTTGTGGATATTCCAGTGTCTGATGTCCTATTACCTGAATAGCATGGTCTCCTCTCTCCTCTGGAAGAGATCCCCCTCATTTTGTCACAGTGTCCCCTCAGTATAAACAGCCCTGCTGTCTGCCCCAGTGTCTGCAGTAAAGGTAGGCTACTGTCTCCAGGTCCTGGGAGAGTTGTTCTGATGGTGGCGATGGCGACCCGTTCATTTGGGGAAATAATATTTTTGGCTGGGTGCTGGCTTCTCTCCTCTGAGTTCAGGCATATTATTAATTGCCTCCATTTCTCTACCTCTGTCTTCTCTCTCTTTCTCTTTCTCTCTCTCTTTCTCTCTCTCTCTCTCTTCCTCTGATGCTCTCTTCCGTGCTTCCTCCATCTCTTGGGGAGTTACTCTTCGTGCCGCCCTCTCAAAGTCACAAATCCGAGTGCATTACCTCCATTAACTCCCTCGACAGGACAAACCGCACCTACATATCCTGCCATTTAGAGCACTTTTGCTGTCATTAAAAAAAGCAAAGAATTGGACATAGCAAAGCTAGTGTCTTGTTGAGGCTTCTCTTTGGTGACATTTTTAACTCAATAATTGTGTTGCTGATTTCAAAACCGAGCAAAGGGTTTTGCATTTGCTCACAGAACTTGTTGAGACAGATTTGTTTCCCAATGTGCTGAAATTAACATACTACCAATTACTTTGACACAGCATGTCTCTGTGTGTGTGTGAGACACATATGTGGTTTGATAGAAGACAGCACACAAAAAAACCCTGCGGGAAGCAAAACACATAAGTCACTTACGTATGTGTGGCATCAACAGGGATACAAATTATTCCATTTTGAATCTGTATTTTCACTTTGTAGTTGGATAACCCGACTAACGCGCTCAACACCTTAGTATAGATAGATAGATAGATACATAGATAGATAGACTTTATTCATCCCAAAAGGGAAATAATGGAAATTACAGAATATTCACAAGTGGGTGCTAAACCCTCCAGAGCATCAATAAAGCAATAAAGGATAAACTTTTATTTTATCCGGCCGACAGACATTTTGCGCAGGACGCCCTTCTTCAGCGTGATTATTTGCGGTGTAGTATGTGCGGGTTGTTGTGAGATCAGAGCTGAGTATTGATGTGCTGTGGCCTCTGTGAGGGAGACATAGACCCGAGCAGCTCAGAGCCACAGCAGCCCACACTCACGCCACGCAGGGGCATTACAATAGCCCACACTCACGCCACGCAGGGGCATTACAATAGCCCACACTCACGCCACGCAGTGGCATTACAATAGCCCACACTCATGCCACGCAGTGGCATTACAATAGCCCACACTCACGCCACGCAGTGGCATTACAAAAGCCCACACTCACGCCACGCAGTGGCATTACAATAGCCCACACTCACGCCACGCAGGGGCATTACAAAAGCCCACACTCACGCCACGTAGGGGCATTATTCACACGCCGCATAACGAGCAGGAGGCCATCAGAGATGCACAGTGGCCAACGTCCATGGTGAATATGTTTTCTATAAACGGTTCAATTTGAATGATTTGGTGTAAACATTCCATTGTAATGGTATCTCTTTGTCCAGCTCATGTCCAGCTCCACTGTATGTTCGTGGAGAACTACCTCCTCAAACTGTTTTGGCCTCAAACTGAAGGCAAACAGAAAAGTCACAGACATGCACTATGTTGGCTCATTTGAACTCACCTCTAAACTGAGCATCAGTGCTATGTTTGCTCATTTGAAGGCACCTCTAAACTGAGCATCAGTGCTATGTTTGCTCATTTGAATGCACCTCTAAACTGAGCATCAGTGCTATGTTGGGTCATTTGAACGCACCTCTAAACTGAGCATCAGTGCTATGTTGGGTCATTTGAAGGCACCTCTAAACTGAGCATCAGCGTTCCTCTGCTCTCTGCACCAGCTCTGTAGCTCTCTTCTCTGATCACCTCACCCCCCACACACACACACACACACACACACACACACACATACACACAGACACACACACACACACACATACACACACCCACACACACACACAGAGCAGCACATTTCTCTCCTCTACATAAGTTTGAAACGTGTTTGCATGACTTTGGAAGGGTGTTTAGTAGCGTTCTTACAGTAACATGGCAAAGGGAAAAGAGGCTTGCTGTAGGCTCGAGTTATTGTCAATCAAAACTGGGGTGCCTGATTGACAGTTTGTTTGCCCAACTCCCTGCGGTTGCTTATATCTCGAGAACCATAGGTCGCTCAGACACATGGATGGGCTCTATCTAACCAGAAGAGTCTCGTAAATACGCCAGTGTGTGTTACCCTAATGTGTCTGGATGGAAACATCTTCCAGAACACAGGAATCAAAAATAAGAAAAATAAAGATTGAAAACTGTGTGTTTCTAATTTTTTGCTTTTGCATGAGCTGGATAAAATAACAAGGATGTTCCATGGGTTCTTACTGACATTTCACAACCATTTATGACGGGTCGGGATATTGCCATCCTTGTGTAACCCAGACTACAAGGTACAGAGGTACGGATTCATGAGGGGTTGGAGGGGGGCATTTTATAGCCTTTTTACAAGATGCCTGGTGATATTAATGAAATACAGAAAAGCCCAAAACTGAGACTCTCAGCTTTCAAACGGTGTATTTTATCGTTATGGTGTTATATATAACTCTAAATAAATAAAAATTATATACAAGGTTTTACATTAATTATATGTTTGGATGGCCTCTTTGAAGTTTTATCTGATTAATTTGAAGTCTCTCTAGTGTATGATCATGCACTTACAATATAAATAACAGGGACGGGGTATTACATTAATACTAAAGGTACTGAAACATACAGTAAAAGGTTAACAGCATTTGCCTCTGAATACACTACAAGTAGGAGAATGTTCCACTCTCACAAAATCAATTCAAGCACAAAGCAAAAAAACTGGCCTTTGGACATGGAAAAAGAATCTGCCAGATACATTGTGGTAAGACAAAGACTAGAGAGGCATCAGAAGTGTGTCTATGTACACCCTATCACTGCTACTCTAGAGGCATCAGAAGTGTGTCTATGCACACCCTATCACTGCTACTCTAGAGGCATCAGAAGTGTGTCTATGCACACCCTATCACTGCTACTCTAGAGGCATCAGAAGTGTGTCTATGCACACCCTATCACTGCTACTCTACAGGCATCAGAAGTGTGTCTATGCACACCCTATCACTGCTACTCTACAGGCATGAGGCAGCAAACATTCCATTCCTTTAAGCAGCGTAGCAGACCACAGACAATAATACAAATGTTATATTTACCACCACTGGATGAAGGTAGCATTAAACATTAGCTGTCCACAGACTCTAGCTTCACTGATACCTCCTATAAAACATTTAATCAACACTCCATAAATATGTTGTGTCCAATTTTGTTTTATGGGTATTTGTTGTTGTTGTTGTTGTTTTACAGTGTGTGTGTGTGTGTGTGAGTCTGTGTCTGTCTGTGTCCGTGTCTGTGTGTGAATGTGGGTAGGTAGGTTGGAATGGGTGGATATAGAAAGTTTCTTTGTTCAGCTTGACACCGCGTCCACATCCCAAACTTGGCACAGACAGTTCTGTCCTGCTTGTCGTGCTCCGCCTGATACCAGAGCGTCCCTGATATACTCGTCTCGTGAACTGACACATTGTTTCTATTTAAGACGCACTCCACAAAAGGGCCTCAATAAATCAGCCCCCCCCCCCAATCTGTTCTGTTTTTGAGTAATTACAAATAGGAGATGAAGTTAATTATAAAGCCAATCTATCAACCCCGTGACATCACTTCAGTCAGCGCAGCCCTTCATGTTACTAAGCGTCCTCAGCAAGACCAACTCTGATGATGGGAAGACAAGCAGGGACTATTTCAGTCCCCATAACAACAGAAAGGAAGTGAACAAGAGGGAGGGTGTTGTGCAAGAACACCCACAGATCTCTCAACCTAATTAGAATAACAATGTTTGCCTCTCTGCGTGTGAATGTATTAATCAATGAATAAAAATACAAAATCATAATTTAAAGGGTTATGTTATTACAGCATGTGTTGTTTCTATGTGGCATCAACTTTCAATTCAAATCACTTATGTTTTGATTTATTTATTAATTTCTTTAAATACGTAATCAGAATTTTTAAAGCGCCACTTACTGTAACAAGATTTGCTCTCAGGGTCCCCCTACAGTTGCGAAGTGCAATATTAAATTAACTAAATATGCAACAAAGTATGAACATAACTCCGATATAATATAGAGGGAATGCACCGACAGCAGTCTGTAGAAAAAGATCTCCGAATTCCATGTAGCACAGCAGCTCTTTTGCTTGTCTATATCGGGGGGCAGTATGGGCATGAAATGAAGACATGTATGAAGAAAGAGGAACATTTTAATAGATGTTCATCTACAGAGCATCAATTGATATTCGTGTTAGTAATATTATGGCTTCAGACGCCGGTAACATCCTTTGAGAATACATACTGACTTCCTTGGTCTCCATGAAAGATGCATCGCTCATGTTTGTATGAGCTCCCACAGATTTACAGATCATCAGTTCCGAGTGCTGACAACTGGCCGAGACACTATATTAGGTAGACACTTCGTTCACAGGATGGAAATGCATTGGCACTCACTGCAGCGTAATTGATGTATATGATGGCCCTGTCACGCACCAATTCAAAGCCCTGCATTATTTCACAGTGATTGGACCTGAAGGAGTATCAGTAGCCACAAGTCTCCTAATTAAAACATGCACATGGGGCTTTGCCATTAATTAAACCAAAATACAACTTCAAAAAATGATTGTCTTCTTTTGATTTGAGGCTTCATTTGCATTTTTCAAGGAATATTATCAAGAGACAACACAATTACAGTGACTGATTATTAAAATGGAAGTCAAAGGGACCATGCAGGCAGAGATGGGTTGACTCATCCCCAATAGAGTTATTTCAGATGTTTCTTGAAATGGCAAAATCAATCATGTACCTATCGCTAAGGGAAGGTTATGTGGTCGAGAGGTGTTTTTTTTCTTTCCTTCAAGGTCTTGAGCAAGTGCGTACGCCCTTGTGCTGCCTTTAATCGCTGCTTGTAGTTGTTCTGCCATACATTGATATTTGATCATTATAAGAAACTGGTTTGAACTGTTGTGCATTCTGTAGATGTTCTCTCTCTTTCTCTCTCTCTCTCTCCATCTGTCTGTCTTTCTTTCTCTCTTTCTTTCTTTCCCTCTCTTCAGTTGGGCCTCATTCACCCATCTTGTGAATGACAAATCAAGCCAATGGATGCCTAACTAGATGGATTAGCTTCAGGAGGACTAGCACTGGCTAACATTGTTTTTCATTAGTATAAGTATAAGTATATATACTCTTTTGATCCCGTCTCTGCATTTATCCCAATCTGTGAATTGATGAAACACACAGTGAGGTGAAGCACACACTAATCCCGGCGCAGTGAGCTGCCTGCAACAACAGCGGCGCTCGGGGAGCAGTGAGTGGTTAGGTGCCTTGCTCAAGGGCACTTCAGTCGCTTTCTACTGGTCGGGGTTCGAACCGGCAACCCTCCGGTCGCAAGTCCGAAGCGCTACCCAGTAGGCTACGGCTGCCTCATTGACCCGCTTTGCAACTCCACTGCGCTCCACAGCACCATTGACCCCTCCCTGGACCTAGTATCTCTCAGCTCGCACCCGGACGCCTCCTCAAATCAATATTCATTCCTTAATGTGATGTAAATTCTGTAACCCTCCCCAGTGGTCACAGACCCTTGAAATAAGCATGACAAAACACTGAGAAGCTTGCCTACACAGCACTTGTATCCAAATGTATAGGCACAGGCACTCCGAGAGTGTTTCCAGAGTCACAAATAAACAAAGACAATCTAATTACAGGGACTTAACGATGCTGCCACCGTAGCAAGATGAGCTGAGAGGGTTTTCTGCATCAAGGATTTGTCCTCCATCAAATTAGATCCCTGATACGTTCGTGATTACTCAAGCGATAAAATAAGACAGAATTATTATGTGTGCATCAACATTTTTTCAGTGAATGAAATGGGTAAGGAATTTGGTTGCCAAAATTGCCTCTGTTAAATAATATCAATAAAAATGAAAAGATATCAAAAAAAGTTATAAATAGGTCAGTTTCAAAAACAAAATGCTGAGGACTCTGGACTCTGGCTGGGGATTCTGTCAAAAGAACAAGTTTCTTTCATCTTTATGGAAAAACACATACACTAACACACACACACACACACACACACACACACACACACACTTCCGATTAGATCATTAGATCACGTGTTTCAGAGTTTCCTCCACATTCTATCCCCTTCTAATGCTCAATGTAATGGTCATCAGGGGATAGTACAGTGCCTTCTAATGCTCAATATAAAGGTCATCAGGGGATAGTACAGTGCCTTCTAATGCTCAATATAATGGTCATCAGGGGATAGTACAGTGCCTTCTAATGCTCAATGTAATGGTCATCAGGGGATAGTACAGTGCCTTCTAATGCTCAATATAATGGTCATCAGGGGATAGTACAGTGCCTTCTAATGCTCAATGTAATGGTCATCAGGGGATAGTACAGTGCCTTCTAATGCTCAATATAATGGTCATCAGGGGATAGTACAGTGTCTTCTAATGCACTCACATAATCCTCTAGGCCACTTGAGATGGACACGCACAGTAGGACAGGTGAAGCCAAACAGGGACAGTCACGAAGCAGAGTTTGCATATGACTGGCCACATCCGCTTTGGGCGCACAAATGACATAAGGTGCTTTGGAAATCCCTGCATAATGTATAGAGGCTCCATTCTCTCAGGCAGTTTCTTACGACGCTCCATATCTAGCTGCCCTATTGCCATTTGCTTGAGGATGCCTGTAGAATATGAAAAAAGGAGAGAGAGAGCGAGATAGAGAAAGAGAGAGAGAGAGAGAGAGAGAAAGAGAGAGAGAGAGAACCAAAGAGAAAGGATCATGTAAACACTGTGGTTTGACATCTACTGTGATATGGAGCAGTAAACAGACAGGCTTTGCCTTGACATAGTTCATAAGAGAGTTGCATCAGGACTCACCAAACTGTTCTCAAGCTTTCATGTTGTGTTATTTATTGATTTGATTGTTTTCTTGTGTTTATTTACTTTCTCAGAGTTCATCAATATTTCACAGCAAGTGACAGGGGGGGATATGGTATAGCAGAGCTTTTTCACTCGTTCTGTTAGAAACAGGCTCTCAGAAAGAACCATCAGGGCTTGAGTGTAACTTTAAGCCTCTGCGCACAAGAAAGTATATAACATGACTGCTTGTGTCCCACACACACTCCCTCATGATCCTATATGAGGGCAATGGTGGGCAATGCACTGAAATTGCCCCAACGTGATGGCCGACTGGAAGTGATGGGGCTAAGAGGAGGCAAGTTCTCCAACATCGTCACACTCCTCAGTGCCGCATATTGAATGCTCCCTGTCCAGACTGAATATGTTATAAAAGCCTTTTTTATTGCATCATGTTTTTTCTTCAAGATAGCAGAACAGCACGAGCAACTGAAAATAAAAAAAAATAACAGAAACAGGGCAAATGTTCTGCTCAAAATGCCGCTCCACATCGCTTTGCACAAAACTTCTTTGCTCAGAAACAAAGTAATCAAACTGATTTTGTCGCTGATGCTTGCTCACATGGGGACGTGGGAGTGTAGTGGCCAAGGAGCTGGGCTAGTATGCAGTAGCCTGAAAAGTTGTGGGTTCAATTCCTGCCATCCACCGTTGTGCCCTTGAGCAAGGGATTTAACCCTGATTTGATCTGTGGACCAAGGCCCTTGTAATGTAATTAATACATCTAAGTCACTTTGGATAAAAGCGTCTGTCAATGAACAAATATAATATAAATCTATGTGGTTGGGACACAGTGTTAGATCCTTAACGTGCCTTTGGCATAACTTAACAACATGGCCATTATTGGTGGCTAAAACATGCAACTAAACATCAGATTATCAAACCTTTTGCTTTATGAATTTAGGGTACCATCTGATTATTTGAAAGGTCTATTCATTTTATTACAAATTCCCCTTAACTTGTACAGCAACTAACAAAAATGTCTGCCCTCCTCAACTGGGTGATACATTTGCATACAATTAAATATTTTTCTGAGTGAAAAATGCGGTGAAGTGTTCTGCCGCCGGAAGTTGGCGGAACAGAATGAGATCTCTGGTGTGCGATTCTCCCCTGACCTGTCAGGTCTAATTATTCCTCGCTCGCTCACAAGGGCCGCGGTTTTTGTGCTTGCAAGAAGGAGGTCTTGGCGTGCTCTTACAACTGCAGATAATTGTTTTGATGTGTGATTCCTGGGAGATCCATTCAGGCTCATTAAGCTTATAATTGCTTATAAGTTTCCTCAGAGCTCATATCACAGTGAGCCCCACGTGAGCCAGCTGAGCCACAAAACCAAATTATTCTCCTTCGCACAGTCGTGCGAGTGAGACATTACGCTGTTTACGAGCTTGAGCTAAAATAATGTAAATCAGATTGTGGAAGGAGATTTTATTGAATCCAACACACCTCAATATGATTTTTACAGGATGATAAATGTAAGTTTCTTATGCTTTACCTTCTCCATAACTGCATTGCCATGGCAACATTTGCCTCAACAACAGTGTGTGTGTGTGTGGGGGGGGGCTGTAATCATCCCTGATCCATGAGAGATTGCACATCCGAACACAATTGCCAAGTGAGTAATATAATATTTCAATTGAATTTGCTCCTATCTGAGATCAATCGTCAAGGTTTGTCACAGAAATAAACATACAACGTCTCCATCCTGTGGTTCATCTAAACGGGTAGAAATAAACCCAAATATGCTCCACTGTGTCTGCATGTGTCCTACTGGTACAAAAGGCACAAGTGCTGCCACAAATGACACCAAGGTAACTGGTGCTATAGTAACATGCCTTGCCTACAGTCAAACTATCTACATTCTAGCAGACCCTGAATGGATGTACATAGATAGACCACTGTGTAGATCAATGAAATAAAACTTCATTTACTGTAATTTTAAGGCAAGATAGTGCTATTAATGTGCTGCACATGAATGTAAAGTATTTTAACAGATAGATAGATAGATAGACAAACAGACAGACAGACAGACAGATTTGTGCTGCAGATACCCAGTCACTCTGCAGGGTCTTCTCTGCGTGGGGAGACTAAGGGCCCGTCCACACGGAGACGCTTTTTAGGTTAAACGCAGAGGTTTTGCTTCGTCTTGGCCGGCGTCCCAAACGAATCCTGTAAACGCACTGCCCAAAACCGCGCACTTTTCTGAAACCTGGTCCCAGAGTGGAGAAATCTGAAACCGTGAGCCCGTTTGAATTCGTTTAGACAGCTTAAACCGCACATCCTGCTTTGCGTATCGATGATGTCATCGCCACACCTCAGCTGGACTTGCACTTATAGTATTGCCTAACAATACTAGTTTTCATACATGACATTACCTACGATTACACCGTGAAGATAAATATCACAACTGGTGCTGGCGAAGCCGATAGCTTATGACTTGGTGGACTGAACACTGTTTTTCCCCAGTGTTTTTTAATGCATTCTAGCTACTGTCAGTGACGCGAGAGAACTTAAGTTATTAGGAAAGTGTGGTGTAAGTTTAGGCTACATTAATTTGTGCGTAGTGCCAGTGTCATTCATTTATTTGACATGTCTTACAACATATATACATGCATTCACAGTCGAGTGAAATCAGATAAGACGCTTAGAACTCACGTTAAGCTGGTAGCACACTGAATGCAAATGCGCGATTTGATTTGATGCAGGCAAACGTATTGACTGTTACTAATGAAGGTTTTATAGCAATATTATAAATGTGGCGACAGAATAGCCTAGAACTTGGGTAAGCCTTGCGTTTAGTAGCCTAATTGCGGTGATAGCCAAAACTAATGTGAATCATGGACTATCCTACAACCAAAGAAAGTAAAGGTGATTAGTAGGCCTACCTGCGTTAGCCAAATAAAGGGCGGGACTGCACCCTTCACAAACCGTAAAATAAAGTTTATTCGTTTTACAGTTGACTACAGTTGACAGTTCACCATCAGTCCACACAAACAATTCTGGTTTCCTTGCACTAGCCATTTTGTCATAGCCTATTCTGTCTGTTTGTAAAGCACACAAACTTTGGTCAATTTCTGTAAAGAAACAGTGCCACCTATAGGCCAGGGGTATGAAGTAACGTGTTGAGTCGTGTTGAGATGGATCCGTTTGGACGCAAATATTCTTGATGCGGTTTCAGGGAAGACGGAGGAAAAAAAGATCAGTTTCGTACGTGTGGACTAGGCCTAAGAGAGGTCACTGTCATTATCAGCATGCTCCCCCGCTGGCCTTCAGAGCTCCGAGCCCAGCACTGTGATTAGTCTTTCTGCCCAGCCCCAGACCATGCGCCATGCCACGCCACGCCACGCCACGCCGCGCTGCGCCGCGCCAAGCCTCACAGCGCTCTAAACATCAGCGGTAGACGACAGGGCTTTTCCACGCTCATGTAAATCATCTCTCACTCATCAAAGCTAAACAGTGTTTTAGATGAATAAATCATGATGGAGGTTTACACAACGCTTGAAAGAGAGGTCTGATTCCAAAATAATTAAATAAATAAATAAATAAATGCACTCGCAGTGGCATGGTTATGAAGTTGAGATCAAAATAAATGCATGGCATTTCAGGACACCACTACATGCTTGCAACTGGCCGAAACGGATTTGCCATATCAGAGCTAGACCCCTGCTAAATTTAGAATAATTTGACCTGAAACGTTGACTAAGCAGGCCAAGCAATGACGTTTACCTCTACTTTACTGCAACAGCCGTAATTTTAAATTATATACCGTATATATTTTCAATTCTATATATATATATATATATACAGGCGAGAGGTCCCCCTCCTTTATATTTCAGCTATTAATGGCTTCATTAGCAAGTAACCTGATGTGTAACAGTGCAGCTTAGCGACTAGCTGTTAGCAGCTAATGTAGCTGCCTTGTTAGCTGTCCTATATGAGCTTGACATGGGAGCCAGGAGACTGAAATTAAGGACTGCAATGCAAAATAAGTTGTTAGTCGAGGGAAAAGTACAAGAAGAAAGAAAACACAGACAACAAGCCGAGTCTTCTGTGGATACTTTTCTAGGGCTTTTTGATTAATTAAGAGTGTTTAATTCCTTTGATAATGACATGAATGCACTTCAGTTGGCTGCGTTCCTCTCTGTGTGTGTGTGTGTGTGTGTGTGTGTGTGTGTGTGTGTACGGCTCCAGGGCCACTGACTGTCCCAGATGAGATTGTCACTTCAGCCCAGACATGGCCTTGTGGTTCACTTTCCTGGGTTACACACACACACACATACACCACACACACACACACACACCCATACACACACACACCCACACACACACCACACACACACACACACACACACACACACAAACCACACACACACACACACAAACACACACACACACACACACACACAAACCACACACACACACAAAAACCACACACACACACACATCCACCCGTCTTACTGTAAACATGACTTATGACTTCACTCACATACAATCAGACTGATTTATCTCAAGCACTTACACAGTATTCTTTACAGCACCCACACTCACGGACAATCACACAACACTCCACTCCAAACATACACACCACACACACACAGAGAGAGAGAGAGAGAGAGAGCTGTCAGTAGCCATGATATGACAGGATCCCAGCTAATTGTAAAAGGCTGCATCCTTGCGTCAACAGGGGATAAGTGTGCAAAGGGTTGCCAGACGTCTTCCCATAAATCAGTGGAAGTGGGTCATCTTGTGTCCCTTGGTCTGCCTGAGGAAGAGGTGCATGCTTGTCTTAGAAGAGGAGTGTGCTGCTGCTGCCTAGTTGGAATACGCATGATAGATAGATAGATAGATAGATAGATAGATAGATAGATAGATAGATAGATACTTTATTGATCCCCAAAGAGAAATTCAAGGGTCTCAGTAGCATACAGACATCACACACAAGATGCACTTACAGCAGAAATGGTAAACATAAGTATAAGTATAAACAAATAACTAAACTCCACTGTACAATAAGACAGTAGAAGATAAGAAAGATAAGAAAACTAACAAAACTAAATACTAAATACACTATATACAGTTTTTCTCAGTCGCTTTGGTGCTTTTTTCAGATCAGAATGAAAATTCTCATAACTATTAGTTCAACCTCCACAACATTTAGTCATTTGTGCACATCATAGTAGCAATTTCTCCTTCCTCTGAACAAATTGCAAATACTTTTGGACATGTATCAGTTGCTTTCATACAATTCTCTGCTGTTTTTTAACATTATCATTTGCTTATGTCATGTCAGTCAAAATGAACTATACTTATGAATGCTGAATAGTCGTTCCCAATAAAACTAATAGTCTTCATTTCATTGCTTGAGTCATTACATACACAATTGTTGAACTAGTTATCAAATTCTGTCACAGTGCTGTAGAATTGCAAAGAGCATACAGTAAAAATGTATGCATTCAGTGTCTTGTACTCACTTACTCACCTAACTACAGCAATGTGTAACTTTACTGTAGTTTTCAAATGGCTGTACAAGTACTGTATAGTGCTGTCTTGAGCATGTTCAGGTAGTGTCACCGAAGTTCTGACCTTTTTTGCATTGGAAAACACTGAGAGAACTGTCATAATGAAAACACGACAAAGCCATTTGACTATCTTGTTCATAAACGATGGTGTCAAGACTTCTCATTTTGATGACACTGACAGTTTCATTGACATGAATACCTGCTTTTGAGGAATGGACTATCCATTTTGAGCAAGTGGCGTGCTTTTGCAGGTCATCCACTAGGTTTTGCAGTTTGCACTAATTGTTTTGAGAATTGCACTGACTTCTGTGCAAATGTTAATAGTGATGTGAGAAAAGCACCAAAGCGACTGAGAAAAACTGTAAATTAAATTTAGAAATTCCAATGTGCTTGAGGGTGATCAAGCATAAGATGCTTGTAGTGACAGGGCCGGGACTGGTAAGGTGCTAAAGGGAGTGAGTGTCATGGTGAAGGTGCAAAAAGTTGTCCAACCATAGTCCTTTAGTTATGTGTGCATGGCAAGGTGCTCAAGAGTGTGAGTGTCATGGTGAAGGTGCAAAAAGTAGTCCAACATTAGTCCAACAAGCAACAGTGCAGCAGTGCAAGATTAAGGTCTAGAGACCAGCATAAATAATATGGACAAATAGGAGAGTAAAAGGCTATTGATGGATATTCCCCCTCTGGGTTTATCGTTCAGTGAGATGCAATGAACACTGTATGGAGTCCTCCTACTTTCAATTACTATTATTTGTTTATTTATGGTGTATTGTTTACTTATTTGAGTGTGTGTGTGTGTGTGTGTGTGTGTGTGTGTGTGTCTGTGTGTGTGTGTGTGCGCACGTGTGTGTGTGTGTGTGTGTGTGTGTGTGTGTGTGTGTGTGTGTGTGTGTGTGTGTGGCTAGATGCCCTGAGCCATTTCTCCAGGCAGACGCTGGCAAGCCAGCCCACAGATCAGCAGCTCTGTGAACCTCTGACAACAACAGATCCTCGATCTCTAGTGTGAAGCCCTCCATCCACACACCTCAGCTAGCATGACAGCTCAGCAGTAGCAGCAGATAGATAGATAGATAGATAGATAGATAGATAGATAGATAGATAGATAGATAAATATATAGATAGATAGATAGATAGATAGATAGATAGATAGATAGATAGATAGATAAATATATAGATAGATAGATAGATAGATAAACAGATAGATAGATAGATAGATAAACAGATAGATAGATAGATAGATAGACAGATAGACAGATAGATAGATAGATAGATTTGTCATTCTGCAGGGTCTTCTCTGTCTGGCTTGGCAGACATCGAGCAACGCTAGCGACGGGCCCCCCCACAGAGTTAAGGCATCGCCAGTCCCTAAGTTCCAAACGATCTGTCTGACCAGACGCTGGAAGGGCAGCTTTGTATCATCAACAGTCCAGACTTCAGGAGAGTAGTGACAGATCTCACAGACCGATGCAGTCCAGCCAAGACTCATCAGCCCAATGGACCGTTAAGTTAACATTGGCTAGCCAGAAACACTGAGAAAACTAGATAGGCTAGAATAGAAAGGCAAAACTTATACCTAGATAATTAACTAAAGTTTAACTTAAAAAGTACATAAACTTACACCAACATAATTAACTCAAGTGTAACTTATAAAGTACATAGAGAAGTAGAGCAAAACATTGCATCAAATATAAAACTGATTTTTAAAAAAATGCTGTTTTTTTTAGTCTGAAAGTATTCACAAAAGTCTTCTGTTAATTTAGTTTAATTTTATACCTCAAAAACCTTGACATTTTGACATTGAAGAAAACTCATGTGACAATGAAACTTGTGTGCATTCCAATGCATTCCAAATGAGCATGACAGGCCTTTCATATGAGCGATTCAAAGCAGAGCACTAATAAAAGGATTATGTTGTCACTGTTTAGACAGACTGTCCGCAGTCAGAGTCTGAGGCATGATTGCGGCCTGTTAATAATTCATTTTGCCGCCTTTGAGCAGATTCCTCTGCCGATTGCATCATTGATTTCTATCTGTATGTCTTCCCAGCTGCTTCAATCAGCATTTGCTTATTTGTATTCCCTGGGATGCAACGGATGGGACCAAATGGGGCTCATTATTCTTTAAAGCCCAACACCTTTGTGCATTATTTAATGCTGGAGATTGATTGCTTCCTGTAAATGATTTGTCAGTATAGTGACAGACGTGAACTTAAAGGGAAAGTTCACCCAAACGCATGCATCCTTGTCTGTCCTTGTCTTGGTTTCTCGTTGTCATGCTTGTTGAAACATAAATTCCGGGACTTTCCGAGTGGAATACAGAAGAGTGTTATCAAGAGTTATAAGAGTGCATTATCTATGTTATTCTAGATGTTCTAGAAGCATGTGAGTTACTCACAGAATCTCTTGTTATAGCTGTTACAGGCATGGTGAGGATTAGAATCTATATTTATTTGTGTAGAGGTGGCAATCACTGATTCATTATACTAAGATAATATCTATGCATTTTTTGATAGCACATATTATTGTGTACAAATAGCATTGTCATTAACACAATTTTGTAAGTTGATTTGGATATAAGTGTCTGCTATATACCAAAATATAAACATTACCCAGGTTTCTGGTTTTTAGATACATGCACTTCACTTTCATTGTATTGAGTTCACTGAAGCCAATTAACATTGTTCCCTGTTGATTGATAGTCACAATCAAATTACATTTTAATGGGGGGGAAAGTTGCATTTTACAGAGCAGTTTCAAAATAATTTAGCTAATAGCAAATCACTAAAATGTTTTAGAACATATTCATTAGGATATAATTGAGGGACTTTAATGGTCTTAACAGCACTTCATTCTGAAAAGCCACCTCCACCTGTTCTTTATTAAGAGCTAGCTTTTTAAATTAGCTGTGCTGCTAGCGATGCCACTTGGTCAAGGTCATATCAGTTAAAATGGGGGGAACTTCCAGTCTGTGCTGTAATCAGCCCCCCCCCCCCATCTACCCCCCCCCTCATCTACGGCTTCATCTAGGCCTGGCACTCGGAGGCTCACTTACCTCAAATGTCAGATGGTAGCGATGCCAACAAGCCTCAACTCTCATACAAAATACAAACACACACATACACACACATACATATACTTACACACACACACACACACAAACATATACTTTTACACACACACACACACACACATATTAAAACATCTATCACACATATTAACATATTACAACATCTGTCTAACACCATCACACACACACATACAGCAGCAGTGACAGAGACAGACATGCACATGCATAGAGAGAAATTCATGCCCTTGCAGACACACAGACACATACAGGCACATGTAAACTCACAAAAGCACACAGAAAGAGAGAGAGAAAGGGAGAGAGAGAGGGAGAGAGAGAAAGAGAGAATACAATGTAATGCCATAGCAGCAGGAAGAGTGAGACATAGAAAGAGAGAGAGAGAGAAAGAAAGTCAGACACACAAACACATACATAATCAGACACTCTTCCTCTCTTAAACACACACATGCACACACACACACACGCGCGTGCGCGCGCACACTCACGCACGCACGCACGCACACACACCACACACACACGCGCATGCACGCACACACACACATGCATGCACACACACACACACACACACACACACACGCACACACACAGAGGGAGCACTGAGGACAGGCTGTCAGGCCCAGTGAGATATCAGCGTGGTGGCAACAGGCCCTGACGCGCTGAGCGGGGGGGCTAAAGAGGCATCGACAGGCAACTGTCCGCTCCAATGTGTGTTATCCACACAGCTGACAGGCCATGCCCACAAATGTTAATGGTTCAATCTCCACTGATGCCAACTAATGAGGTTGGTTAGTGTGTGTGTGTGTGTGTGTGTGTGTGTGTGTGTGTGTGTGTGTGTGTGTGTGTGTGTGAGAGAGCGAGAAAGAGAGAAAGGGGCTGTGTTTAAGAGTGACTTCTGTTTGAATCTGCACTTCTGTCTGAAAAATGTGTGTGTGTGTGTGTGTGTGTGTGTGTGTGTGTGTGTGTGTGTGTGTGTGTGTGTGTGTGTGTGTGTGAGGGAGAAGACTGCGGAGGCATATTGCATAGTTAGTGAATAATGTGCAAACCTGTCTGTGTGGGTGAGTCTTTGTGAACTGTGTGTGGGTGAGCAAGTGTTTGTGTTCTCCTTGGTCTGAGCGTCTGAACGCGTGAATGTGTGGGGGCACACTCATGCGTGTGTTTGTGTATCTCTGCATGTCTGATCAGGTCTATGGTGTGTGTGTGTGTGTGTGTGTGTGTGTGTGTGTGTGTGTGTGTGTGTATGTTTGTGTGTGTGTGTATGTGGGTGAGTACTTGTGTGTGTTTATGGCTGTAGGGATAAGTGTATGTGTATATCCGTAACTAGGTGGGTTTGAGCATTTGTTTGTGTGTGTGTGTGTGTGTGTGTTGATGTAATAGCTGTGTGTGTATGTGTATTTTGTGTTTGTACACATACACACACATATGCACACGCACACGCACACACACACACACACACACACACACACACACACACACACACACACACACACACACACCCCTGATCATGGTGTGTGCTGGAGGATATAACTCAGAGAGCGGTGAAAGGCTCTGACAGCACCCGCTCTCCTTTTCTCTGTGTGTGAACACACGGACACAATCAGCTGTTTGTCTGCCCGGTTATCACCACCCACCAGCAGCAGCATGGCCCGAGGGGAACATCCCGGCCCCCCCCCCCAAACAAGCAGGCAGTGGGGGGGGCCCTGTTTTTTTTTCTTTCATTTTTTAGATGGATCGTCTCAAAAGATTCGCCCTGTGTGTGCAGCATTGTGGGGATAGTGCCATGCAGTATGCACCTGTGTGTGCAGCAACTAGCATTGTGGGGTTAGTGCCATGCAGTATGCACCTCACTTATTATTTCCTGATGTGGCTTTACAGCAGCAGTAGCTGGACATAAACAAGATGTATACTATTCCATCTGTGTGTGTGTGTGTGTGTGTGTGTTCTCATTACCTTGATGTGTTTAGAGTGAAAGAGTGTGCTCCGTTGTATTTCTCTGTGTCACAAAATGTGGAAAACCTTTACAGGCACCATTTCGAAAGGCATCTGTAAGATTAGGATTTTAGTTGATTTAGGCATGACAAAGTTTCTCTCTCTCTCTCTCTCTCTCTCTCTCTCTGCAGAAATGTCTCTACAGTCACTTTATAGACCTTTTAACTTGATTGTTAAGGGGCTGGTCACAACACATTATAACCAATTTGCCCCTGTAAATACTCAATGCATTGTACTGTATATGTATGAATGCATGTGTTAGCTTTTTTCAGCCTAGATTACAAAACTGAGTAAAATTTCCTGGCACAATAATTAGATAACCTCTATCACTACCATCACTACCTCTGTGGCCAATACGAAAAGCCCATTTCAAAAGCACTTACAGAACTTACAGAAAAAAAAAAACAATAAATAAGTTATTGATCTTTTTTGAGAGCAAACCACGGGAATTCCAAAGAGCAAAGCAGTGTATAATTGGCCCTACAAGCAACATTCATCTTGATTACATTCACTTCACACCTATAAGGATAAGGTAAGTACAGACCATTCATCAAAGTCACACCCAAAGGCCCTGGGTCCCATTACCAGTAAATAGTACACAGTGCTATTGCCAGCACATCCCAAAGGTGTCACTTCAATATTTATATTCAAATATTGCAGGGAGATTGCTGCTGGGACGCAGTTAACCTCCGAGGATAACACTCTTAAACATATTGCCCATCCCATCAAAATATTGATCCTGTTTGCTATAATCCAGAGAGATCTCTTTTGACCTCGCTTGAGTATAAAGTGAACAGGTAGAGAACGTAAAGACAAAATATTTGACTTAACATGAGACACCTGTCTGAGATATTTCAACCTCGCTGATTATATCTGGATGAAGTTATTCTGTGTAAACAACACAGACATTGGACAGCGTAAATATGGAATGTGCGGTATGTAGCTGGACAATCTTTGCAATAGTTATTCCCAAGAGGACAATGGGCCCCAGGGTGTAAGTGCAGGGGTGCTGGACTATCCTGGGTTTGAGGGTTTGCTTTTGAATGAACAATCCCTTTGCTGCATATCATCTCACTTATTCCAGTTACTTACAATGAAATCTTATCAAGAGATTCTGACAGGAGATATTAATTTGAAATGATTTTATTATTGTGAGTTGTCACAGCCAATCAGGACTGAACGCATGCTTATGTAGTACTAGTCGCCAACGGCAACAGCCTGATTAAGTGTTCAGGGCTTCTCTGTCATGTAGAGATAAAAGACCGCAGCATGAGCACAGCATGTTGGGAAATGTAGTGCCAAAATATAAAACAACACAAACTACAATCAATAACAACTGAAAGAACATGTTCAATTTGCATAGTGTTTCATCTAGGCAGGCACAAAAAAGCATTTAAGAGTTGTAACGAGATATTGTTCAGACAAATGGAAATAAATGGGCATGTTGATATTTTATTCACTGGACAGTTTTCAGTGACTGGAGGTTATGCATTACTCTCTGTCTTGCTCTGGCTAGTCCAGAGTCCTTAATGTTCACACAAGTTCTCAATGGCCATAACATGCACTGCTGGTTGATGGATAACTATTTATGTATGCATGTACTGTGTGTGTGTGTGTGTGTGTGTGTGTGTGTGTGTGTGTGTGTTTGTGTGTTGTGTACGTGTAATGGCTGCTGTCAGTCTCCTGTAGGGCATTTCACTAGTTCACCCTGAGAATATTGGAAACAGAATGATTTATAATTATTATGTAAGTTGCTTATTTCCTTATATTTCTTATTTATGTGTCTTAATGTTTACAGACAGAATTATGGTTGGATAGAATAATTCAACTAAGTTAGCTGTTTCTCTGTTATGTGTTCTTCCACATGAGATGACATTTGATTTCATTCTGTCCCTGTAGCCTGCTGTCCCTAAGCATGTCTGTGTGTGACTGTGTCGATGTGAGATGAGAGGGACTATAATGGTATTGCAGTGTTTCACTGTTCCGCATGGGTGTGTTTACAGATAAGAGGGACTATTATGGGTTTGCAGTGTTGCACTGTTCTGCATGGGTGTGTCCCCTGCGTCGGTAGCTGTCTGCTCTGGATTGACAGGTTGCCACTAATCAGGGTCTGATTCAGAGTAGTCCACGTAAACTGGGATGACCAACGCCACCCCCCGTCAACCTGGGTGGATATTTAAACCCTAACTATCTCCTTAGAGCAGCTGGTGGATCTTTATGTGAAGTTATGCTGTCTCTCTCATGATGTGCATCATTGTAAATAAAACACTGTTCCTGATTTATTGGCCAGGATTGCATTAACAAACAAGGAATTTGACTCTCAAAGGACAACACTCATTTAAAGCTGCAGTTGGCAAGATTTTTTTGATCATATTCACTGAAACCGACACGAACAACGGACGACAAAACAACGTAAATCAGCCGGTTTTAGAAAAAAACCTGCACTTCTACCTCCACCTAGAGCCTATTATTTGTTTTGCAAAAATCCACAGCTCCCGATTCTTCTGGTCCAATCAGAGCAGGGCTGTGTGAGATCTGACTGTCAATCACAGTCTGGTGCAGTCTGGTGCGCACTGACGAGCACAAACTCGATGAGGGGATGCGTGATGGTAGTGCAGGAGGGGCATGAGAGTTGTAAACATTCAAAATTTTGACTAAGTCCCCTCAATCTGTCAGACTTGCCAATTGCAGCTTTAACATATAAGAATAAAAAAAACAAAACATAAAAGAAGAATAATTTAAAAAAAACTCCTCTGTGGTATCAAAACGGCCATCAGCTGCTATGTGAGATGAGGAAGCATTTGTGACTTGGCTCAGCCGCTGGCCTTGGTCCTGGACGTGATGTAACGTGGAGCAGAGGGAGGGGGGGAGGAAGGGTCATTTGCAACATGTGTGTGTGTGTGTGTGTGTGTGTGCCGTCTGGATATGGAGACAGGTTTAGATCTCCTAAGAGATGGAAGAAGGGGGAGTTAATTGCTGTGAGTCATTCCTGAGCTCTTCTCCCGAAACTTCTTTTTTAGAAACCAACATGAAACTGTGACGATGTTTTGCAGCTCATCCTTGTCCCTATATTTGTAGCAACCCCACATCCCAGCGCTCATCCCCAAAGTGCACATTTTAAATTCTGTGTGCTCATGCTAAAACGCGATAGCCTGGGTGAACCCACACCAATCTGCAATTGCACTTAGATTTGCTCTGCAAATCCGTCTGGCAATTCTTCGATTCATAGCGACTTCCAAAATCCCAAAAAACCCAGGGACCAATCACAACTGCTTATCCACCATGGGGCTGGTTTGGGGAAATTGAAGTGAAAGGGAAGTGCAATTCTCTTTTGAGAACTGATCTGGTAATAACCAGGCTAAAAACACATGCTAGATTTCCTTTCAATTCTCTTTTGAGAACTGATCTGGTAATATCCAGGCTAAAAACACATGCTAGATTTCCTTTCAATTCTCTTTTGAGAACTGATCTGGTAATATCCAGGCTAAAAACACATGCTAGATTCCCTTTCAATTCTCCCTTGAACTTTGTGTTTAAGATTTGTCTTCTGAATCCCACTTGACATGATGACAACCCTTAAGTATGCTTTCTTGTAGAACACAATTAAGCACTTGGGAAGATGGCCACTGTAAAGTTTGACGGGTTGATTCTCTCCACAGCTGAATGACTTGGTCAAGGATTTATAGACCTTTAAATGACAGGATCAATTCTGCCTTGAGAACTTGCTGATAGAAGTGAACCAATGAGGGTGAATGAAAGAGGAATCGGCCAGTTTTATTTCCCCATCATTAGTGGATCTGAACGGGAACGCTTTTGGTGGGGAGACGGGATTGCGGCACATCCACTGAGCAAATGTTCGCTAGAGGGAACGCAATTATGATAAAGGAGAATCTCCACGAGAGCCAAAAGGTCTGAGAGTCATTGAAGCTGGACTTGAAGCGATGACTCTTGTGTTTGATGTCATGCAGATTTGAATTTGTCTTTGTGAGAGTAACTCACACACATCCCATGGAATTTTATCATGGATATACTGCCATACTGCCCCCAACACACACACACACACACACACACACACACACATACACACACACTCACACACACACATAGTCACTTAAACTTCTAGTCTCCAAGCACTTAGATACTTTATTGATCCCCAAGGGGAAATTCAAGGTCTCAGTAGCATACACAACATGCACTTACAGCAGAAATGGTAAATATAAGTATACATATAACAAAACTCCACTGTAAGAAAGAAACAAAACAAAACTAAATACTAAATATACTATATAAATTAAATAAAAACATCCACAGTGTGCTTGAGGGTGATCAAGCATGAGATGCTTGCAGTGACAGGGCCAGGACTGGCCTGTAGTTATGTGTGCATGGTGAGGTGCTCAAGAGAGTGAGTGTCATGGTGAAGGTGCAAAAAGTAGTCCAACAGTAGTCCAACAGTGCAAGAATAAGGTCTAGAGACCAGCATAAATAATATGGACAAATAAGAGAGTAATGTATAATGTAGACAAGGTAATATACAAACTATGTCAGTGCAAAAATAGGTTGAGGTAATAGGGTTTCAGCCATTCAGTATTGTAGCAGGAGCCATTGGTCATGTGTGCTAATATAGCATGAAAAACAGTGTAGCAGTAAAACAGTAGTAAAAACATTAGGCTGTGGACATTAGTAAAACAGTAGTAAAACAGTAGTGGGCAGTCAGTACTCAAACATGGAGAGGGTGGAGAGGCAGACAGACTATGCAGAGAAGTCTATCTCTCCTCTTCCCTTTAGTGAAGCATTGAACAGTTCAATGGCCTTGGGGACAAATTACTTCCTCAGCCTTTCAGTTGTGCATGGCAGTGAGCGAAGTCTCCAGCTGATCAAGCTCTTTTGCTTCATAATAGTGCTGTGGAGTGGATGACATTCATTGTCCAAGATGTTGATCAGTTTGCTCAGGGTCATTTTATCTAATATTGAAGTGGTGCACTCCAGTTCACTTCCTCCCCAGCATACCACAGCATAGAAGAGGATGCTGGCAACAACAGACTGGTAAAACATCCTGAGGAGCTTACTGCTGACATTGAAGGACCACAGCCTCCTCAGGAAGTACAGCCTGCTCTGCCCTTTCTTGTAGAGTGCTTCAGTATTTGCTGACCAGTCCAGTGTATTGTCCAGTTGTAAGCCCAGATACTTGTAGGTATTTACCACCTCCACATTGACCCCATCAATGGAGACTGGTAGCAGAGCGGGCTTAGACCTGCGGAAATCCACCACCATCTCCTTGGTCTTCGAAGTGTTGAGTTGGAGGTGGTTGAGTTTGCACCACTTATCTAGAATGCCGTCAGTAGAACTGGACATCTGACCAAGGATCTTTTGTGTATGCAACCATTATAGTAAACATTCTAACCACTCACCCAAGTACAAATTACAGTAAGCACATAGTTCACTATAGTTCTGATGGGAAGAGCTGCGTTTCTCTGCACTGAGAGTCAAAAGTACAGTGCACATACATCTGGTTTGTTAGTTGCTGTGGTGAGGCAACAGTTTTCACATCCAGGAAGCTAATCCTAAATCCTTCCTGTCAACAAGCCCACACTTCCCCCAGCACTCTGGGGTGTGTAGATAGCAGAGCCCTAAAGACCCACCTATCGGCTTCCCAACCAGCACCGGTATCTGTACACACATACATGCCATCGCTTTGCTTTCATGCACATGTTGAAAAGGCGGACCATGTCCCAAGAGCAGACTATAACGCCATGACGTTAGAGGGTCTTCATTTTCAGTCCCCCTCCCCCCAAACATTTATTATTATTATTATTATTATTATTATTATTATTATTATTATTATTATTATGCATTTACATCTCCCACCTCACCCGCAAGGCGACCACAATTGTGAGTGATGCAAGTCACCCCGCTCACAATTTGTTTGATCAACTGCCCTCTGGGAAGAGGTACAGAAGCCTGCGCTCCCGCACTACCAGACTCACCAACAGCTTCATACACCAGGCTGTTAGGATGCTGAACTCTCTCCCCCCTCCACCCTCAGCTACATAACATCCTGGACTTTGGACCCACAATGGCTGCCTTGCACTACTCCACTTGCACTACTCCACTTGTACACTTGCACACTTTCCAACTTGTTGTTGTTGTCCTGTTGTCCTGAAAACACTTCTTAACACACTTCTGCTGCTCTTACATAACTTGCACCACTATGCCACTTGCATACTTAGGTCAGGTAACAGAAATACCTCAGCCATTTATTGGCCTGACTTTTGCACTATTATATTGACTGTCTACTGTATGCACAATTGCACAATTTCAACTCAAATTTTGCTGCTCTTATTTCTTCATTGTATGTGCCTTCTTATTTACTTTTTATATTGTTTACTTGCCACCGTGGGATAGTGGGAAACGTAATTTCGATCTCTTTGTATGTCTTGACATGTGAAGAAATTGACAATAAAGCAGACTTTGACTTTGACTTTGACTTTTTTTCTTTGAATGTATAGTATCCTACAGATCCAGAGGAAACCCAGATTAAAAGGTAGTGTAGCACACCGCACAACCAGATATGACGTTCAAATCCCCAAGGCCATGTACTGACCACAAAGAGTGAACTGGAGAGAGATGTCTCGCCATTCAATCTGGACGACTCCTGAGTGAGAGGCGCTAGCCAGACCTATAGGCGCTTTGTGCCACTCGAACATATATGTCTTGGCTACTTTGACACACGTGGCCATGTATAGAGAACATTGGGTAATGGCTTAGTTTTTCTAGGTAATTCAGAGTTAGGTTTTTCAGGGAAGTGTTTACACTTAAACCCTTGCATTACATGAGAAATTAAAACTTAACTTGGTCAATATCTCAGAAGATGTTGAATGTGGTTTGCCAATCTGAGCTGGATGTAGTTTCCATCCTGTGTGGTATTTTCATTTGGGGGGGGGGGGGCAGTATAAAGTTTTTGAAGTAGAAGGATGATAAAAAAAAATTAGACACCATTTCCATTATTTTGACATTGCCTTGAAACTTAAAATGTCAGCTACTTTGATCTTTCAAAATCATCGCCATTGCTCTTTTGTCACTCAGGTTTCATTAACTGTGTTGTGTCACTGGTATGTGCAAAAGACTTTCTTCCAACAGCTTTCATCATGCACACTCTCTTTAATGTACAACGCATGTGTCGCTTACACATCAAGCTGTTGCCATGACAGAAACAGCAACCTGTCAGTCAAGTTTGCTTTTTGAAGTTACGCAACACCTCTTGTTTACCGTGACATTACATCAGCTGTTTAGCATGGTGTATGTTCAAGGTGGCGTGTTAAGTTTGAACACAGCATAGTGGACTAAATGCACTATTACGATGTTTCATTTGGAATCAGTGTATTTCTGAACAGATTCTGAATTTTTTGAAGAAAAAAAAAGTCTATTACACTTGGCACCCCATATGGTGTCTGTTTAGTGAGATAACGGATACGGTTAGTATTTCTACTTTAATTACTTCATCCTTCTCCAAATCCAAGGCCATGACACAACACATTTTGATGCAAGAAGGCCTTGCCCCTGAGTCTAGGCTATTTCATTAGTCAAATTATTAGGCCCATTCTAATGTGACTTATTGATTGAGAGAGAGAAAGAGGAGGAGGAGGAGGATGTATGTCTCTGAACCCTCAGGGGGATTTAACAAGACAGACTCAGATGAACAGTAAGTCAAACACACAAAGCTACATGACTCCCACAGAGATGATAAGAGAGGGCTTTCTACTGCCTGCAGTCACGTTCCCCCCCCCCTCTCTCTCTCTCTCTCTCTCTCGGGATGACTGTATCCACTCGGGATGGGAGATGCAGCGCCTCAGCGATGTCACATGCTTTCTCTTCATTCATTGTTTCTCTTCATTCATTACATAGTCCGCCTGGCTACTTGTTAGCGCTCGTGGCTACTCGTCTCCGTTGCCGGGGGCAAGCGAGCTAATTGAAAGTGCGTCGGGTGGGAAATGAGCTCTGTCCACCGCACCGCGCGGCCTGACAGCTTTTAAGCCAGGAGAGAAGACCACAGCCCCAGTGCAGACAACTTCAATTAGGCAGACACGAGGATGCCATCCGGGGTGGCAGGATTCAGGATTTATCAAGGGGAGTGATAGGGTTGGGAAGGGGGGGGATCCATGCTGTGGATGAATGTGTTTCTCAAGCAACCTAGGGCCAGAATGGGATTGAATCTGGGCCAGATGTGTTGTGTGTTATCAGGTTATCTGGTTTGTGTCATGGTGACGAGGGTTCTTGTCTGCAGGTTATTGTTCTGCATTGGAGAGGTCCAC
>NC_063207.1:3514338-3516838 GCF_017589495.1 Alosa alosa | reverse complement strand
AGGTAACTGGCAAAGCTTAAGAGTATTATCTGGAGGATTGTTTTGCATACATTACAGGGTTAAGTGCAAACCAATCTGGTTTATACAAACACAGCAATCCAAACAACGAATACATCCAGGCTGATGAGTAACACACGGCTGGGGGCTGGGTGCCCTCTCCCTCTCCCTCTCCCTCGGATTGTTTGAGACTGATTGGTTGTATAAAGCACGGCTTAGACTTTGATTACATTACATATCGTTATGAGCGGACGATTTGTGTGCGTGCGCAGCAGATGGACATAAATGACTCTGGAAAACGCTTCAAGACATAAGGCTGATTCGTCACAAGGCCGTGTTCGGGAGAGGAAATGAAGTGATCTTGATGACTTTGATCAGAACATCAGGGGAGGAAAAGATATGTGGTCTGTGATACATCTCCCATAATGTATTTGTTTTTTGACATGATAATGAATAAGCATACGTTGTAGAAATCAGGTTTTTCGGGTCTCTAGCCCTACAAGCCTATGTCCACTGTAACTCTGAGTTCAACCTTGTCACAGGCTTGGAATTTGTTATGGGTAAAGAGGTTCAGGGAAGTTCAAAATACAATCTCCAAAGACCGAATGAAATTGTGCTGGCATTTTAAATGGAACACCTCCGTGTGCAATCTAAAATAATCTCTCCCGTGTAGCCTGCTCCTCGAGGTCACACCGAGGAGGGGAAGCATTTGTGGCTTTGGGTTGGCCCCGAAACGGAGTACCGATAGCCTTTCAGATACACGGGCCCGTACATGCTCTGGATAGGCTATAGGCTATTTCCCGTGTAGGCAAGCCATCAGATAGTGTTACAGATTTAAAAGACAGAATCCACCTTATATTATTCCTTTCACCCCAGCAATACGTTCCTGCAGTTTTAGCGTCTGTAATCCCACAAGCAATAACAACCTTCTCGCATTACTGTCGCAGTGAAATGTGCCTGTTTGCCTTCAAAGAGAGAATGACACGCAATACGCTCACCATCATTATGAGTCCGGGTCTTATCCCGGGCACAGAATGGAGGCAAACTATTAATTTCTATTTCTGGGGAAATGCTTTGGACTGACGTTGATTTAGTGCCAAGTCCTTCATTGCTTTTTTCGCCCTGGAACAGTCGAGCCTCTCACGAGCTGACATCTGCACAGGCAGTGCTGCTCGGCGTTTTGTCATACTGTTGCTGCGGAGCTGTCATTCTGAGAGAAACAGCGTGACCATGTTGATTAGGGTAACCTTTTGGGCAGGGAGTGGAAATATGCTGTCAGCTCATTACAAAAATACATAAGCTCTCACATTCAATTACTCACTTAGCAACGGAAGATTAGTTTGCGGCAGCTGCCAACACTGTGGCCTTCTCGGGGTCAACAGAAATCGCTGCAATCAGAAGAGTGTCGGGGCTTGTGGTGTATCGGTTTCTGAACTCCGTTCCCCCCTTATCCTCCGTTCCATCTTTCCAAGCGCACTTTCAGCCCTCTGACTTCGTTTGCCCCTGAAACATTAACAAATATTTACTCTGAGCCCGGGTTCCTTTTTAAGTCGTAAGTGAATTTCATAGTCTATAAAATATCACACACGTTTTTAAACGACTGTTTCCTTTTCCTATTCAAGGCCGTCACAGCCCCTGATTGTAGCGTGTGAAGTGTGTGAAGCGGTTGGAGAGAGAAGTGTAAAGCCATCTCTTTTACCTCCCGCCACACACTTACGCACACACATAATGTCGTACTTACAGTACATTCTGCGCACACACTGCACACGTACGGCGCAGTAAATCTGCGGATGTGAGGCTGGATTTCTCCCCAAACCATGAATCACGGCGAGGCCGCTGGCGCGAGACGCCCGCCACCCACGGGTCCCTCCCGGCCGCGACTCCCAACTCTCCTCCTCCGGTACGCTTCAAATCTGTTAATGCCTGACATCGGCTGTAAACCAGCTGTCCGTCAAGGGGCCTCTCCCAGATTTGTTATGACTGAGGCGATCCTGGGTAACGTTGCTTACAGAGCACTCTGGTCATCCCACTGTTCTCGGCTTTGATTGCACTTATAACATGATATGCCTTTGTGAGGAGGTGGGGAGCTTGCGGGATATCGTTTGACAAGAATTTAATGTGGCACTCAAAATTGAATGCATTCCACTATTTTTATTCGGTGATTTTTAAAGAAAACAGAGGAACTGTTAGTAGTGTGTTTTTATGGTAGGCCTAATGCTATTGTATGTTGTCGTTGTTAAGCATCCGTTAGTTAAATTGCATTCCACGTTTTAACGTAGGCTATCATAAAGTTAGTAGGCTATTTATAAACAACCACAAAGCAGGTCGTGCAATTATGCACAGTGCTAGAAGGATTCCAAGAAATCCTACTCTGTTACAACCGTGTAACACACATGCGGTTAGACTCCACGAGAGGGCAGCTTCGGAGCAGATGTAATGCTGATTGTTATGGTGACCCTTCAACACAAGACGTAATCATTCCCATGCTCAAGGATGTCCAAGT
>NC_063207.1:3401838-3509338 GCF_017589495.1 Alosa alosa | reverse complement strand
ATGAGTCTGGAGAGGAGGCACAATCAATAATGTGCCACACCAAGAGGGGGCTTATGTAAAAGCTTTATGTCCACACCAGAAATGTCTGAGATTTTCCCTGAAACGCAGTCGCACACTTGTAAAAAAAGAGCCTTTAAGAATGCTATAGCAAAGATTTATCTCTCACTGGCCTTGAGTCAATGCTTAATTTTTCTTGGACCCCACCTTTGTTTTTCCAAGTGCCGGGAACTATGCATAAAAAGGTCAGAGAAATAATGGGGGGTTTTTTTAAAAGAAAGTTTGCATTATTTATTTTATTTTTTTTTAATACGAAAATTACAGCTCATGAAGGAGCAGATTAATGGCTCTAGCTCTGCTCTCTGTATATCACACAGGCACTCAGTGCAGGAACACTTTATAAATCACTGCTGGACATATAAGGTATTATTAGTACTCCGAATTTTGTTTCATGGTTTGTGTTACTGACAAATATCGAAGTACCTGCACTGTCCTCTATCTAATCTGTTTACAAAGTGTCACTTTATAAGACCCGTGATGTTATTTTACTGATGTAGTCTTTTTTATTGACAGGGATATTGAATATCCTTTGCAACAGTGACCATGAAAAGACCTCTTGTAATAACTTCTGTAAAAGACACTTAACACACACCCGGTCATTGTCTTAAACGATCCCACCAGTTCCTTGTACTATATAGCTCATGGTTAGTGTGAAATGACCATTGATGCTACAGTATGTTCCTTCCTATATATATTTATATATATATATATTGTTTTATAGTAATTTGTGACAGACACATAAAGGCCATGCGGAAAGTCATCATAATTACAGCACATAGGGGCATGTTTGGGAAATGCAGAAGTATTGCATGATTCAGTATTTTATTACTTTCATTTAAAAGACAGCTACAATTGCAGTGTACATTTTAAAACCACTGCTTACTGATTTAAAAATAGTGCTACTAAATATGTAGTTGGATAAAATTTGCACTATATAGATATCAGATATTGGAAATAAAGATGCAGTCATGAGAATCACATGACAGCTATGCCACTAGAGACATGTGGCATCTCTTCAAGCTGTAAAGAAGTTCTCAGCATAGTTATCAGAGGGAAATAACCAGCCATAACTATTTAGACAACTAATAGTTGTTGTGATCTTGCGTTTCCTCCAAACAGACTAAACATATTGACCTTAGAAATAATTTATTTTTAGGCAGATTGACAAGTCATGTCCAGCAGGCCTCTCCATAACTGTTTACATTAAGCTCTCATGCCATCTTATTGACAAACTGACATGGATGGAGTTATATGTAAGTTAGAAGAAAATCGCATTAACTTCTTGACAACGCAATTCCAACAGGTCTAACTCACCGAGAGGACATGAGAGAATGCGTTCAGTTCTCTTGTTTGTGTGTTTGCTTCTTGCAGTTTATCCGGAACTGCATTTTTTTTTATATATGCGTAATAGTTTGTACTTTGGAAATTATTGGGCGCATATGAAGATATTCGTGAAAAAAATAGGGACCTTCTTTCTATGACCTTTATTCCGCGTTTTAAAAAAGAGGCTGTGTGTGCAATATGCGTGTTATATTACCACAATTGGCCATCACAAACTGCTTAAATTATAAATAACTGCTGTAATAATCTTTTCTAATAAAAGCATCTGTGTGGGTGTAATAACAGGCTACTGAATTTACCTCGTAAATTTTAAACGACTACAAATGACTAAAAATAGTTGATCTGTCTTGATCTGATCACAGTGGATTTTAAAATAGCCAGCGCTGGTTAATTCTTGTTTAATGGCTGAGCTCTTAACTAATTTTCCGGTGAACCCAGTGATAGCCTATGTGTTTGGTCAACAACACAAGTGTGCAACTGTTCTCCAAGTCAACAGTAACAACGTACAGAAAATATTTGCTCGACGTCGAGGGCTATGATAAATATGGCTCTATGTGTGTAGAATGATCTGCTGCAACCTGCGTTGATTGGTTTGTTATCTCGCTCTCGACAAGCAGTTAACGGCAATGGCTATTTACTTAAAATCAGAAAACATACAGAGGTGTGGTTAGCTCGCTTTGACCATTCAGACACCAATTATATAGTCCTACTCGGACATTTCCAAACCAGGCCTGTCATTACGGGATGGCTAAATTCACATGAGGGCCAAACAAGGTAAACCATGGAATCAAACTATTATGCTTGCTAAGTGTTGGTTTGCATGTAGGAGAGTCAGCGTATGAGTAAATAATACAGACCTAGATTGTCTTTACTCTTCAACGGAAATCAGGGTTTCCTTTGAGTTGGTGTGATAATATGTCTTTCTCAACTCCCTGGTCCCTGGTAGAAACAGCACTGTTGGAAAATGAACAGTGGCTGTGTCTGATAGCTTGTGTTGTCTTCTTAGCTGTCACCGGGATAGTGCGCCCGGAATAAATGCCCCATTGCAGTTTGCTCATACAGAAATTGATCTTATAACTATAACTTGGTCAATCTAAATGCGATTACATGTCTTAAACTATTTCGATCTTCACAATTTATCTGCTGTGTTAAAATCTTGAATGAATCAGAATTTATTTAGAACTCGATCATTCAGATTTTTTTTTTTAAAAATGTCCCATTAGATTTGTGTTCCGTCAGTCTAAATGAAAAAACTAATTTCATTGTTATTTATACAGAACAACAGGTGTATACCGTGTTGATAAGCAGGTGGACAGGGCCACATAGGTTCATACTACAACATGTGCATAATTGACGTGGAATAGGCTACATATGAACATTTCCAAACACGTTGTGTTGTTGCGTGTGCACATTGTTTCTCTTGCTGAGCCTGCCTTTGTAGGCCTATAATAGCCAACACAAAATGCAGGTAATGTTGCGTGAACAATGCTGTCTAAGTAGGCTAATAATATAATATTACAGTGATATGCCGTGATCAGTTCCCAGACTTTATTCCTATTCATTTACTGGTGCAGTATGAGATTAAAACTCATTTCATTTTAAAATATTGTCAGTATAACAAAACTATCCGTTTTCATGGTGTATGTGTTTCTGTGTCACTGTGTGCGTGTATGTGTGTGTGTGTGTGTGTGTGTGCGCGCGCGTGTGTGTGTCTGCGCGCGCATGTACATGTGTCAGACTTGTGCATATCTGTAGACATCCCGTGGAATTTTGTGATAATTGTCAAATATATATTACATAAGTGTTTTAACTTTTGCAACGTCAACAATATTAGGCTATCAGTTTGACAGAGAGAAGTGTGGTCATGTTTTGTCAAGTCAGTTGAAAGCGTGTTTAGATATTCTCTCCCTAATTTGTGGGAGCCTACCCCTAAATACCCAGAGCAATACAAGCTGAAGTACGAGTTATATATAAGCTAAAAGCTCAGGCAATTGGTACACTAATGAAACAATGCGTGCAACCTCGTAAAATCAAGATCATAAATGGAAATAGAGATGGAAAACCTTTACGTTTGTACAGCCTAATTTAAGCAATTATGGAAAACGAATTCAATTTTACTTATGATTGTAAGTAAACAAATAGGACAAATACATGAAATTGCTTTTGATTTGTTTAATGTATAGTCACTGTTTCAATAAGTATTATCAACTCTGATAGACATGTTCATAACAAAGATGCCTTTGGTGCTTAGATAGGACCCTCACAGTTTGTGAAAGTTGAAAAAGATTAGGCCTAAACCCTAATTAAATAATAAAAATCTTTTTTTTCTGTTTAACATATTTATATTTTCGTGGGCCTAAACTGTTAGCTACCTGTTCTTTTGTAAATACATTATTCCAAGATATAACATTCAATATTTAGATGAGATGACAGCTGGCAAAATACTGAGGAAAGCTTCCCGACGAAACCCCGTTCTTGTTAAAAGAATTAGGCCTATGTTACACTTAAATTAAATATAAATAATCATGACAGTAATAAAAAGTAATATTTACTATACATTTGTGCAACAGCATGGAAACACATTTTCAATACTTCAACGTCACATCATATTTTTACACTATGTACAATGAGTCCCAGTAAAATGTGTGCAATATTTGCGCTTCTTTTTTTTCGCGCTATCAGCTGTCTGATTCCACATCACTTTTGCTCTCGTCTGGTTTCTCTGTCGGCGTTTTCGCTGATTTGTTCCATTTCTGCGAGTTCTCTGATTCTTCAGAGGACGACCTTTTCTGTCTTCTCCATTTTGCCCGTCTGTTTTTGAACCACACCTATGCGAGAATAGGGGATAAAACGTCTTATATAGTCGCCATGGTTTTGTTATAAGTTATAGAATTCACCAATATTCATTAGGTGATACATATGTTTCGACATGTGTTTAGCAAGGCCTATTGACTAGCCTATAGACCACGTAACTACTTTAGAGTGAGTGCCTACTTTGTTTCCTGCCTTAAACGCATTTCGTATTTGTCAGTTGTTTCCTTATTGGAATACGGCTAATTAAGAGAGATTAGCTGCTTTCAATTAAGTCCGATAGCCATGCTTACCTCGACTTTCTCCTCTCGTAGGTGGACTTTACGCGCTAACTGCTCCCGTGTCCCAACGTCCGGATATTTCGTTTCTTGGAAAAGGTTTTCCAAAGCCTCGAGCTGCTCGTCGGTGAAGATGGTGCGATGTCTCCTCTTTCGTCGGCAGTGCAGCTGGTTGAGGAGCTGAAGTTCTGTGCGGGACAGCGTGCCCACGTTCATATACGACATCATCTGGTGGGGCACCGGGGAGATAAGCACCGATCCGGTACTGTCGAAGCCTGCAAAATCAATTATTGATTGTATTTTAGGCATGCCATTCAATTCTACAGCAAACATTACTGCCAGCCCAGCTGAGTGAACTAAACACAGGAACGACTTGGATTGTTTTCAAGCATCCATAATTGAAACCAGAGGGGCTAATATTAATTGGCTTCGGGGAGAGTTTAAAGGACAAATCTTTCATTTTATGATATGATTAGGCGATAGAGATCAGAAAAAACGTAGCCTACCTGTAGGAATGCATGGGCATTGCTGTGAACCAAGCGTAGGAATGGCGCCACAGCAGGCGGGGCCAGCTGGTGCTTGTACATGAAGTTGGCCATAATAATAGTTATTATAGCCTATTCTGGTTCCGTTTACCGACTGTATGCTCGGTGTCGAGGGTCCAGTGTGAGAATAAAGACCGTTATATTCGGCAGCAGTGTACAAAGAATCCGTCAAGTTGGGGAACACAACAGGAGCATTCCGATGGATCAACACGGAGTCCTTGCAAGTTGGTCTCCCCGCCAGTATGCTGTCAATGCTGAACATTCCCGCTGGCATCACACACGGTAAAGTTAATGGATAAAAACACAACACTTCAAGTCCTAAAATGTCGTGAGTAGTCCTTTCAAAGATGGCGAACCGTCGTCATACCCAAATAAATTCACGAATCGCCCCTTCTTGTCCCCCAGAAAATCGTGTTCCGCTTATATGGCCCGTGGAGCGTGGTGCAGCCTCGATGACTTGTGTTAGTGGCCTTCTCAAACTTCAGCTGGGTTTTATAGTCGGCTGACGTCATCACGAAGTTGCGTCCTGCAGAGAGCTGATGACTTCTGGTAACAGAGATGGGCAGTTCCAGGGGCAAGCGCACAATGGTGTGAAAGAACAGATCTGTGTATTGAGAATAATTAAATTAGACTAATCTATAGTGTTTGCATTCTTTGCGTAGCAACACCAACTCAAACTACTTTGAGAGAAAGAAGAAGTCAGTTGGATCAGTTTTATCTATAAATATGGACCAAAAAGAGAGGTGTTTGGCAACAGGTAAATAAGTACACTGAAGCATTTTTGGAGTTTGTCTCTATTTCTATCAATCTCTCATCTCACTTTTTTTTTTCTCACTGAGTGTGTGTGTATGTGTGTGTGTGCCTTCTGACAAATTTGCCATTTTCATTTTCTTTCGAAGTAGAGTTTGCTTTCTCAAATCAAAGTAGTATTATTATTTTTGTATTATTATTATTGCATTTAACAAGGTCATTCCATACAGCGCATATTGTCATAGCGCGCATGTGTGTGCGTGTGTTCGCGTGCAAATGAGAAAGCGTTTCAGCAGTAGCCCATGATTCAACAGAGATACCGGCGGGCTTTCAATTGCTTAATAGAGCACGTTATTTGCAAAACAGTCGGTCTGACACGACCGTCCGGCACTATCTGCGGGAGATAGGCGTGGAGAGATTAGCGTGTTTGCCCCATCAGCGAATGCAGGCCTGTGGGAAGGAAATCGCCCGTGTTAACTTTAAACACCTCCAATAACCCACGCGCTCAATGAACACGACCCTCGCTGGGATAAGATAACGACCATTAGCAGACCTATTCTAAAGGCGAAAATATTTATTACGACGACATGGGTGATGTAATGAGATTCAAGGAAAAGACATGATGGAATGTTATCTCATGCAACGAGATATTTAAATTGTAAATTACCTATTTGGAGACAGGGACAATCTAATTCACGGACATACTGAATGAATAATATTGATTGCATGTGTGTTTTGTGAAGCTGCAAATAATCTACCAATCACTGATAAACAGGTTTTTTTTATATATATATAGAAGCGGCCTGTGTGCTACATTCAGGATTGGGCATATGCCCTGATTTGTCCACAAATTAGCCACACACAATTTAATCCAACAGGGCCAGAGGGAACTTTTAATCCAGATATGGGCTAGATAACGATTTCAGGGAAAATTATGACAATATAATAGCAAACATCTTCCGCGTTTGTATAATGTGGCATTTGTGTGGCATCGATCAAGTTGTCTACTTCTTATATTCTCAGCAAGTAGTCTACTTTTTATCTCAAAAATATAGTCCGCAATATTTTATACACCACTGGTTGTTTTATAAGCTTAGCTGAGTTGTGTTAAATCGTGGATGAAGGCTAAAGAAAACGAATAATTATTATCCAGCATTCCAACATTTACCCGACACATAGGATGTCCTTTTTTCCGACCCTTCAATACTACAGGAAAACGGCCGAGAACTGCTGAGGAGAATTATTACCTGGCTTCACGGTGTCGGCATACTGAATTAAATGATAAGTTAAGATACATTGATGAAGGTAAATATTTAAAATGAATTAGATGCATGAGTTCTTGTCACGAAACGGGTTAAGAGATTTACACATGAATGAAAAGCACATGGTATTTTCATTAAGGCTGTGTGAAAATAAATTGCACGTGCGCCCCGCGAAAATGCACTACCCTATTTTTATCCCTATTCTATGTATTTACAAATGTACAAACTGTAATCACACCTATACATATTCTACTGCTCTTATTTACAAATGTACATACTGTAATCACACCTATACATATTCTACTGCTCTTCATACTATTCATCTTGCACATACACTTATCCTTACTACTCTTATGTTACTGTTTCTGCACTACAATGGTACTGTACCACACTGCACATAGCTGTACATACTGTACATATCTGTCTACATGGTTGAATATCCATATTTATTCTGTTTTTCAGTATATTCTGTTAATACACTGCATATATCTAGGCTATAGTATTATTACTACTATAATGTTACTGCTACTACATATGTTGTTCATATATTGTTCATATTACATAGCCAGACTTATTCTGCTCTTATAAGTAACTGCTAATACACTGCACGTATTTATATTTGATTTATATTTCTCTAAACCACATTATGTAAACCAACTATATACTTCTGTCTATACTGTACTATATTTATTGTCCTCCTGTCTATGCACCACCTGTCTATACTTTGTATATCACATTGCACTTTTCTGCTTTTTTGCACTTCTAGTTAGACGCAAACTGCATTTCGTTGTCTTTGTACTTGTACATTGCACAATGACAATACAGTTTAATCAAATCTAATCTAATCTAACTTCATGTGTAATTTGGACATAAATTGTTCCGTTGCCTTTTGATACGTAAACATTTCACCTTTTTTAAAATCTTGTGAAAGGCACGTGCACTTTGCGCGGCGTTCTTCCATCACACTGTAATTTAAAACAAAATGGCACCTCGCGTTATTATTTCCTCCTCTTTTTTCAGATTTCAGCTCTGAAGTCACATTGAAAGGAACGCGTAAAAAGGATTGCTAAAATGAGACGGCCATTTGAAATTAAAAGCCGCGAAAGAGGTGTGAAGGCACCATTTACAATGTGAATAGATGGCATCAATCACAGAGCGTAAATGGCGCAGCACCAGACAGGCTTGACCAGAAAGCCACAAAGGCGGCTGAGCGGCAGAGCATCTTTGCGCTGTCACCCGTGTATCAGGGCCCTGATCTGTAAAATCTATCTTAATACAGCAAATCAAAAGACGCTGTAATAGCGTAGACATTTGATGGAGAATAAAGAAAGTTCAGAGCTGTGGTTGCCAAGGGCTCCCTCTGTACAAATTGTAGTTGTTTCTTATTATTTGTAAGAGCACTTGCTTGGAAGACAGACATGCACATGGATAAAAAATGTGCATAAAGATTAAATAAATATGTAAATGACTCAGATAGATAGCTAGATAGATAGATAGGTAGTGAGGCTATGGTGATGTGAATCTCAGATGGGTAAAATGACTCACTACAGGCCATATCTGTTTGCTCAAGGTAAATATGCCACTTGACTGAGTTCCCTCTTGTCCCAGATGTGGATCTCCTGTGGAGAGAGCAGGGCTCGCTAGTGGAGCGCCAGACGCCGGCCAAGCCAGTCCCTCGCCCGGTGCCAGACCCAGCTGTGTGTTTACATCCTGTGTATTTCAACACACACACACACCCACCCACACACACACACACACACACACAGTCAGACAAGCAGGGAGGAGAGAAGCTGGAACCACACAGTGGATTAGAAGGCCTCTTTAAATCTAATCTATCACTGATGGCCCTGCCCTGCCAGTGAAAGTTTGCTATTTATTGTACATGTCAAAGCTGTCATGGGCTAGAGCACCTATTTTACAGTGCACCTTTTGTGCGAGTGTGTAAGCTGTTCAATCACAGGGGGAAATGCATGTTGGGAGAGTGAGAGAGTGTGTAAGCTGTTCAAATGCATGTCTGGAGAGTGAGAGACCGGCTGTGGCGTGTTTCACAGTGGAAGCGCAACTCTAAACTTGTCGTACAAACTGTTTGGCATCTGCCACAAATACCTTAGGCTCATTCTCTGGACATGTTTGTCCATCTAGTCGTTCTCTGGTATATCCCCATTTCATTACAGTTGTTGACACAATTCTATTCATTTGAAAGATTTAATTCCCCCTTTAAACTCTAATGTGTATAAAACCTTTTTTATTTCAAATTCACCTTCAAATAGTTTGAATAATACTTTATAATGTGTTAATTTAATTCACTTAATGTAGATAGATAGATAGATAGATAGATAGATAGATAGATAGATAGATAAAAAGAGATTAAAAAAAGGTTAAATATGCAGGTAAATGAATATCACAATTCTGATGGCTGTGTATTGCCAGAGAGACATAACTGAAGTAACACATGCATAACAAGTCATTTTAAACATGCACTTTCAGACGAGCATGGCAAAGATTCCGTTTTCAAAATGCCAATGCACTATCTGCAATTTGAGTGCTCTCAAATAATTTTCTACTTAAACTGTTTCATTTACTTCCCACATCACATTTGCCCATAGAAATTATCCCGAGGCCCTGTCAGTGGACATAAAAGAGCCTTTGTCCACCCTAGAGGTTATCAATCACTCATTATTGCACGAATCCGCCTGACAATCCTATAATTACTGATTAAAGACACCTAGTCTTTTGGCTGTGTCAGAGAGGCCGAAGTGCATGTTATCTCTGCATGTGTCACATCCAGAATTAGAGGAACATTCAGACATTTCACATTTCACAAATCAAACGGGGGCTCTTCCTCCATCTTGGCCTTTCAGTGTCTGTTTGAAAAGGAGGTCTTTTCAAGAGGGTTTCAAAACAATGTCAGACGGAATGTCAGAATCACAAAGCAGCATAGAATTATTCCATCAAAACATGTGAAAAGTAGATATGACACGAATGAATCCGACCAAGCCTATTAGAGGGCTAACCTAGCCTTCTTAATGTCCTAGAATGCAAGCTGAGTGACATGCCAAACATACCACTCAGTTGTTAATATAAAACCTACGTTTCCACTTGTGAGTGAGGCAGAGCATGTTTTTGAGAATACAGCCGTTAAGAAAGGCAACTTCAATACACAACCAAGAGCGAGTTACTAATGGGCTAATTTGTCAGTCACAAGAACAAGATACTGAAGGAAGTACAAATAGGAAGCTGCACATTCAAGGTGTGAATAAACTCACCTATTCTACCTGTTGAAATCAGAGAGCCATCACTGATGCCGTGTAGTAAACACAGCTTAAAGAGTAGCATCCAGGATGTACATTAATACACAGGTCATGAAGATAGACAGAAGGAGAGCTGTTGTGCTAGTGATATTCTCATTTCTTTACTTTTAGGGAATACACTTTCCAGCAAGGAGTTTTAGCTGTTTATAACGGATTCAGTGATTAATTAAATGACCCTGTGGTGGCCCCACACTATCTGCAGAATACCATGGACAGCAACAGAGATTTGCACCCTGTTACACTTGCCATAGGAGGGCGCAAGTGATCCCAGAACAACTGCCATTCAGAAAGCAATCTTCTTTTGATTCATTCAGTCTAGATGTGAAAAAAATATGTAACAAAAACAAAAGCATTATTAAAAGTAACAACAAAAAAGTCTATAGACAGCAAAAGACTTTCTTTAATTGACTCATTATGAAATGCATCCACCCAAATCTTTTGGAGGAAAAAAAGATCTTTTCACATTGTCACAGTAAAGTAGTTGGCTGGACAGACATATTTAGACAGCATGGCCTCCATAGCTCATGGTTTAGCAGTGCACCACCATAGAGCGGGGATTGCTCCTGGGACGCTGAGGGGACAGGAGAAGTGCTAAAACAGAAACACATTGTTGGGGATCTGGGAGATATTAAGTGGAGCACCTGGGCCTAGCCGGGCGGGCGGCCGACTCTCCCAGTAACCCAATCTAAAGGCTTAGCTCCGTGTGCTACTGGTGGTGGCTCCCCATTAATCCTCCGCAGGTGCCAAAGAGCCGGCTGGCCGGCTGGCCTGGGCTAAGACCACTGGAGGAGATTTGGGTTGGTTTCTGTGGCAGGGGATAGTGGCTTTGCCTCTAGAGTGTCCTCTGTTTTCAGTGATTTCTGTTTTGGATAATGAAGTGATATGTTGTAAAATTACATTGACCACTGTCGGTCAGTGAATGAGGGTGGATAACATTATTGCTCCAACTCTCTCTCTCTCTCTCTTTCTCACTCTGTTCCTGACACTTTTATAACTGGCTTACAGAGAGAGAGAGAGAGAAAAGAGAGAGATTTTGTGTGAGTGTGTCTTTGTGTGTTTATCAGTGACAATGCCACAATGCATAATCCTGCAATATCATAATAATATATAAAGGGATTTAAAATCTTATAAAAACGGAAGGGTTATTAAACATTCATATAAGACGATACCTAAATCCGCAGTCAGTTCCTCCTACCCTGTGGAAATTAAAAGGCGAATCAAACAGGGCCGCCATTGTGATTAGAAATATCCAAACGTGCCAGCTAATGATCTTTAATATCCACCGATGACAGAATGGAATTAGCTACATATTTTCCACCAAACATTCAATTTTCTTCCTTGTTGTGTAGGCGAGGAGGTAATCCCCTCTTTATACAGTCGTGCATAAACCCCAGTGAAGGGGTAGCGCGGACGCTGGCAGGCTCCCGCTCCTTCTCTTCCCGGACCTAGGGCGCGCGGCGGAGCGCTTCGCAACGGCTCACTATGGCTTTGTTATCGCCGTGAGATGGCGTTTGCCAGCGCAAAGGCTCCCCCGCATCCCTGGGAGTCAATACAGTATTACAGTTAAGCTACGCAATAATTACCCCCATTAGCTGTAACTGGAGCGTGGAGAGGACGGATTTGTCCATAAAGCTCCGTTAATGCTTTACGCTCCCAGGAAACGTATCAGAAATATAATGTAATAATCCTGGAAACACACGTTATGTTAGCCCTGACCTCTCCACCGACGAGCCGCAGCCCAGGGCGCAGGAAGGGATATTTGAGAGCAGGGTGCTTTCCTGCGTTTATCTATGCATCTTTAGGTTAATCTCTCTTATCTATGCGCAGCGCAAAATTGCATGTTATCTCCCTCCACTTACTTTCCTGCTCTGTTTATTATTTGAAAGTTTATCATGGTATCAACAATTAAGATGTGTCGGCAGAGAACCCTTTCATACACAATAACTTTAACACAGTGTTTTTCATGTGAAATAAATATAGATGTAGAAGTATATTACAGGAATGAAAGGAATTTGCTAAACATATTTACTTGATAAGAGAGCCCATGCTTAAAATTCACAGAACATTCAATTAGGACTGACATTGCTGTTGCAACAAACAATACACATGACCTTTTGACAACCTTGAGCTGAAAGTTATTGAGTTACATTGCTCTGAGCATGTTGGTATTGGCTCCACATATACTTGATTTTATCATGAAGTAATTCAATAAGATCCGCTGACATTTCAGTTTAAACGTATGTTTGGTGTGGTGCACCATGGTAAATTAGAAGTATGATCAGGACTGAACGCACACTGGTACATAATCATGAACCATATGCAAAAATACAGACATACACTAAATGTGTATAGACACATAGCTATGCACACACACTGTACTCATAACCCCCCCCACCCCACCCCAACACACACACACAGACACACACACACCACCACCACCACCACACACACACCCACCACATATTGCTTGTAATTCTTTCTCTAGTTTCTGGCTTATTTAAGAATCACTTGTTGAAGTTCACCTCATTCATTTTCTGCTCAGAGCCTCTCTGTCCTGTCCAAGCCTCAGACAAGCACAGGCATCACACACACACACACACACATACACATACACACACACACACACACACACACACACACACACACACACACACACACACACACACACACACACACACACATACACACACCCACATGAACACACACACACACACACACACACACACACACACACACACACACACACCCACATGAACACACACACACACACACACACATAATGCAGGTCTGTAGTTAATGATCTTTGCACCTGTACAGGCCAGGGGCATCTCTCAGGCCGAGCCCTCACTCAGTACGGCGGTGCCGAACCAGGAAGGAATTTGTGTGACTAATTGGACCTCACCTTGCCAGACAGAGAGTGGTCACTGGCCGCCCCAGAGCACAATTGCGAGAGGCGAGGCGTTTTTGAACTTCATTTCGGTTTAATTTCCTCTGCACCGAACGGAAAGGAAGATTAATGAAATATCCCCAAATCCATCCTGTTTCATTTCTATTAAATCAGCAGTGAAATGCAACCACTTCGCCTACTCAGAGGAGAGAGAGAGAGCTTGGATAACGTCCCTCTGACATTTCGGCCAAAGGAGATCTCATCTGCTTTTAAGCAATGACTGATACTGTTTTTGAAAATTCAGTTCTCCGTGAGGTCAAGATCTCAACTTACACTTGTCCTTTCTGATCTTGTGCATAGCATTCTAACAGGTTATGAATAATTCAAAATTATTTCAGGTGTAACCTTAATGTTAGTCTAGTTTAACTGGACATTTATCCATTCCATCCACCAGATGTATATGTTGTTTTTACAGAAAATTGGCAAATCCATATGGCTTTAGAGCACAACTCTATCACTCAGACCACCATCGTTGGTTAAATTTTGACTACATAGAGCAGATAGATACATTACTATTATTATAACCATACATGGCAAAATACACATATTTTTCTTTTTTTTCCAGTTTTAGTTTCCAGTAGAATGCTTAACAGGCTGAAATTACAATGTGACAAATTCTCCTTTGATATCCCAACTGTTACAGTGAGATCAGACGGCCAATCAGGTTTGGGGAAAGATAAAGTGTTGGGTCCTCTCCATCGTGTGAGTGGTGGATGACTGTGAGTGACTAGGTCCAGCTAAGAGTGCCTGACCTGGACCAGGGGTTAGCTACACTTGGGCTTCGTGTAAGGCTCCCTGAGGCATGATTCATTTTTCACCTCAGCTGCACTGACCAAGAGGTGCCTCAACATCACCATTTTTTTCTCCTTCTTGACAAATATAAACGCATTTCTAGGCTGTAAATTTCTTTTAAAACAGTTTCAGCCCCCTAATGAGGAATCCAAACCTTTTACCTTTTCCCTCAAAAACGTGTCTTTTAGGACTCCATAAATCTGGGCTTTAGCTCGCCGCTCCGAGGGCTTTCTCCCGTGGAGTGACAGTCAGCATACTCGAGTTTGACGATGATTGTTTTCAATGCCCCCCTCCCTCAGACTCTGCACTCTGTCATTTGGAACAATAATAAACAACTACCGACGCGAGCGAGGGAAGGGGGAGGGGGAGGGGGAGCCAGTAGAAAAATCCTGCTGAAATCTATTACTGGGGATGGTGTGGTCACAGAGAGGGGGGAAAGGGAACATTTCTCCCCGTCCAAACACCAGTCTAATTTCCAGTGCCAAGCTGATTCGGGCCAGGCTTGCCACATTCTTATCTGATCCAGTCGGGTGGTCCTTTCCCCCTTGTCTGCAGGCACGTCGAAGAACTGGAAATCTCTGAACCGCACTCGCAGATCCACATATATGGTAGGAATGGCTGGAATCGTTTCAGGGGCCAGAGAAATGAAAGTGGTTTAAAACCAAAGGTATCATAATCTTTTAATATGGACAGTGTGTATTTATGTTTTGCTCTGGGCATACATATAGTTGGAAGCATATCTGAGGAATGGAATGGTGTGTGAGCACTCAATCAGTGGCACCTCTATCTCTGATCCCATGCAATAGTCATTTGATCAAACACAACCTGTAATCCACTATTAGATTACACAAATATTGGCAATGCCGTTTACAATAAACACTACAATTTTACTTTTAAATCACTGTCATTGATTTATTTTAAAACGCTGCTTTGACAACACAATGAACGGTCATCCCAATAAAGCTGTTTTGAATTAGATTTTTTTGTAGTGTTCTATTCATTAGATAAAGACAGTCTAAATGGTCTACAACTGTGTTATTTATTTAAATCTAAGGTTTTAAAATGGGGTATATTCGTATTTAATACATGGATCTAAAAACAAGACAGAGCCGTTTAAATGCTGCTTTTCCATCCAGCCATTCATGAATATGAATTAATGATTTATTGCATGTATTCAACATGATGCTTCATTCATTTCAAATCATGACACAATCTGTGTGCTATTCATTTGTATTTGTGAGACGAAACACATTATGAATTTACTGAAAACATGTGGGGACATTTATATGGTTTTTTGGGAGAACGCAGCCTGATATCTTCCACACTCAGTAGTCCTACTGGGATGCTCTGGGGACAGCCGAACACAGAATCCAGTTGGGACTCCACCGAGATCCATGAAGTGTGATGGAAAAGCAAATACATTTTGAACAGGAAAGAAACTCTGTGACAGTGAAAATGCCTTTACAAGCGGCAAAACATTTGAACAGACCCATACATCAAAACAAATGAGACAAACAAGAAGGCTCTGGCGTTCGCCGATGTTTGAACAGGCCTTGGTCGGAGCAGAAATAAAGGTTAAGGTGAATGTCTGCCACACATTATTTGTTAGTGGCTCACAGTTAATGACTAAAGTGTCCACTAGATGCACAAGAATGCCTGCATGTACGGTCCTCTATCATGGCCGCATCACATTACGGAGAGCACTTTAATAACAGCTTGTCAGTGATGGGGAAAAGCCTTAGAAATCTATTTATTCATTTGGTGTAGTGCATGAACGCTGAAGTCTGTCCGAATAAGCAATTCCATTTTTTGGGTGAATATTTTTCTTGGCAAGGCCCGGTTCAGATTAGATTATATCGACGGAGAAGATGTATTGGAGATTGGAAATTAAACGGACTCTCTCGTGCCATGAGGCCTAATTCATTTCATTCCAATTGCATGTGTTCTTGGTTACAGCATTTGTTAGTTTAAATATGTCTGTTCCTTGCACGACCACATCTTTTATAAAATTGAGTAGTCCCTTAAATTCACCCTGTTTCAAAAGGTTTCAGAATAAAAAATCACATATGGAACGAGATAGGGATATGAAATGTAGAGGAGACAAACAGTTGAATAAAGATATAAAACACTATTTATATTTTAGAATACTAAGTAAAAATAATTATTTTAGGCAATGAAAAGACATAAACATAAAATGTATTCATGCAGAACAATTTGAACGTATACAGTTTGTCCATTTACTAAATTATCAAGGAAAATGTATTATGACCAAAGGTTTAGCGATTTATATAAATATTACACAGCCTCTTGAGATGATGATAGTCACATCCTTTCAGGCCTGTAATAGCCCCGGCCAGTTATACGGACTGTGGGTGGATGTCAGACAGCACAGCAAACCAGCCTTCAAATTGGGGCCTAATTTTATGGCACAGTGCCTTCTGCAATCCACCCCACTCCAAGTTGATGGTAGACTGAACCGTACCGCACACAAAAACACTGCACACATCTCATCTCTGACCCATCTCATATGAGAGCAATGGGCTGCTTTTTTTATGTAAACGTGAGTTTACTGGGGGTGTAGTATCAGATGGATGGTAGTGCACTGTCTGTACACCCCCAAAACCCAGCTTCCCCCCACTACTACCCCTTAAAAATATCTGAAATTTCCAGTGACGTTGCCTGTGAGGAGCCTGGCTGCCGTCTGTTTCAGCACAGACGGTTTGGGAGTTTAGTTTCCATCTACAAGGTGGTGCCCTCCACAGGCTCTGCTTCGCTCTACAGCTGCATTTATCTCATTACGACTACACACAACCACCAGGATCACATTCGCTTCCCCAAGTCAAGCGTGCGCCGCACACACACACACACACACACACACACACACACACAAAAAATGTAGGAAAATATGTGATCCGCCTGAACCCAAGAAGAAGATAAAAAAAAAACGCAAAGTTTTGCGGTGCACTTCTTGTCCCTGAATCTAATTCTGCATGATCCGAGCTGCCAAACATCCCAGACCTGCTTAATACGTTCTATCAAATCCCTCTAAAATCGCATAATTTCCAGCGATTGCTCACACTTGCGGCCTACTTACAAACACATCAACAAACCCGGCCGTGGAGGAGGGCCAGAACACACATTTTCTGTCTCGCTGCGTTTCCCAGTGTTGCCAACCTATTTATTTTTCACTTGTGGAGTGGAGGCTGCGGGCAAAAGGGGAACAAAGAGTCATTCTATAACCATGTGTGAAGTTCATATAGGAATTTTGTTTTCTGTCCACGTCGCTGTCAGGTGGAGAGGGAGAGGTTGCAGTTCCTCTCTCTCCTTTTTTCTGCTCATGTTGCTGGAGAAAATACACAGGGCGTTTGCATCTTTGAGTGGTTGGAGTGTACAAACATCAGAGGCTACACACAAAATGTGTGTATAAAGTGTGTGTAAAATGTGTGTAAAATGTGTGTTTAAAGTACTGTACATGGGATTAAATATTTTGAAGTACAGCAATGTCTTATTATTCTCCAAAAGAGATTAAAGATCCATTCAGACTTCTGTTAGGTGTTATGGGAAGCATGGCTATCAGCTGAGTGACAGATTGAGTGTAGAAACCAATAACACGGTTTCCTATTAGGACTAACTAAAGGGACATTAAAATACAACTGTGCTATCTAAGGCACAATTCGTAATGTGTTTGAACCTGTGTATTTCAGGTGTATTTAAGTTAGCAGCACTAGATATTAGTAAGGTAAACATTCATTTTTTATGAAAGGATATCGTTATTTTTAATACTACACCGTATAGCACTGACAAAATATTACTCTTGGGGTTTCCAGATCAAAACATAGACAACACTAAATCAAGATCCACTGAAACTAGCACATGACCACACACAGGCTTTAAGGTTCAGAGCATCATGCATTGTGTAAATCCATAACTCTAATAACTACACTGAAACACATTTAACAATGTTTAGCATTTCACATCCAATACAGAGTTATAGTTTTCTGTTTCTAATTGAACCCATACTAGAGCAGTTGGCTATTATCAGGCTGAAGTTGCATTTGTTCATCTTTCCGTATCCAATGGGAGCATTCTAAATGAAATTACCACCTCATGTTTGTGCTGTAATAAAAAACGCTGATGAAAAAGTCTCTCAGTTCAGGCTAATTACCAATCATAACAATCACACATGCACACACACACACACACACACAGACATAATCACACACACATACACACACACACACACACACACACACACACACACACACACACACAGACACATACTCACACACACACACACACACACACACACACACACAGACACACACACACACACACAGACACGACACACACACACACGCGCATGCACACGCAAACACACACACACACACACACACACACACACACACACACACACACACACACACACACACAGAAACAGACACACACAAACACACACACACACACACACACACGTGCAAACACACAGTCACAACTTTGTGTTCCAGTAGTCCACCCAATTGTAAATAAACGGTGTGCATATAAATGAGCTGTAATGGCACTGCTCAGGACATAGCTATGTGTTTGAGTACAAGATCCATCTTCTGAAAAGCCATTCCAAGGGAGTGCACAAGAGGCACAAGCAATGATAATCATATGTATCCATCAGGGACACCATGCTCTTTGTGGTCCGCTAATGCCTCTTCAGAAATGCTTCTGTTGGTAAGCGTCATGGTGTTCACCAGCTGGAAAATGTCTCGTTCCAGCCAACGACTAAAAAAAGGTGGGCTAGGCCTACACACAGGGCTTATCATCAGATGATCACTCGAAGGAAAAAAAGCTCCGGGCGTGGACGGGTCACTAGCATTCCATAACCGCACTCCGCTGGCACCCTCCCTACGGAGCGCATGAAGGGCCAAACACAGCCCCGACTGTGGGTTAAGCACCACTGCGCGGGACGAGGCCTGGAGGAAGGCTCCAGGGCCATCAGTCAGCCTGCTAATGAGCCTCAACTAATTCTGGCTTGTCCGGCTGTGCACCCCAGCAACAGTGGCCTGTTTATCGGGCGGGCGAAGGTTCACATGCATCAATTTGTCTGCGAGCGCGCTGAGTCGAGAGATTCAGACGTGAGGGTCAATCCCACTTGGACATGCATTCTTTAATGGCAGAAATGATTTTTTAAAAAGCTCTGCTGATTGTCAAAGCCAAGTAGAATGGAAACCATCCATCCAAAGTGAGTGGTGACGGTGAATCATTTTTAGTCAAATGATTCATTATTAGGGTTATGGCGAATCATTTCCATTAAACGATTCACCATTGGCATTATGAATTATTTCCATTAAAGTCGGCCATTAAAATCTCAACCTTTGTGTTGTTTTAACACTGGGAACGAGTCGTCTAAACCACACGGCCGACTGGCCCAGACCGCTGGCTTCCCTGAAGAATCACTTTCAAAGAAGGCCTGAAACATGGCAGATTTCAAGTGCCTGGATCTGAGCTGCAATAAACTCTAGAGTGATCATATTACAGCCAATGAGAGACCTCAAAGATGATCAAAGCTGTAAGGTTGATTGGGTGAGGTGGCATTTCCTGACCAATAATATGTATGGGACAGAAGTGTTTGTACAACCAGTGAATACAGATTTACATGTCTTCATTTAGTAGATATGTCTATCAAAACCACTTACAGAACAGGTGAGCAACATGTTTCATCTGAATATGAGAATCCAACCAACACTAATGTTGTTGATGATGCCTACATTAGTCTACTGCTGAGGTGACTGGGGTAGTATGCCTAAGAAAGAGCTTTGGAATTGGACATTTGGAAACTTTGGTAATTGGTCCTATGCTGAGGCCTCATTGGGCGAGGAAGTGTCAAGTTTCCTATGAGAAAATAACATGGGGATTTTTAATTATCACACCTGTTAAACTCTTGCGGGGACGAAGAAGTCTGGAATGCAGACGTTTTGCTCTACACACTTTTGTCCTCTTCCTTTGAGTGGTACTATGATCTTCGGCATATTAACATGGCAAACTTGGATTTTTGCTACCCCAGACCTAACTACCCCAGAGCTAACTTGCTGTGCAGCTAGGTAGTTAGCTTCAATAAACACTCAGATCTCCTTATATGGGCAAAGATGGCAGCTTTGGGTGCTTTTTGTAGGCAGACTTCAACCGTCTATTGTGCTTCTGACCAATGATAGAAGTCTGTGATTACCAAAGCCTGACAGTCCATTGGGTGAAACAGCAGTACAGCTCAGCAATGGCTTTTAGTGGCCAATGGGATTGTTAGATTAGACAACACTGCCTTTACAGGTCAGGGATGATGTATTGGTCAAAGCTGACAGTAACTACTTGGGCTCACTGAGTTCTCTGAATACCCTGTAATTATCCAGAGCCGATAGAACATTGAACAAAGTCAATTTATTCTGCACATAGAACCATACTGTCCAATGATTGAATGAATGAATTCAGTGTGTACCCAACAGTGACAGATCATTGGGTGAAATCTTTACAATGATCACCGAGGGCCAATTGAGTTACTCTGCAAAAGAACAACACTGAGAGATCATTGGGCTATATAGTATCTGTCTTTACAGACATCCCAACTGACCAATGAAAGACTACCCAGGGTTGAAAGGTAATTGGATGAAGCATAATTCAGTCTTCAGAGAACCTCTCTGTCCAATGACAGAGAGCCATGATTATCCAAGGCTGGAGGGTCACTGGGTGAAATAGCAGTCCATCTCCACGACAACTGAGGGCCACTGAGACTGCTTAGTAATTACCAACCACTCACAGGTCATTGGATGGATAGATTTAGTCTTCACAGAAAACAAAAAATCCAATTGACCACTGAAAGACATCTGTGATTACCACAGCTCCAAAGGTCAAAGGGTGGAATAACGAGGAGAGTCGCCACTGGCTTGGCTACATTACATCATAACTCGTGGAGAGTGTCCTCCAACTCAGTTGAGTGGCGTCCAAGGACTCTGCACAGCGTTTATTGTATGACTTCATGTGTTTGTTTCTTTAATTCTGAATATTATGCGCCTTCTGTTTTACATGTCCCCGAAATCCAATTAGTCAAAATGTCTCTCTTATTTTTTTCCCCGGACCCAAGACACCTCAATTACTTCTTGAGAATATGACTGCACAGCTTTGAGTTAAATCATAGTTAAAGAGCTCATTTCAAAGTTTGTGTTTGCTTTGCAAAGCCTAATTTGTAATGTTGTACCACATGTTCTGGCACCTATGGTTGTAAAGGATCTTTTTTTTTTGTGCTCTAAAAAGTATTATTTAGCTCTTGGCCATATCATTTCTCTGGAGGAGCCCAGGGCAGAACTCGACACCTTTCTCCAGCCAACCAAAAGAGAGCCAAATAACTCTTGTGCTGTGATTACGAGACGAGCCTACCCAGCATTAACGTTAAAGATGTGGAGCCTTCTCTCGGCTTGTCTCTGCGTTGGGAGAGTTAGATGAAATGTTACGCTCGAGATGGTTTCCCAGTCAATGTTGAATGTGTGCGCTGATATAGTAGTCTGCCTGGGGAGCTCTGCGCCTACAGATGAATTGAGTTTAGGGAGCGGTGCTGTCTCTCTGACTTTGGATGTGGAGCTGATAAGATATCCTGACTGTAGTTATTTGCGGGCTCTGTTCTGCTTTTGCATTGTCGAAGCAAAAAGCCGGCCTGATCCTGTTTTGTAATAACACTTTCCCCACAACTCCCTCATCACCCACAATTTTAAAGATTCTTTGGGGAATTGATTTGTGTGTGTGTGTGTGTGTGTGTGTGTGTGTGTGTGTGTGTGTGTGTGTGTGTATGTTTGTGTGTGTGTGTTTTTTTAAGTCCCTGCAATGCCATTTTTGCAATAAATTCTTCCCCGGCGAAGTGAGGACCTAGTGTTTTATGAAGTCCGAGTTCAGTGAGAGTGCACTCTGTGCTGAGGCCCTGGGTTTCTGGGTTTCATCTGATTTGCAGTGGCAATAAAAAAAAAACGAAACCTGCTCCGTGCGCTGCCCGCTTCAGATGTGTTTTGGATTGAAAATAGGATTAATGTGCTAAAGTGTGATTAGAATGGTTAAACACGATTAATTGGAACGGACTCGCGTCGTCGGGGGAGCCAGGGGGTCTGCTCCTGGACGCGGTCCAGCTCCCCGGGAAGTGAACAAAGCGCAACGACTGTCCAGGATTTTCCACGTCTCTCCGCCACTGGTGCAACCCGCTTCTCTCGGCGCATTTTCTCATAGCCAGCTTGTCTCAGCGTAGATTAAATACAGCTGAGAATGTTGGTGTAGGCCCGCAGCACGGGCTCCTGGGGGAATAGGCAGGAACCGCGAGCTCGGACTTGGCTCGGACTGGGCTGGATGAAAACAGCCATGCACCCAGGGCAGGGGTCCAGGTGGATCGACTGGGGAGAGGGGAGTAATTTGGGGTTATTTAAAATGATCTATTAAACCCCTGAACTTTAATCAGGGTTGCTACTATACTGACAGGCATGATTTACTTACAAATCAGTAGGATGGGGATGGGAGGGGACTGAGACACTCAAGATGGAGAGAGCTTGATTTCATGTCACTGGAGAGAGAGAGAGGGAGAGAGAGAGAGAGAGAGGGAGAGAGAGGAGGGAAAGGTGGGGATCGAGAAAGAAGAGGAGAGAGGGAGGGATATGTAGTGAAAAAAAGAGAGAGGGAAAATAAAGAGAGAGTGAATGAGAGAGAGGGAGAGAGAGAGGAAGGGATCGGCGGGATCGAGGGAGAAGAGGACAGAGAGAGAGAGAAGAGGAGAAAGAGGCGGAGGGATGGAAAGGACGGAGAAAGAAAGAGGATGAGAGAAAGTGAGAAGGAGGGAGGGATGGAGAGATGGATGGTGATGGACACTCTGCGTGCTCAGTATTCCTTTATAAATAAGCAGTCCGATTAGCACCTCCGACGCAGAGGGTGGAGGAAGGTGATCTTTACTCCATCACACACGCCTTCACTGATCCCTCTCACAGCACACCTACGCAACGCGTAAACACACCTCGGCTCAGAGACACCTACGGCCAACTGGCTTACACCTGCCTGACCCACGAAGCTGAAGTTCAGCACCAGGCCTTTCCTACAGGATTAGTCCTCTCTGAGCTGTGTGCCAACGAACTTCAACACATAACTGAGGGGTGCATACTGATCTGTGTAGAATTACATGGTACATACAATAACATACTAAAAAGTCACTAAAACAAATTTGTATATTTTGATGTATGTTGATTAGTAAAATAATTAAACAAAGACGCATTTCTTATATATTGTACATAAAAAAAATAAAAAAGGTCACAAAAATACTGTTAGAGTATAACTGCTAGAGTATAACACAACAACAATAGCAGCAGCAACAACAACAACAATAATAATAATAATAATAATGCAAATAATAATGCAAATAATAATGCACTCCTTTCTGGAAACATCTGGACAAATAAAAGACAATAGGAGTTATTTCTGAGAGTATGATGGGCTCCGACAGAAAGATGGAGGACACCATGAGAGCGATGCCAAGCAGTGTTAAAAACCATCCCCGTGAGAGCGATGCCAAGCAGTGTTAAAAACCATCCCCCGTATTAATGTGAGAAAGAGACCACATCTGGCCAGTTGTTGATAACTTACTGGTTGCGGGTTTTGCAACATGCACATGTTTGGAACCTTTTTCTGTAGATTTGTTCCTCAAAATTAAGTGTTTCCATCACCATGAGAATTTAAGTGCACTATCTAATCAAATCCCATGAAAATACGCTGCGCCAATTCTCCAAGAAAAACACTGAAAAAAACAGACCCCCGGTTAATAAATGGCTTTATGAGCGTTTTAGCTGAATTAACAAATTGAAAAGCAAATAAGAGACCAGTAGGGAAACATAAACGTGGAGCGGAGGTCCAAATATGCCACCCTTTCCTCATGTCCCAGAAGGGATGACTGCGCGGGGCCAGCTCAAGCACATGAGGTGGCGAGGGACCGCTGGAAACCCAAATGTTTCTCTCCGCTAGATTTATAAGGTTCTACTCCCTCCCAAAAAGTAAAGAATTAGCAAGTTATAGACTTTGGCCTAAACCCTGTGGTTGCTTCGCCTCCGTTGCCCCTGACAGTAGAATAATACACCCAGGCCGGTGCTGTCAGAGGATTTCAGGCAGGGCTTGACTAAAAGGGAGTCTTTTTGATGCCTGTCTGTAATTGCCCAGGTCACGGCCGTGCCTTTGACTGCGACTGGAGCAGGAGGCAGGTATTATATATTATTATGCGACGAGGGACTTCAAACCCTCGTAAAATGTAGCATCGGGGTATTTCTCAAACCTTTAGCTCAGGGGCCTGGGCTTTGTAAAAATCAAGATCGGGTCCCCCACCCACCCCCACCCTCTGTAGATATTTTGGTGTGCATTAATTTCCAACAATGGCCATTTTTATTTGAGTGAGCGCAGAGCAGACGAAAGCCCTGCAGCACACGGAACCAAGTGAGCGATGGCGTTCGGTAATGAAGTATTTTTTCTGAGAGAGATCCAATGATAACCTGGATTTCGCCTCGCCTCTCTCACATCACAAAGTTCACATGTGACTTTCTTTTTCCCCTTCTCCGTCTGAGGTCATGTTTATCTTAATAACACAGTGACAGCTTTAACCTATAAACAAACACACATCATAATATCTTCCATGGCAAGGCCCATGCCACATACATCGCTCTTTCAGAGCAGAAGAGTAAAGTAATCTGATGGAAAATAGTTTTTCATTTATTCCTTTATTCCTTTATAAGACACCAAGAATCATACTTTTGGGTTGGAGGTCACAGGAGAAAACTTCAGAGCTGTTCATTCTGACTGCCAAAACTCACAAAAACAGGAACGACAGGCGAAGTTTACAGGAACAGAATGGAGTGAGTACGGGAAAGACAGAAAAAAAGGGGAAAAAAGAAAGAAAAGCTCAAATAGATCCAAGTCCTTGTTAAGATAATGTGACTTCTAGTGGTTGTGAGAGAGGAACTAACTGACCTTTGAAATAGGTTAGAGAGCTTTAATAGAGAACTTGACCAACTTAACCTTAACAAGCAAAACCACCACCTTAAGGAATGATACTTATTTAATGTTTCATCAGTAGACTTATTTTAAGAGACCTGTACATAGACTTATTTTAAGAGACCTGTACATAGACTTATTTTAAGAGACCTGTACATTTTTGATCTTCTCTGGATGGTCTACAGTAGGTCAGCCAGCTGTTGTCGTCACCAGCCATTGTTTATGGGTGAAGAAGATTTGGTTTTCTGAGGACTACAATGCTACATGGTTAAAGTGCCTCAGCCCCTGAATTTGTTTTTCATGTCTTGATGTCATGGGTGCGCTGCCGACTACGCCGCTCCGTCCGGCATCTTTTGTCTTGTGTGTCAATGTCTTGTGGAGCGCTTCGGATTGCACTCACAAAAATGTGCTATATATAAATCAAAAAGTGGCTTGACTTGACTAGTTGGCATAGCTCGGTCAAGTCAACTCCATCATGTCAAGTCAGCTTTCATTGTCACGTCTGCATCTGCCTGTATCACACATATGGGGGGGGTTCAAGGACTACAGGATCACACAGAAGATACAATGACAAATATATATGATTTGTATACACACACACACACACACACATGTGTGTATAGATATGTATATAGAGTTGTGGGAACATACTTCGTATAGATCGTAGGCCATTCATTGGCATTTATTTACTAGAGTTGTGGGAAATATGTTCCCATAGCCCTCCGTTAACAGCAATGAATCACAGAGTCTTAAAGGACGAATAATCCAGCTGGAATGTGGCTTGAGCTCTGCACTCTCATGTTTCATATGTAATTAGCTCGTAAGCACACAAAGAAAGCAACGAATGCCATGTTTTGTACTTACTGACTAAACCGTTTCATATTCACCAATAGACTACTGAAATGATTTCTCTGAACCGGTAGATTCTTCACTCAATGTCTGACACATACGTGCTGCCCACTTACACATGTGTCTCCCAATCACTGGACACAGAAGCACTATGTTGCTAACTCCTTAATCCTCGTGGATAAGATCAGGAGGCTTCGACTTCTCGCAACCCACCACCACTCATCTTAAATCCACCCTCTGGTGTCCCGCAGATAATCCGAGGGCAAATCTAGACACCTGGGGCCTGGAGAAACCCAACGATTACAGGACAATGAGGCAGATTATAAAAACATACGCTCAGTCTATGGGTCTGGGATTTACCATTTACCAAGTAAATATCAGTTACCACAGTATATCATAAGTTTATCACACAATAGTACGATTATTGAGAAGGTTACTGTTATGAATTATTTATGGTCATCTTTTTTTCCCTATCATTCGCTTTTTATTTATTTATTTATTTCTATTTTTTCCCCTCTCTTTTCACTGTCTTTCATTTCCTGTCATGTTATTTGTTTACCTGCTTGAGTGCTTGCTGAGTGTTAAAGGCAAAAGAGGTTGCACACTATGTTTTTGCTGGGAGGATAATGCGCTAGGCTCAAACGTTTTAGAGTGGCACTGGCACAGACAAATATCACTGCCAAAAAGCACAAAATGGCCGCCTCTTTCATTCAGGCTCTGCAATGGGCACCCGTCAAGGCGCCGACCGGATGCATAAAGGACATGTCTCCTCTGCGCTGTCAGCTTTATTGCAGGCTGGGCGGCCGGCGAGATGGCAGCACTTAGGCAGGCGCAAGTCATTTCGCTTTCACTCAGGCTGCCGGCTTGCTGTCATACGCTGATGTTGGGGTGTGTGTGTGTGTGTGTGTGTGTGTGTGTGTGTGTGTGTGTGTGTGTGGTTAAATAGTAATCTGGACCCCTGTATTTGGCTCTGATTAAGGAGCCCTTCCACTTCTTCTTTTATATATCAGCATTTTACAAAATCCTGAAAGCAGCTTTATACTGAGTGTGACCCTCCCTCCCTGACTAATAATGCTATGTTAACACTGCTTATTTGCTTGTAAATGCCATAAATGTTATTTTGTATTAAGGCCATGTGACTTTGACGTGGCAGGGTTTAGTATGTGTCTGTGTGATAGCTAGCGCCATGGTTGCTTTATGCGCCGGCAAGCGTAGATGGCAGGGATTCTCACTCTTTCAGCTTAGGCCAATAAATGAAATATTAGGAGCTGGAAACACAAAGGCAAACGAAAACGTGTTAAATGTGTATTGTTTTATATTAGGCTGTTCTTCTGTCAGTGAAACACAGTCTGCCAGTCTTAGGAACCATCAGTAACTGTAGTTCCTGAGCACACTCCCTTGCAGTGCTTTGAGTATTCTAGCTGTGGATGTCATTTATCTTCGAGAGTGGAGCTCTCCTTTTGACCTCCTGAAAGGAATTTAGGAGTAATTCTGTAATGTTTCCACAGACTATTTGTTTAAACCCAAACAAAACAACTGTTTGTGAAGACAAATTTCCCTTTTCATTTGTCATCTCAATGGCCAGCCAATTGCTAATGTTTTGAGGGCCTCCAACAAAGCACAATGATCTGATTTTACAGCTCTTGCTGACAGACAACGTGGACACTTTTTATGCTGTGACTCTTCTTAATGAGCTTGGCCTAAAAACGTCCTGGAAGTGTATTTGTATCCATAAACAGTTCATCCCGCCGAACTGTTTCTATGGTCTTTTTGTAGCACATTCATTCTCAGGCCAGGGTGAAAAGTTAACCCTTGTGTATAGAGTGGGACCGCACGACTACGAGACACTCTGTCATTACTGCCTTCGTTCACAATATTACTGCTGAGACCTACTATTGTAACCACAACAGGATATGTCCACTGCTATTGTGCAAGACAGAGAGAGAGACAGAGAGAGAGAGAGATAGAGAGAGAGCTCTCCATTTGAATAGAAATCCAGTAATTAGAATGGGATCATTCTCAAGCATGTCCCCTCATCCTCACAGTGCAGCCCATGCTGTTGGGGCTCAAAGCATTCCATAATGTGGCAGAGCAGCGCAGATTCATTAAGACTCTCAGGTGTGCAGGCCCCAGAGCTCTTCAACGGCCCTGCAGCCAAGCCCTAATACGAAAGGCAAACACACATATCACCGGCGCTTATTTAGGGACAATCTCTGCTGATGAGGGCGGGGGAGATAAGGCAGGGGCCACTCGGGACAGACAGAGGCCCCCGGGGGTCTTTCTGAGGGCCCAGCGGGGTCCTCGTGGCTGGGGTGAGGGGGGGGGGGTGGCGAATAACAAATGAGTTTTGCTGCGGATTTGCCTGATCATTCCAGGGGCCCTGTGGACTCTAACTCTCAACTTATCACGGGAGTCAGAGCACTTGAACCGCAGACCTCGCCGTCCCCTAATTAACAGCCGGGCCCAAATGAAAAACAGCTGGAAATAATTACATAATTAAAGTGCCTACGGGGGAAAAAAGGCATAATTTCGGCAGCCATCGCCATAAATCTTGTGCTGTCCGAGCCCATACTTTCAACGTGAACTTTTTCCCGAGCAGGTTAATGCATTACTCATACAAAAAACAGTATCCCTTTGTCTTCTCATTGGACCTGCTTAGTAACACAGAGTAGACTGGGCAGAAGGAGGCGTGTTTGCTCGCCGAGCGGCTCGAGGCTTGAGGGACAGCCTCTTTTGACACCTCCGAGTGCCTTCATGTGTGCACCCCCCCCCAGCCCAACTCTCCCCGTTTCACCCTATTTACCCTCAACCTTTAAACACAGACATCCAGCCGAATCCGCTCCAAAGAGTCTGCAGAGTGAGCATAAGGCATAAGGCTGTGCTAACAGCTTCTACAGAAGGCTATTTTTTATAATGCAGATGTGATTTTTTAAAGGGTGTTAAAGGTTTCATTCAGGATTTATTGATTTGTCTTTTGAAGTGTGAACTGAAAATAAATGTCTTTTAAACACTAGGATACATGAAAAGTGAACATTTGGTATTACTTTTGATACTCTAAATAATAATAATAAAAAAAACTCCACATGCTGAAGAACAAGCACAGCAGAAATTAACCAATTAAAACAATTTCACAGAATAAGCCATAAACACCTCCAAGTGCATTATGGGACTGTGAGGGTCAACCCCACACACCCATAATGTGCGATCTCTTGCCAACGCCTCTCCAGGATGATTAATAGTTTAATTTTTCAAAATTATTTAGATACACAAATAATTTGATACAACTAGGGCTATTACCAAATCTTGTAATAGACACGTGACCATGATGAAAGGTTTAATTTGTTTTCAGAGCACTTAAGGGGTTAGAGAAGCCACCAGGCTCCCCATCATCAATCATGTGTCACTTAACAGAAGTGTTATATTATGTGAGTAAAGAAAATATGCGAACTTAAAAGGATGCCGCTCGACAGTTCTTTTCCTTTCTCTGACTTTAGGTATGATGTCTTTGGGATAGTGACAATTAGGACATGTCCACTGATAGACTGCTTGTCCTGTTAAAATGCAAGATGAATGATGTCTCTGGCAGAGAGAGCAACAATTATAATATTGCTTGGCGTGAATAAAACACATTTACTTTTACAGAGAGCGACAATCTAAAATATGCTTAGGTACAGTTCCAATTTCCACGATGGTGTTTGCTTATATACATAAAACTAGTGTAATGTTCCTGTCAACCTGCTGTAGCATGTGGAAAGGTTAGCTGGAATAACACTGTACCTAAACAAACTGACTGGGGAAATTGTTAGGATAACAAGTTGTACGTTTTTGCTAACCGTCAAAAAGCAATATTGTGTTTCATTCATCAGTCAATCAATCAATCAATCAATCAATCAATCTGTCAACCTATCTATTTAGTCTGTCTACCTATTCATCCTCCTTCTGTCTCTTCATCCAAGACAGATAGCTCAAGATCATTTATTTTACATTTCCAAACCACTTTGATCACATTTAGGACTTGATTTTCATATTCAGCATGGCAGTGATGCTCTGAGGGCTCCCAGCATGATGTCCACTGAGAGGCGTGACAGACCTGCTCTTGTCTGATACCGACGCCTGTCCACTCTAATAGCTCTGCCCGCAACTCATCAAAACATAATCGTCGCATAGATTAGGCCTCTGATGAGAACACTTAGACTGGTTATAGCTGCATTTACAAGGAATATTCACTTCATACACATTCATACACATCTGTGTTTTTACATATATGGCAGTACTACAACATAGAGGAATTATCTGTGAAAACATCTTCAACAGCTTCATCTCTGGACACCTTGATTTGTGGCATTTCTTGGTCAGTGTAAATAAATAAATAGAAAAAATACTATTTATTCCTTTGTTTAATTTGCAAGTTTATATCAGCACAAATCAGGAGAAAGGATTGACAAGCATAATTTAAAGCAACATCATGGAAGAACTGGTATTTATGCCCCTTCACATCAATATTCAACACCATTAGCGCTACGATGGTGCCCAGTTTGTAAAAAAAACGACTAAAAGGGTCATGATCTTAGCCGATCAACATTGCAATATTGAGTGTTCTGTGAATGCAGAGGCAATGTCAGAGTTTATTCTCTGTGTTATAAGACATTATAGCATCAAAATGAGTTTGAAGACTATATTTTAAGGTAAAATAACCTTGTTGCTTTAATAACACTAATCTCTACTAATCTCTCTACAGAGCCATCCAGTAATAACCCTCATTTCAAGTCATAGCAGACAGTAAGCAAAAAAAGATGTATTAAGTGTGTGTGTGTGTGTGTGTGTGTGTTCACACACTCTTTAGGCCTGAAAGTTGCCGTAAGGTTGACAAGAAACAGCTGGATGATGCGGCTGATCAAGAACAGGAGCCCAAACAGACCGACCCCACCGACAGTGAAATCTTCCTGTCTACTAAAGAGCCGACAACATTGGCACACTTTTCATTGTGGACATTAAATGAATTCAAAAATATTTAAAGTATCCTCATGAACTGGAAATCTAGGAAAAAAGCTCACATCACTCATTGGAAAAACTTGTTAACAGACTATATATCATTAGAAAACCTATCAACTACAAACTTAATCAATACTCGGGATACAACCTCTCCTTGGTACCCCTTTATCACCTACTTACAGTCCTGACCCTCTTTGCCTGAGTTTCCATCTCCACGATCATAACACACTTCATCAACAGATACACATATCATGAACACTAGGCAGGGGTGGCTGGAACTATTATCGTTATTATTATTATTATTATTAGTAGTAGTAGTAATATAAATAGCATCCCCTTCTTTCCCTCCCCTTTTATTTACATTCTCTGATAACTTTACTAATTTCACTCTTTCTCTCTGCCTCTCCCATGTCGTTATTCTGCGGGGCCCCATTGGATGGCTTGGGAGACTTCGGTCCTGGCCAGATAAGCTGTGTGGTTTTGGCATTGGTTGGGTCCTGTGGGTTATCTATGGCCCTGGGCCCCGGTGTGCACCCTCCTCTCATGCTCATGCACACCTTGTCCTGGAAGCACACAGCACGCTTTACTCTCTTTTGTCGCACTACATGTTGGGTGACATACATAAACAAAAACTACAAAACAGGCTAGGGTAGAGTGGAGTGCAGGTAGATGCCTCATCAGGTGTCTATCTGCATGCCTCACTTATTTTTAATGCACACATTGTTGAGGCATACATCTTACACAGGGTAAGTGTGGTGTGCATGGGGAAATCCTGACAGATATTCACCATGCATGCCCACTTCTTTAATGCTACATTCTAAGATAGACCCCTCAACCTAGCCATTCACATACTGTACATATTTAGGTCAAGAGTGGCGTGTTGGGTGAAGGTCTGGGGGTGAATGGTTGGTGGTAGTGGGGGGATGTGTGCATATGCTGGGGGCCCTGGCGATGGGTAACATGGGTCCTCCCTCTGTCAGCTCGTGCAGTATAACTGCAGGGGCTGGGTGGAACTGTGGCCATTAATGGGTGCCCAGGTTGGCAATCAGTCAGGCAATCAACCAGGCAATCAGTTATTCCTATTATTATACTTATCATTAATGTAGAATAATTACAACTCTCTCCTGAAACCCTCCCTCTCTATGTTCCAGCTTCTCTCCTCCTGGCCCAACAACAAACCAGCCTTATACATATCTTTGACACACACACACACACACACACATACATCCTCACATACCACTGCCCCTCACCCCCATCCCACCCCCATCCCAACACCACCTCATTCACACTCTTAGAGCTACCCCTTTGTCCCCCTTCTTTTCATTCCGGTCATCAATTTCATCCCTGATAATCATATCTGTAATCATCCTGGGCCATAAATCATCCTTAGCCTTTCTGTTATTAATGTTATGTTGTGTTATGTTTGTGGAAGCCAAGTCAATGTGATGTCTTGTTAAGTTACAGTATGTGTTTTATGTAATGTACGTCTGTTTGTCGTATGTAGGTATTCATGTGCATGTTAATTAGTGTTGCATTTTCTGTAATGTCAATGATTGCAAATAAAAAAAAAAAAAAAAAAAAAAAAAAATATTTAAAGTAGCATTATCTCATAGTAGACAACATACATTTATGTAAACAGTGAAAATAAATAAATACATATTATGTAAGAAGAAAATATAAAAATAAATGTAACAAGTGTATAAATATTAAATACTATTAAATAGCAAGAGTGGTAAATAGAGTACATAAATCTAAGTAAAGATATACAATTCCAACAAAATGTTGCAACAGATGTAGCTTGATATACCCCAATGCTTCAGTTACAGATATACTGTTCGTCTTCAGTGTAATAAATCTACAGTCCTCTGGTAATGAAGGGAACTGTTGACCATACTGTTACGACCTCAAGCAGGACAATTGTTTTTTATTTATTTTTGTCTGGATGTGAGCACAAAAGCCAGAGCAATGATAGAGAAGACATCCCTTACTTTTTACAGAGAAAAATCCTAAATGTGTTAAGGGGCTAATTCCTTGCCGAGACCTTTATACGTAAAAACGTAACATCATCTCTGAGTGCTACAGCATCTGTCGGAGTGTCGGAGAGATGTTTGATTAGACAATAAAAATGACGATCTCCAGACTGACAGATCATGCAACATAAGCTCCAGGCAGGACAAAAATAATGTGCCTCTGGCTGCAAAAGCACCATCTTGAGGCCAACCTAGGTACGTGGAATACATTCATACTTTAGTTTGAGAGACATCCGCAGAATGAAACCTACGGAGGTCTTTCAGCAGTTTAGTATTCGTATGGAATTTATTTGATCCATATGGGCATCTGATACCACTTCACAGCAGCCAGATTACTTGACCTATAAATGTCTTCCATAGTTGTCTTTTCATTCAAGACATATCAATATGGTTCGGACATCTGTATTGGCAGTCTCAGCCTCAGAGAGAGAGAGAGGGAGAGAGAAAGAGACAGAGAGAGATAGAAAGCAAGAGAGAGGGAGAGAGAGAGTGAGAAAGAGAAAGCAAGAGAGAGAGAGAGTGAGAGAGAGAAAGAGAGGTTGGCCAGAAACCCAGTGAGCCTGAGGGATCTGGCCCAGTTGTGGCCTGTAGCAACGCCACATACGTCCAACACTTCGTCCAACACTTGGTCCAACTCTCGCCATCTGCTACCTGGTGCTGAAGAGGTGCAGCTTATGGAAAGTATCTGGAGGATAAGAATAGTCATTCCCTGTGTATGAGCCACATTGTGCATAAACCGCAGGACAGTGTTTTATGCAAGTAAAAAAAAAAAAAAACCATATTAATACCATATTAACTGCCCCTATGTATTAACCTCATAGCTGAAGAAATTTTGCAAAATCAATGTATAAACCGCGCTAATAGTTGGGAAATTACGGTAATGCAGAATTATTGGTTACAATTTACTGGGATAGTCCATCCACAGACAGATGCTCAGATCATCAACAAATACAGAGTGTCGAGGTTAGAGGTTGCATTTGGTCAAGGTGATGTTCAGTATTTGTTCAACACCAATTTTACATACTGAACTTGAATAGTAACACATGATCTTGATCTTCAGTGAGCAAACTATCCCAAGTAAAGTGTTACCATTACCAAATTATACATTATCCATGTTTCTGAAGTAGTGTATTTATCAACATAAACATGTATGAAACATGTAGAAAAAAATAGTAGAAAATACATATTCAGTATATATAGTATATACTGAAATCAATGTGAATGCAGAACAAACATTAGAATTATTTGAATATTTTAGAAAATTGAAGATGGATTTTTATATGTGCTTGTAAATGTATGAGGAAAATCAGAATAATGCAGAATCAGCCCGTTTGGCAGCATGACCCTGATGAACCATAACTGGAGCCCTTAGGTAGAGTTTCTCTGTGTTTCTGTATATTCTTATTTTCTCCATTTCCAAACCAGAGCCATTCAAAAGGGGGCACGGAGAGTCCAAAGCTCCAGGGTCACCCAGCCTAAAACATACTCACTCTGGAAACAAGCAAACCTGAAGCAGACCTCTTCTATTTACGGTACGTTTTTGTGACTATAACCAGCATCAAACAATTACAGGCCCAATGCCTTTTTACCCCGTTTCTCCCAAAAAAACAAGAAAAGAAAAAACAAAGAGCTTCAATTGTTTTTTTTCTTTTTCTTCCTGCCGTACTGTAAATTAGTTTTCTATGCTTGAGGAGACGTGTTTTTCCAGTCGTGCTTGTTGACACATCAGAGCAGAGCTACACAACGGCATAAGGGGCTCCATGCCTCTCCCAGCACATTTCAAAACTCTGACAGGCTGAGGGTTAAGATGTTCTGAATTAGATTTGAATTACAACCACTAAATACCCCTGTCAAAGCTAATTAGGCTTGACATTACGCATACACACTCAGCTGAGCTTTGCGTAAAGGCAGGCACACAGTTTAAACAAAGTCATACTCCAAAAAAGCCCATCTCCCCCAAAATTGTCGTGGCAAAATGGGCTAATACAGCCACATTTGTTGTCCTGGAATGATAATCCACATTTCCCCAGTGCTATTACAGAAAAAAAAAAGCACAGCGTATGCTGGCTGGCATTAAGAGGAAAATCATGGACAGGGGCTTTAATTCACAGGACCTGCTTTAAAAAATGTTTTTGTTTTTTGTTTTGTTTTATTTCTCTCTCTCTCTCTCTCTCACACACACACACACACAGAGACACACACATGCACATATGCACTCACACACACAGACACACACACACACACACACACACACACACAGTACCACAGAATAAAAAAGATTTTCTTTGACATCTAAGCCCATTGCTGCATACTGCAAGGCTGCTGCAGACAGGGTGGTTTTGAACTGATTTAGTCTTGGCAGAGTTTTGAGCTCCATAGATTAAGGGAGGCCAGGAAGCCAGCTCACTCACTTTTTCAGATGAAATACCCAAATGTAGATATGACACTAAAATAACAAACCTGGCCATCATTGCAGGGATTGTGGTGAATTAAAGGGGCTAACAGACTAGGTTGGATGCACTTTAGCTTCATAGTGATGAGAAACAATTCATGAAATCAAAATGTAAATCATTCTCCCTGTTGGCTGGGAGTTGTTTAAATCTTTTGACACTGTAATTGCTATGAGGGAATGTGCAAGGAGAAAGGTTATCCTTAAACAACAGTCAAAGTTGGTCAAAAACATGGCCGAAAGAAGATCTAAATGAAAATTCCTGCATGAAACGGTGAAAATAAACAGTGTGCCTGGACTGGCATCAACAATTCACAGAGCTGCCTCTGCACTTTCTCAGACAGAGGACTCCCAACAGAGGCGCTTTCCCCCTCTCCTTCACCCTGCCTACCTCATCACCCTCTCTCTCTTTCTCTCTCTATCCCTCTCTCCTTCACCCTGCCTACCTCATCACCCTCTCTCTCTTTCTCTCTCTATCCCTCTCTCCTTCACCCTGCCTACCTCATCACCCTCTCTCTCTTTCTCTCTCTATCCCTCTCTCCTTCACCCTGCCTACCTCACCACCCTCTCTCTCCTTCACCCTGCCTACCTCATCACCCTCTCTCTCTCCTTCACCCTGCCTACCTCACCACCCTCTCTCTCTCCTTCACCCTGCCTACCTCACCACCCTCTCTCTCTCCTTCACCCTGCCTACCTCATCACCCTCTCTCTCTCTCCCTCTCTCCTTCACCCAAACTTTACTTTTTCTCCCACCCTCCATCATTCTCCTGCATCATATCTTTCCCTTTTTCAACTCTTCTCTTCTTCACTTACTCCCTCTCTCTCTCTTTCTCTCCCTCCCTCCCTCTCTCTCTCTTCCTCATTAACCCAGGTGTTCACAGCTCCCTAAGAGTTCATAGGCTCTGGGGGCTTAGCACCAAACACTTAAAAAAAAAAAAAGAAAGAAATCCAGAAGCCAGCGCTAGAAACCCTCACAACAGCTTCAGAGCCACGGGGGTCACACACACACAGTACACACGGGGCTCACACACACACACACACACACACACACAGTACACACGGGGCTCACACACACACACACACAGTACACACGGGGCTCACACACACACACACACACAGTACACACAGGGGTCACACACACACAGTACACACAGGGCTCACACACACACACACAGTACACACACACAGTACACATGGGGCTCACACACACACAGTACACACGGGGCTCACACACACACAGTACACAAGGGGTCACACACACACACACACACACACACACACACACACACACACACGGGGCTCACACACACACACACACAGTAACACACACACACACACACACACACACACACACACACACACACACACACACACACACACACACACACACACACACACACACACAGTACACTAGGCTGGTTCTGTTCCTGGGACTCTCAGTCTTTAGTGTTCAGCTCACCGGTGAAAACTCCAGTCAATCCAGAGTAGCATTGTGTTTATTTACACTTGCCTCTGTCCAGGAAGATGTGATTACGTGGCTCAGTGAAACTGCTTTAGGGGTTATCCACACTCACTCCAACGTGTTGCAGGGGTTTAGTTGTGTGTGTGTGTGTGTGTGTGTGGGGGTAATATACGACCACAACAGCCAGCGTAATCTGACTCCAGAAACGTCCTCCAACAACACCTCATTAAACTCAAGGTTGCCCTCCCCCAATCACCACCCACCACCAGCACCAACACCACCAACCCCTTCTGGCCAACGTCTGCCCTCTAAGATGCCCGCATTATGACGTAAACTTAAAACACACACACACACACCTTGTGTCTTTGACACACCACTGCAACACCTCACCAATGACCTGTGGAATTAACTCCCTCTTGCTATATATAGGTATCCATTACATAGTGAGTGCAAATTAGGTTACCCAGTGGCATACGCGCAGTAATAGTCCGCAGGGTCTTTGCTGGCCCGTGTAGCATGTTTAACAAAACGCTTATTGAGCTTAATGCACAGCACTTATTATCAAGGGTAGGATTAGGCCGGGATTTGGCCAGTCATAAATATATCAGAACTTCATTAAAACGTGGACACTGAGGTAACGTATACCCGAAAACAGACGGAGGCGGGCCGCGGGAGCCAAGCCTAAATGCCCTTGAGCTCGGCTTTGAGAGCTAGGCTACGTGTGGCTGGCAGAGGCTGTGCCCCCACATCTGAAACCACTTGGTTGGGACTCCCCGAAATCGTGCCCCATTTGCACCGAGGAGGCATGAGGCACATAGGGATGTGTGTTTGCGCGCGAGGCTGTTGTGGTTGGCCGGCGCTGGGCCTGTTTACGCGGTCCGCTATCGTCAGCTGTTGCGGTCGCAGCCCCAAATGCCGTCTGAAGGATGTGGCCCCTAAATGTAGCTTTGATGCATTTTTAGAGGAATTGTACAAACAACCAATTGACATTTTTAAGGGGATTACCGAGACTAACCTGCCAGTTTTGTGCTCCTCAAAATTACATAAAGTGAGAGGGTTGATGAGGCAAGTTAAACTAACCCTTTCAAAAACATTTTAAGGTATAAAAGTCTAAAGTCAATTACTATTGCGTGCAGATTGTCTGAACCATTTCACATTCGCTTGCAACTATTTGTATCTGGTTATGCACTTGCATCCATATTGACAGAAAATGGACATCTGACGTGATTTCCAATTCTGTTTTGATATCATTGCACCATTGATCAGATTAAAGAGGAAATCAAAGTTTCAGTGTTCATGATCATCTAACCATCATTCCTGAGAGAGGGAAAGGAAAAAAGAGAAAAATTACAGCCCTTCTGTGACTGCAAGCAAGCAAATCAATCCAATATTTGGGCCCTGCCACGGCAATGTGAAACTGCTTCAGCACAGTAAGGAAAATGTTCCCTAATAACACTGTAATTTTATACATTGGCTTATTTTTCTTTTCCTAAATAATGCTTGTGTTAAGTTCCTTTTGCAAACGGGGAGCGAGCCATTTGAGTGTGTGTCTGGGCCCATACTGAAAATAGACATTCCAAATCTATCCCAGGTTGCCTCTAACGCCAAAAAGCACGACTTTAAAGAGAAAAATACATAGACGAAAGGCTTGGATATCAGATTAACATCAAGTAGCCCAAGATCCCCCTGTATTTTGTAGCAGATTTTGGTATTAAATCTCGGCTTCAAAGTAGCTAATTTCGCTAAGCCCTGATTTCATGGCCACAGCTGTATAGAATTACCAATCATAGCAACTATTCATAGACAGCTACAGGGGTGGTGAGGGGCCTTTTTGCTTTGAGCGCAGCGAGAGTATGTTGTGGCTTATCTTCATGATATCCATGTCCCTGAAATCTCGCACAGTTGCACCGCACCTCGCCTCGCCGAGGAGGGACGACTCCGAGGAACGGCTGATTGTCAGCGGTGGCCATGCGAGATGATGACGAAATTATCAAAGCTTCTCAGGTTTTGCATTTTGGAGCATTATTATTCGACTCAGATGGCGAACACAACCGCTCGGTGCGGAGCGAATAAAGGGGCAATTACGTTTACATATCTCTGCGAGTCAAAGCTGAGTGACTTTCCAGCAGGAGAAACCCAAGTGGATCACCCAGCACCACTTAAGTATCATCAGCCATGCTGGGCCATTGTCAGTATCAGGGTACTTCACAATTTGTGGTACAAACTTGATACCCCTGTAAAAAATGTGAAGTGATCAATCCCTAATTCAAATAGACACCTAAATTGCAGCGGTTTAATACTTACAGCACACAACAATTATTTGATTCCATCCTTCGCCTAATAATGCACGCCTGATGGAATTCGGTCCTCTTTTTTTGTCATTCGCAGCGGAGCATAATCAAGCTTTTTTGACTTGAGTTACTCCTAGCTTTGAATCGCAAAACAAAATCAGGGCATTTATTCAGCTTTCAGATGACACGTCTTCAGACAAAACATGAGATGGAGGCCTAGCTGGACCAAATCTGCTCTCTCTGGGTTCTTCCTCCCCCACATACACACTCACATACACACACGCAGACACACACACAGACACACACACGGGATGGACATTGCTTGTGACAGGGGCTTGTCATTTGCAGTTGATTTGCGAAGTACATGGCGCCTGTTTGTATTTCCTCCGCTCTTAAATGACAAGGTGCTGTTCCCTAGGCGACGCTGGCAGGTCGGAGCACAGTTCACATCAGCGCGCAGTTGCTCTCTCGGACAGGAAGGATCACAGAGTCTTACGTTAAACAAAAACAAATCTCCTCTTCCAGATTCTTCCCACCTCCACACATCTGGTCCGAATAACCCCTCGACAAGCAGAGACTCTTACGGGCTGATAGCTGTGCACACTGCACCAAATACCTAGTTGCCTGTTTTCATTTAAACAATAACCAAAATAGGCCTCCGGTGCACCTCCAGGCATTAGCTTACCCGAACATAATCATTAAGGCAGAAAAAGAGGGGTCACTGGCCAGGGAGATAGAGGGGGATTTACATGCAATCTGCTAGTATTTACTCTGCAATGACAAGGCTTGGACATAGGACAGAGAGAGGGAGAGAGAGAGAGGGGGGGGTATACAGACAGAAAAAAGAAGGAAGAAACTGAGGGGGGATAAATGAGAGAAAGAAAGAAAGAAAGAAAGAAAGAAAGAAAGAAAATTGAGAAAGAAAAAGAGGAGATAGGGTAAGGAAAAAACTGAACAGTGTGTGAGAGAAAGAGAGAGAGAGAAGGAGAAAGAAAGTAGGAATCCAGGTCAAGTGTGTGTGAGTGGCGAAAGGTGTGATCTGCCTGGGTGGACCTGTCCATCTCCCTTGCTGGCCTCCCAGGACGGCCCTCTTTCTGTCTCACGCTCACACACACACACACATATACACACACACATCCAGCGTGTGAACACTGGGCAAGGGCACGTATACTTCTGGGGTTGTTAGGTCCAGGCGGGCAGGGCTGTTTAGTATCAACGCTCAACAAATGCATTGTTTCTGGTTATGCTCCGGGGGTTGACCATCCAAGGGTAATTGCCTTCAGATGAAAGGGAACATATTTGGTATTGCTGTTGACCACAAACCCGATGTTCAGCATTAGCCACTGAGACACTCTGCTGAATGAACGCAAAGTGACAGGGAAGGCCGGGCCAATCTCACAGGCCACAGACAGAACAATGGACTCTCCAGCGCTGATGAGCCCTGAGGCTGAAGGAGGAACTATCCCCTCGGAGAGATTACAGAGCTGCGCCAACGCACACACACCAATGCCAACCGGCGCTGAATTATAAACTGCCATGTCAAATCAGCTCCTTATCAGTGGTTTCTACCGGGTCTGAGACATAGCAGAGAAGGGGATACAAAGACTGAGTTAACACACACCATACACACCCCCCACACACACACACACAGATGAATATAAAATGACAAAAAACTGATAAAGTATCCCTATCATGCGAGCCAATTTCCATGTTTTTACAAATTCATCGAGGCACTCTATTTCCACACCGCACGCATCAGCGTTACGCGGCCGGCGTGATTGAGTTGGAGATGGACGTGACATTTCTCATTTTGAGGCAAATGAGGAGGACATGGCCGCCGGTCCCCTTGCCCCTCATTACTCCCTTCAGCAAACAGTGGGGGCAATTTACCGACGCCGCACCCCGCTCCAACACTGTTATTACACCGGGAAATCAAGGCGCAGCGGCCAAACGATTTTTAATTACTTTCGCGTCCACTACGCTGCGCTCCCGGGGACCCCCCCTTGGTCAAACCTCATTTCAATATTCCGGCGACACCGTTACACACCTCGTAAGCAGCTCGAGCGAAGAACGTTAGCTGTGTCTGTCGACACGTTCTGAAGATGAGGGAGGGGGAAACTCAACGGGGAAACAGCTGGCGGCGACAACCAATCACACGACAGATTTCTCCCCTAATGCAGCAGGAATAAAAAACTGAAATGACTGATTAGGCCGAGCAAATGTATCAAAGTAAATATGTTTATTCAGTGATGATACAGAGAGCAGAATGCTTGTGTTATGGCTGAGCTATTCAGCTGTAGGCTGAGTAATATAACAGCTACCGCTACTCAGGTGTTGGGACTACTAATACTACTGTTGGTACAACCATTAGCCACCTCTACAATTACAATTGCCACTACTACTACCAATAGAAAAAGAATCGATAATGTCATGCAAATCCACTTTAAGAGAATTGCTGAGGTATACACACTCATGATTAAATAACACACACACACACACACACACACACACACACATTAACACACGCAGGACTGCGGCTGTGCCTGTATTGTGTCTAAAACACAGCACTGTCCCAGCTCACAGCTCAGACAGATGAGGCTGATTGGCTGACCTCTCTGAGCCTCCTCTTTCTCTCTCTCTCACACACACACACACACACACACACACACACACACACACACACACATTCTGTCTGTCTCTCTCTTTCCATGGCCCACACTCTCTTAATCAGTGGAATCAACAGCCAGGCGATTGAGCCCCAGTGAGGAGAAGCTGGCCCTTAGCCAGGGCCCCCTCCAAATCTGCCCATGCATAATGAGATGGGGGACCATTACCATAAACCAATCCATCCCCGGCCCCAGGACAAAGGCCTGCTAGCGCATTAGCCGGCTAACAACGGACTTCCTTAATGGAACAGCTTTACGAGATAGTGGGATTAAGGCCTAAGTGTTTATTCTGATGGTCAGCGCTCTTCACACGCTGGGCCGGCGAGGAGCGGCTAACAATGGGCCTAGCCTTTCACATGCAACGCACAGATCAAGATTACAAAGAGGGGGCGTTAGCGCAACAACTTAAAGTGTTGATTTGACTAAATGAATCCTTCCTCACACACATGAAAATTAGTCTTTAGAGGGGCTCTGATTTCTGTCGCAGCTGCAGACATTGATGGCTTAAGAAGATGCATCATCTGTGAAGCCACTAGTACGGGGTAAACCCAGCTTATTTAGTAGGGGCATTAAGAAAATAGAAGTCTCTCACTCCTCTTACTTGAGATAAAATCTATATCTCCAGGATATATGACTGGACTACTGGCATGCTTTGTATTTTCTTTTTTTACTCATAAGAGAAATTTGCAGGATTCAGACCATGCGTCGTTAATCATAATCAACTCTTAACTTTTCCGAATCAAATATGTGTTTGCCTCTGTTGAGTCTGCTTTTGTAAATCACAGTCATTACATTAATAAAAAGGCTGTACTGGACTGGGTAGCAAAGATACCACAGATGATTGCTGATTTAAACAAAAAATACACACACAGCTAGCACAGCAGGGGCCTAATGCACTGGCTATCTCTCTTTACAGAGGGGTTTTCTTTTTCAGCGTTGCCCCAGTTGAGGGTGAGTGAAGCTGGATCCAATTACGCATGAGGAAGCCCAGACTCCCTCACAAGCTGAAAGAACATCAGTAAGCTCAAACATTAATAACCCACCACTGGACTGCTCTGTGTAATTGTCTGACTGCAACACACTGTAATCCTACAGAAGAGAGAGAAGGGGGGTCAAACGAAAAGAGGAAAAGTAAATAAAGATGTGTGTGTGTATGTGTGTAGAGGGAGTATTTGTGATGTGTTTTAAGGGCGTGGATATGTGTGTGTGTGAGTGTGTGAGTGTGTGTGTGTGTGAGAGTGTGTGAGTGTGTGTGGGTGTGTGTGTGTGTGTGTCCAGGAAGGTCAGTGCCTAGGATGCCCGCTATGCTCAATTTCGATTGTCACCTCAACCCCCCCACACCAGTCTCGGCACGAGAGAGAATCAAGACGCCCGGGGCAAAAGGGCAAGTTGTGCAAGTGTGTGTGTGTGTAGTGAGTGACAGACGGTTTAGCGCTAGCTGGGGACCGGCGCTCAGGGTCAGCTGGAGTTTCGGCGAGCGAGAGAGCGAGTGGGGCGGGCGGGACACAATGAGAGGCCTCTGCGTATTTATTCGTCATCTCTTTGTTTTTGTAGCAGGAGAATAAACGGCTGGACTGACGCAGCGCGAGCCTGCACATTGTCAACACAGGTAATAAGTCACTATTACCCCGGCATTCCCACACTCGGCTTATTCAACAAATCAGCTCATGACTGAGCCGAGTCTAGGATGCACGGACGCTATTTACAGGTCATATACACATATGTACACATACATACATACAATATACATTTTATATACACACACACATATATATATATATATATATATATATATATATACACATACACACACACACACACACACAAATGCAAATAGCGTCCGTGCCTCCTCCTCTCTGATCAGTCCTGTTATTATATTTTTATCAATATTTGTTTATACATACACTGCCGTTCAAAAGTTTGGGGCCACTTTCCATTTTTTCACAAATTTCCATTCCACTCCATTATAGACAGAATACCAGCTGAGATCAGTTGAATTGGTTTTTTTTTTCAGGACAGCAGTTTTCAGATTACATCACGTGCTTAATTGCAAAAGGGTTCTCCAATGTTTTCTCAGTTAGCCTTTTAAAATGATATCAGATTAGTAAACAGAATGTGCCTTTGGTACATTGGTACATTGAATGAATGGTTGCTAATAATGGGCATCTGACTCCAGACTTTTGAACAGTAGTATATCTTTGCATTATATACAAATTTGTATATTTTGTATTATATATAAATTATTATTATTATTATTATTATTATTATTATTTCGGCTCTAGTCTTGCTGAACCTTGAAGCCCAGACCAGCTGACAGTGTCTGACTTGCTCTCTGCTACCTCCCCTCACCCACATGTGTTACCACCCACCAGGCACTTAATCAGAGGAGAGGGTAATAACTCAAGATGAAATTTGCTTTTCCTTGCTTTCATCCACCAGGGACAGGCTGCTTGAGTACCTCGCCCCTCTCTCCCGGAGATCCCTCTGACAGAGCCGCTCTCATTCAATAACATGTTTAACATATGCAGCGATACGGTTGAGAGACAAATACTTCTTATCTAATTAATATGAATGTGGGAAACAGACCTGACTGCAGCACATTTAAAACAGTTATGATTGAACTGGGTCAACTCATCAACATCACAATTAATTCAGCGGTCAAAAAAAAAAAATTTTTTTTTTTTTTGAATAAAAAGTTGATCATAGGCGTTGGGAGAGAGAATGCTTGCACAGCTGAAAGCGTGAGGTCACTTCTCACCTCACCAGCACAGAGGCCAGGCTTTAACTTTCCCCTCTTGGCACTCACCAACACACACACACACACAGAATTTTGCGCACGCCGAATGAAAGCCCTCCAAACTGTAAAACCTACCCGCAGAGCATGAGGAGGCAAGTTCACTTATTAAGTTCATGCCCACTTGCTTTCTAACTTGAGCCTTTGTGTGTGGGTGATTAAACGACGGAGAGGTGGTTTAGGGCTTCCAGAGCACACTCACGCCAGCGCTCCCCTGGCACCGTACCCCACGGACCCACGGCAGCCTGGGAGCGAGAATGAGCTAACCGACACCTCGGCTTCCAAAGAAAACCCAGCTCTTTTATGTTGGCATTAGCCAAAGTTATATAGAGTGCCAAATACGACTTGACACCACCGCAATTCAGTACATAAAACACAAGTTTAGCAAGTAGAGGAGTCCTGAACTTTGTTGAAAGTTGAAATCTTAAGAGGACTTAGGAAACACACAAACACGTATCCTCCCCTCTTTTTACACACACCCCCACCCACCCACCCACCCACACACACACACACACACACACACACACACACACACACACACACACACACACACACACACACACACACACACACACACACACACACACACAACACACAAAAAACAGACAATTCAAGGCAAAGTTGAACGACCATACCATAACTTTATTGTAGATATACTCAGCTACAATTATTTCCAAAAAAGGGGGAAATATTAAAGGTATTTGTGACCCATAAGGTGCAGACCGCAAACCATTGCAGCACATTTACAGTATGCATGAGAGGTCTCTCCTGTCCCTTAAAACAACATCTGCTGCAGATGGGATGGAAATGGTGGGCATTTCCCTTCCCCGTTAAAAACGACTAGATAACACTCTCCTCTCCGCTTTCCTTCGCTTCATTCAGCTGGTGATCGGCCCCCTCGACCCACATTCACACTCCGCAAGAGTCCAGGTCACATTCCGTTCCCTAATCACATGACTTCTCTTCTTAATATGACAGCAAATTTTTTGTTTATCATAATGTTTTTTTTTTATCCATCTTTATCTTTTAAATAGATATTCTTTTTATACTTGAAGGCCTTCAGTTCAGTCCCCCCCGAAAAAAAATTGATACACAAGCCCTTGGTAGAAATTGCTGGGGCTGAGGGTGGTTGAAGTAGACCTCTACATTACATTTAGGAGAATGACCAGAGGATGGCTGGGGTAGTGGGCTACGTGTGTGTGTGTGTGTGTGTGTGTGTGTGTATGTGTGTGTGTGTGTGTGTGTGTCTGTGCGTATGGGAGGGAGGGAGGGAGGGAGGGGGTCTTCCACATGCACTACATAACATCTGGTACTACCTTGTCAAATGTAATCTAACAAAAAAGAGAGGGGGGTCATTGACTAAACAATTCAAGTCATGCCTGTCATAGGACTTGGTAGTTTTGTGGGTTATATTACAATTTTATATTCAAGGTATTACATTAAGGCTGGACATAATGTATACACAAGACATACATTGAGCCCCAGATTGTAAAGATTCCCTACATTTTTCTTCTACAGTGTATTTTATCAGATGACCTGCAGGCACGTTGTAGCTTTCTGATCGCATTTTCTTAAATACAATTGTAAGATACCAGCAATTGAAACAGCAGCAAGGCCAAAACCACAAGTTATTCCTTTAAACGTAACGGCATTATATATATATATATATACACTTTTTTTTTTCTTTCTGACATGAGGTAAAGTATGGCGCCCAAGTGCAATGCTCATTTGTGCTACATGTACAAAAAAAGCAAACTTAAAACAAAACAAACAAAAAAAGAAAGACAAATCTCCGCCAGTGAGGAAACCCAGTCGGCAGCATGTGATGGAGGAATACCTTTAGATCAACATTTCCAGCGAGGAATAATGACACCTAGTTTAGGCTTCGTTCTTCTTTTTTTTGGCTAAAACATAACACTCCGATCGTAGGCAAATCACGCCACCTAGGCCCTAACCTCGAGAGAGGCCGACACTGGAGAGGCCCCTGAACGGGTCTGGACTGGGCTTAGCACAGGTCCAGGCCCGATTAGGGTCGAGTCCACGCCAGAGTCGCTTGCTGTGCGGGAATCTAGCTTGCAAGATTTCATCAGGTGATTACAGTCCTTTCTGTGAGAAGAAATGATTGTGTGGGTGCGGCACCATATCAGTGATTTCACATTCTTTAATAAGCTGTTACCATATAATACTAACGATAGGATTTTAAATGAGTGCCATATGCGACAGTAACAGAAAAACAGGCGGAAACTAAGTAGAATGATCTGGGGTCGAGCATCAGAGGGTATTAAGGATACATCACTCAGATTCTCTACCTTCATGCTAGAGCTCAGTGAATAACCCTAGTCAGGTACTGAGTTTGCGAAAAAACAAAAAAGCGAATCGACGAAAAGGCTTTGAATCGTAACTGACAAACTTGTAACGGTCACTCAACTCTTGCCTGAGAAAAGAAACAGGATTGCACTCGATTGGTGGGCCAAAACAAATGCCTACTTTAGATCTCAGTGGCAACAGAAAGTTTTGAAAGGATGCACTCAAGTGACAGAATCCATAAAACGTTTATTAACTATTTTTTTTTTTAAAAATATTGTGGTTGGCCAACACTGAGGGACTGAGGGGCCTAGGGGGAAGTTGTATCCCTCTTGTTACCCATGCGCATTGGAATGATGAGCATCTCGTTTTGTAACGACCGACATATGGTACTGCGAGCAGTACAGGTAGGATCGCTGGAGGCGACGTATTCAGTTGGGAGCACAGTGACCGAAGGCACCGCAGAAGCTCACACTCTGGTACAAATACACAAGGGTGAGAAGAGTTTGAGGGAATGTCTCATCAGTGCAAAAAAAGTGTCGTTTACGTACAAATATGTTTATGATACACTGCCAGTTTCCAACTAAACATCGAAAATATGGTCGAAGCGAACATGAATATGTATTGATGCCCTGATGCCATTATATGGGTGAATAATCCTTAACTGTATTCACCATGATTGACTCAAATACTTTTTGAGAAACGGACTGCAGTATTGTGAGGTAGCAGCACATCCAGGTATTTATGTGCCTTTGCAATTCCACTTGCCCCTTTTTCCACAATGGCCCATTCCTGAATCGTTCCGATTGGACTACAGCATTTAAAACAAAAAAGGAAGAAAAAAAATCAAATTCAAATTTTTCACTACTGCATTCAAATTTGTAAATCTATTTTCTTTCTTTCTTTTCCATTTTCATTTTGGTAATCCTAGGAGAATCACAGATCTAGAGAAAACTGGTACGACTTTGAGAAGAAGGGTGATGAGAACAGCTTCAAGTGATTGAAGCTAGAATTAGCGAGGTAAATCAAAGACTGGTGAGTGCAACCTGTTAATCGCCCATCAACACAAGTGTCAAGTGAACATCACGTCAGCGTCGCAGTTCTGGTCGCTCCACGAGCCAACTAAGTTCGACAGAAGAACGTGTTAACGCAAGACAGAAGGCTCCTATGTGCTCGTTGATGTCTACGCGTTTCCATGGTGTTTGAGCACGAATTCCTTAATTCCAAACAAGGGGAGGTTGAAATAACAAAACAAAACCAAACAAAACAAAAACAACAACAATTAGGCAAACTTTGACTGCTGACAGAACAGGACAACCAACCCAACAGATTTCAAAAGGTAAAATAAAAGAGGTATTATAGTTACAGTGCAAAAGATGAGAAATTCAAGCTTAATAATAAACATAGCACCGAAAAAAAAGAAAATGCATGCAATTAACTGAGGTATTCAAGTGAAGAATGCCTATTAACACAAATCAAAAGCTAGACAAAAGGTTATTGTCACTTGTTTTACCTAAATGAAAACAACACAACAGGCTGGCTTCCATGTGCCTATGTCTGTGAATTACTCATGTCGGATTTCACATGAAGCCTTTTAGACGTCGCATCAACTTTAGCTTTGGTAAGTGAAGTGCATGAGATACAAGTTGTCTAGTAAAAATATTGAATGTCCCATAGACTGTATGTAAAGGTGCTTTGTGTCTCAGAGAAGTATCCAATTATTTTTTTAAACTTTTTTTATATAAAATTTGCAGCATATTTCCCAAGTGATATGTCTCTTTTTTTTGTTATAATATCAAAACTAAATAAGTCAGTCAATGGAGCATCTAATGCTTATAATCACCAAAAACGAAATGTAAATATTCTTGGTATCAAAAGACATTATTGAAACCAATGATAGCGACTTGTGTCGTGATAAACATCTCATATTGTTCTCTACACATAATTGGTAGCACTACAGCATTTATATAATCCATCCAATTGGCTATGATAACATATAGCAACACAAACATGCAACTTCGAGTGCTGTTCATTTAAAAACAATTTCAATGACAGTACATTGGGAATGTTGAATTCCTATCCGTGACAAAGGATATGAGGGAGAACTGTTTTTCCTTTCTCCAAGGCAAAAAAAAAAAAATTACAGATTTGGTGCTGATCAGACAAAAATGGTCACGATTAAGCTGAAGACACAAGCAGACCCTAGTGGAAGTGCAATAACGATTAAGATACCTCACTGCCCAAAGGGTGGTCTGTCCGACTGCATTCCGAACACCCTTGTCTCTTGCTATGCCACACCATTTGTAAAAACCGCTTTAAAACTGGCACTAGTGCACCGACTGAGGAGTTAGCGTTTCTATTTCTCTTCCGTTTTGGGATACGTTTCCACAGTACATTTTATCACTACTTTAAGCATAAGCCTCTTTACCCACTAACTTTAAGCAGAGGTTAATTTGACGAGGGGGAAAAAAGGAAAGACAACAAACAAACAACAACAACAACAAACAAACAAACAAACAAACCCAGAAAAAAGCGAGACCTGACCTTTCTCTCCTTCTGGACACTAGCAATGTGTTAATAAACCACATTTCTGATGGAAAATACAAAACCTGGGAGGAGGACGAGGGGAAGTACGGATTGTGTTTTCGCAAAATGAAAAAATAAAATAAAAAAATAAACAAAAACAAAGGTAAATCAAATCAACTTTGCAAAGTCGTTCTCTTTCTGAAAAGGGGGAAACAAACAAAAAAGCACAGTCGTTGTTGCCAGGATGTCTTCGCTACTTGGAGACTGGTGTCGAAAGCAGGGGTGTATGGGTGTATGAGTGAGAGTGTGTGTGTGTGTGTGTGTGTGTGTGCGATAAGCTCAGCTGGTCTGGACCTGAGGTTGATTGGCTTTGAGACTGCGTAAGGCCCTGCGGGCGGCGGCAGATTTGGCGATGCGGTAGCTGCGGCCCACGCCCTTGAACTTGCCCTTCCCCACCACCTCCACCGTCACGCGCACCTTCCCGTCATAGGTGCGCTCCGCAGGGCTGCGCAGGGGCACACAAACACAACAATAAACAAACAAACAAACAAACACATTGGCAAACAGGTTGAACAATGACTAGGAAAAATGTGTCTTTCTGCAGATCTATGCAGATGAGGTTAGTAGGGGCTATAACTGCTTAACTACAGGACTACACACTTCTAACTTGCTATAGTACCTGCTGTCTGCATTTGGGAGGAAAAACACAAAAAGGCTTTTCTGTACTTTTCTGATTACAGGCATAATAGCTACAGGTGTGCTTCCTGACATCACCACACCATGTGACCTCATGCAGTGTCATTATGGCAACCGGAGTAATGCAGTCACAACAACACACCACAGTAAGCAACCTGCATTACACCTTAAACAATGGCCTACAGTATATCTTGATTCCTTATACATCTTGTATGGAATGCACAATGTATGGAAAGGTGAAATCTGTGTCTGTGTCTGTGTGTGTGTGTGTGTGTGTGTGTGTGTGTGTGTGTGTGTGTGTGTGTTAGAAAGAGAGTGTGAGTGATGGGCATCATTAAACCTGCTGTGGCTACATCTGAGAAGGGATTCCCACCTGAACTTAGCCATCTCTGGCTCCATCTCCAGCAACTCACGCACCGGAGAACGTGTGTGTGTGTGTGTGTGTGTGCGCGTGTGTGTGCGATTCCCACCTGAACTTAGCTGTCTCTGGCTCCATCTCCAGCAACTCACGCACCGGAGAACGAGGAACATTGGCAGAAAATTTTTCTGTGGCGGAAAAAATGAAATAAAATCAAAATGTCAGCAGACACACACACACACCCCCGCCCACCCACCCACATACACAAATAAAGGCCAAACATTTCAATAAAAGAAGACATTTGACCATGACTGTATACATTGCGGAGGCCATCCTTCTTACCTATAAGTGGCCGCATCATTGGATAATACACTCGCCAAACAGTCTCCAGAGACATCATGCTATCCATGTAGATAGCTCCAGCGAGCGACTCAAAGATGTCCCCCATGGCCTTCGGGACTTCGATGTCCTCCTCCTTCTCCTCGTCTTCCTCGGAGCGGCGAAGCTGGAGGAGGAACACAGCAGGGGGTTTAGATTCCTGTTTATTCGCCGGCGAGAGGCAAGAAGCCCGCACGGGACGTAAACAAACAGTTACACGCTCGCCATTCCCTCAAATTGAACCTAACGACGGACGAGGGAGAGGGGCGCAAAACCACGCGCTCACAAACAAGTCACAGAGTGATGAAAGGATAGTGACAAATTGTAAACAAAAAAATGATGATGAACTGTGTGTTTCTCTCTTCAAACAAGACGCTGGCCTAAAATGCTACGGTTACACTTTACCATTACACCACACCCGAGCACAAGTCTGCAGAGATGCAATCATCTAGTTTTACAATGAGGAACTCTGTGTGTGTGTGTGTGTGTGTGTGTGTGTGTGTGTGTGTGTGTGTGTGTGTGCGCCGTGTGCGTGTGTGTGTGCGTGTGTGTGTGTACTGAAATTAATTTGTCTTTCCGCTTACTGTATCCAGTGTTCTCCCTTAGGCCTAAAAGCTTTCCAGTCAAACAAGGGCAGATTCGGTGCCAAGATAACCATTTCAAAACAAATCAAATCCAACTGCATCACCAAAAAAAGAAAAACAAATTCAAAGAATTCACATAATGATGGCCTGAGACCGGGACTAGAGTTTTGAATGCAAATAAGTAGCATGACCGAACAAAGCAAAACAAAATGTCATGTGATCTGTGGGTCTGATTAGTTTACCAGAGGGCCCAGAATGATCGACAGCCAGAGAGAGAGAGAAGGAAGGGCCGAGAGATAGAGAGAGAGATAGAGAGACAAATAGAAAGAGAGCGAGAGAGCAAAACAGACAAAACGTGCGATATACATACAAGCATAAAGTGAGTGACAGGAAGAGTGTGTAAGCGGTAGGGCTGGGCGATAAAACGATAGCGATATGTATCGCAATAGACATGTAATCGATATCAATAAAAAAAAAAATATGTTCGATAGCACACACCTCCTTACGTTGTCCATAAATAAATAAGCTAAATATATCTTGCATTGTAGCTAGTATGTGCAACTCTACCAGAGTAGGCGATAGAAGTAGGCCTACCTCACCACAGACTCCCAATGAGTCCTTGCTCTCTCTCTCTCTCTCTCTCTCTCTCTCTCTCTCTCTCTCTCTCTCTCCAGCATGCACATGTAATCCAAACATTCACAATCGTGCAAGATGACTGGCTAAATTAGCAGATTGGTTCAAAACTGTTGCATTCAAATTGACTGCTAAGTTCTAATCATCTCAATCCCGATGCTAATGGAAAAGTATTTACCAAGACTCAAATGGGCCTGTCCCAAGGAGAAAAAGTATTCATTTGAAACTTAAACACACGTGGGGAAACTGAACAGTCTAACCAGTAGACTATGATAAACTAGCCAATTAAGCTAGTTTGTTTACAATATTTCCAGGCTTCAACCAGTGCTGCTTTTCATTCAGACTTATGTGCACATTTATTTATTTGAGTGTTTTTCATGATTGTGTTGCTTTTCCCCGTTTGCTTTGATTGATAACTGAAGTGATTAAAATCATAGGAAGGTTAAGTTTAAAATAAAAGTGTTTAATTTGGACTTTTTTTCCCTTCTGGTCCTTATCTGAAATAAGATTTTTTTTTTTTTTGTAAATCAATAATTATTGATATCGACTGATATGAAATGCTTATATCGGGATACAGTTTTCAGCCATATCGCCCAGCCATAGTAAGCGGGTGAGAAAGAGTGAGAGAAAATGAGAGGGAATAGAGAGAGAGGGAGGGGGGAAGGAGGGAGGAGAGAGAGAGATGGAAACAGAAAGAAAGAACAAAGGGCCCAGAGAGATAGAGGACAGGCAGAGAGAGATAGCGACAGAAAGTGAATGCGAGATATGAGAAAATGACCGAGAAACACAAAGAAAGTGAATGCGAGATATGAGAAAATGACCGAGAAACACAAAGAAAGTGAATGCGAGATATGAGAAAATGACCGAGAAACACAAAGAAAGTGAACGCGAGATATGAGAAAATGACCGAGAAACACAAAGAAAGTGAGCGAGCAAGCGAGAGAGAGAGAAACAGATAAAACGTGCGATATACATACAAACATAAAGTGAGTGAGAGGAAGAGTGTGTAAGCGGGTGAGAAAGAGTGAGAGAAAGAGAGAGAATAGAGGGAGAGAGGGAGGAGAGAGAGCGGGGTCTCACCTCAGAGTCCATGCCTTGCATCTCATCCTTCTCCAGCTGAAATTGCACAAAGTCATCGATGACGTGGAAGAGCTCGGGCGAGACGGCCTTGAAGTACTTGTGGTAGTCGTACTTCACGGCCAGGGAGGCGAAGATGGTGTTGTTGACCAGGGCTGAGCGCAGATCGGTCAGCACACCGGGCGAATGCTGCCGCGGATCTTCATAAAGGTGCTTCGTTATGAGGTAGTCTAAAATTGCATCGCCGAGGAACTCCAATCGCTGGTAACAATCTGTGGACAGGACACAGGGCAGATGGTGTATTTCATACATTGGCTGGACAGCCTAGACCCCTTGTTTTGTCTAAAACTTGTCTAAGGTGCTAAGAGCCTCCTACTGCTTGGACCCCATCAGTCAGCATATGTTTTAAGATTTTTTAGAGAACTAACATAACATTGTTTTGCAAAAATGTATAGACATATGAGATAATTCGGTTGTTAATTCTTAATTGACGAACTGTTGTGATAGGAGGTGTTTATGCCATGTTGTGATGGTGTAGGAGTAGTAGGTGTTTCTACCTGTGATAGTGTTGTAATGATAGGAGGCGTGGGTGAAGGCCTGCAGTAGGTAGGCCTTGTTCTGAAACGTGTAGTTGATCTTGGCCTCAAAGTTCTCAAAGCCAGAGATGAGGTGTACGAGCGTGCGCTCGGCGTCTGGATGATCGAACATGCAGCGCGGCGGGATCTGCAGCCAGCCGTACTGCGGCTCGCCGGGGCTCTGGCCGTTGCCGTGAGCGACGCAGGCCACGACCAGCTCGCCAGCCTTGGCGTCGGGCAGCACCTTGAGTCCGAGCGAGCAGAGGAACATCTGGGCGGCACGCTCGCCGCAGCTGGTCAGGTAGCAGCCGAGCAGAGCCTCCACGCAGTCGGCGATGCTCTTGTCGGCGATGCACTGCTCCGTGTGCAGGTCGTATGAGATGGACTGCTTGCCCAGCTCGCCGCCGCAGCTCTCCTCCGACGGGTTCCAGAAGCCCACCACAAAGTCGTCCTCCTCGGCCGCCTTGCTGGGGTCGAGGTAGCACATGGCGTCCCAGGAGCTGTAGTCGAACTCCTCGGCGCCGCCGACACCGACCCCACCGCCGCCAGTGTCCCCCGCGGCATGCGCGCTGGTCAAGAGCGGGGACTTGCGGGGGGCGCGCCACTGCGGGCAGGGGTCGGCCGGGGGGAAGGTGCCCAGCGAGATCTTGCCGAACGCGCCCGAGCCCATGAGCATGCTGTCGATGAAGCGGATGTGCTCCTGGTCGTACTCCAGCTCCTCCTCCTCCGCGCTCACGCTCCCGTCCTTCACCTCCTTCCAGGGCGGGTTCGCGTCTCCTCCTCCTCCTCCGCCGCCGCCCATAGTCACCTCCGCCACCTCCTCTTCGTCGTCCTCGTCGTCGTCGTCATCGTCGTAGTCGTCTTCGTCCTCGATGGCGCTTCGCCCGTTTGCCAGGTCCTTAGTCTGCAGAGACAGGAGCCCCACCAGAGCGTTAAAGATGAAAATAACTGGCTAAAATAACACTAAAATAATAACAATAACAAACGGCGCCATCTCCTGGACTCCGACACTTCTGACACCCAATGACTCAAGCAGCAGTGGCAAGAGCCCTTCGGAAGGGGCATTCTATGGAGATTACACTTTAAAGTGGTTTAGGGCGAAAGCCAGAGCGTTACTGCCGTTCAGGGAGGGAGAGAGAGAGTGTGTGTGTGTGTGTGTGTGTGTGTGTGTGTGTGTGTGTGTGTGTGTGTGTGTGTGTGCAGGCCCGGGCAGTGCCAACCATATGACTCACGACAGTAAGGCAACCCAATAGCCGACACACAGGCTGAATATCATCTCTATGCCATTAATAGCTCATAAAGTTGACCATGTGGGAAAAAGGCAAATGCATATTCATTAAAATGTTAATGGCTGTGATACCTAATATTGTAATAACATGGGGACCTGACACTTAAAATTACGCAGCGACTGGCGAAGGGGCTCGAACTGCCAGTACACACGCACTCTTGCAACCACAGGGGGAGACCTCAGTAATGGAGAAGAGGGGAAATCAAGCTCTAAAAAACACCCACCGAACCTGTTTGGAATTCAGCGTGTTGGATGCTGAGAATTTTCCAATCACCCGACTTAACGTCTGAGGTCTGCCTGGCTTTTTTTTTTTATTGCCCCACTCAGTTATGATCTACACTTCAGTAAAACGTGGGAATTTTGAGACGTGAAAGGGCCTCCGTGCTGCTGAACTAAATTCAAATTGGTGTGTGGCGATAAAATCCATTACGCTACACTTCGACCTTGGGCCAACATTTGCAAAAACATAATAACACACAACTCCATCCAAAACAAGGCCTGCATTTTGAAGTCGTTTCTAAATGAGTAGGGTTTTAATCTCTAAATACAAGGTACAAGTTGTTGTTGTAGGAGATGGGCCCAAAATCCACTTTCGTTGGGTTGTTACAACTATGACTACTCTATACTCAAATTTTACAATCCCGAGGGCCGTCTGAAAACCCCTGTCAGGCCCGGGGCCAGGCTTTCGCCATAACGACAGATAAAGACCTCTTGTGTTTACGCTGTGGCTCAAACTGCAGCAGGCCCACGGAGCTCAGACTCCACTGCGAAGGCCTGCCCTGACCTGACAGGAAGGACCAAGCTGCCCCCTAGTGGCTCTAGAGAAGACTACACCAAAGGACTTACAAGGCATACACAAAAGCTGAGGATCTGTGTGTTTAGGGCAGAAAGACTTCAGGACAGTACCTCATCTAGTAGAAGTGCCCTTAGTTACTTAGTTAAGTTTATGGTTTCATTTGCATAGCCATAGACACATTTCTATGCACATTTCAGGTATAAAAAGGTGCATGAATGCACACATTCACATTTAAGGGATGAATGAGGTTTATGCCTAACGTAGGAAGGCTACACCGGAAAACAGGTCTAATTACATTCGACTGAGGAATAACTTTGATTCTGCCATATAAACAGTAAATAACATAACATGCAATACATACAAAACAACAATAATATACAGATGAATCTGTGAAACGGAATCTAAAAAACAGGTCAACAGTATTGCCAATTTGGCTCACTGTCAGAATCAATGTTATTGCTTGACAAGCAGAGGTGCTTAGGCCTGTTTTCGATGTTTGGCATAAACGTCATCATTATATATCTAAAGAGAACTTAGTAAAGTTTCACGTCATTATTTTTTATAAACCTCTCACCACATGAGTTGAGTCCTACCTCGTCCGAGTCCCACTTGTCCGTGCTGCTCTTGTCCTGGTTGACCACGTAGCCAGGGGGCAGCCAGTTGACTGGCGGGTCGAAGATGGACACCACCATGCGACTGGGTAGGCCTTTCTTTTTGCCCAGACGATACAGGTTACAGTTGCTGACCTGAGAGAGAGGTAGGAAGAGTATTGATTGATGTAATATTAATTGCTACCTCACCTAATGTCTCCTCTGCATCCAGCTCAGTGGTGTAGTCTACGTGATACGCAGGACTACGCAATATACCAATTTAACAGCCTCACCATCTCTGTATATTAGGGGTGGGCGATATATATCGTCTGCGATAATATCGTGATTGTTGTTTTAACGATGTGCAAATTGACATTATCGAGTATTTAAATTACTTTGGGGGAAAAACACTCGAAATCACGCACTCATAGAAGATAGCCTACCTCCTGGGAATGTATGTGGGAGAAGTGCAGCAGAGCAAGTGTCACGTGATCACTAGTGGGTCACAACATTGTCCCACGCAGCCTAATGTTTATTTTGTGCAGCGAGAGCGAGAGTAGCCTACTTGGGATTTTATGCGGCTACTTCTGTTCAAGTAGCATTGTATGATGAGACAGTCACGTTTTTTCCTACACGGTATTATATGGAGAGAAAACATTAGCCTTTGAGTATTTTAATAGTCAGTTGTAAACAAATAACTATTCTCATGTAACTCTTTTGTAAATGGACTGAAGTTCGCTCTAAATATCTCGTTGCACCGATTATGCTAACCGTTAGCATCTCTATGGGATTTCTCATATACATTAGCTATAAGCTAACACATTAGTTTCTATTCTGTAACTTGGAATGCTAGCCTCATTGATTGCTCTAAAACAAAACATAGAAGGGAAATAACTGAGATGTAGGCTACTCTGTTGGTCTGCTCTTAGTTTTACAGTGAATCCTATAAAAAAGTTTGAAAGGAACTTCAGCTTCAGAGACTTCTTTTCGAAACTGTTCGGCCTATTCATCTTCTCTAATGTAGCTGGAAGAGACCATGTCATTGCCACACACACAAGTGGGGCAGAATTGGAAATGTGTCAGAGTGACAATGCATTGGTTGATTTGGTTAAAAAGTCACAGGTTAGGTTATTGGTTATTATTGTAATGATGCTATTCATAAATAATGAACTGTAAAGTAACTCAGACTTTAACAAAAAAACAATTTTTTAAAGGATATCGACTAATTATCGTTATAGTCAAAATCACAAAAAAAAAATATTTTTTTTGTCATATCATTACACCCTACTGATATTATTTTTTGATCCATACCTCAGCTAACTACAAACTACATTACAGCACACCCCTAACTACTCAGCTGTGTATACCCACTTAAAATAGGCAACTATTGGTATTAACATTTGGGGTTGATCACAGTATACCCACCTCAGCTAACTAAACTACTACTCAACTACTCCCCAACCCTACACAGGGAAGCTGAACTTCCCCAACCCTACACAGGGAAGCTGAACTTACCCAACCCTACACAGGGACGCTGAACCCAACCCTACACAGGGACGCTGAACTTCCCCAACCCTACACAGGGACGCTGAACCCAACCCTACACAGGGACGCTGAACTTCCCCAACCCTACACAGGGAAGCTGAACTTCCCCAACCCTACACAGGGAGCTGAACTTCCCCAACCCTACACAGGGAAGCTGAACTTCCCAACCTTACACAGGGCTGAGCCTACACCCTGAACCCAACCCACAGGGGACGCTTTAGTAAAGGAATGGATAAGGCCACAGGCCAACCATCCTCCATCATCAGGTGTGTACAACAAGAGAAAAGGCTTGTGGACAAAATATTAATCTGCTGAAATCTTAAAAACAAACCCTTCTATTGATAATTGATATTAGGAAGGTTAATACTTTAGATGAACCATCAAGAGCTTCCTTAACACAAATATACAGAGAACGCTGGCTTACTCCTCAACTATCATTAGAAGAAAAAGTGTAAAACGTGTGACCGTGACGACGCGCTCACCTTCTTGCTGCGCATGTAGGACAGGCGTCCCTCGTGGGCGTCGGGGTAGGTGCAGTACAGGTAGGTGGTGATGGCGTGCTTGAGGAAGGAGTCGCCCAGCATCTCCAGCCGCTCCAGGTTGAAGCCGTCGCTGGCGTTGGAGAGCGTGAGCGCCTGCAGGATGAGCCCGGGGTTGGGGCCCAGCGCCTTTGGCGACTCCACCGCTGCCGGCGTGGGACCGGGGGCGGGCGAAGGTGCTGCGGTGCTGAGGGTCGGGGGCGGGGTCGTTGCTGCGGCGACGGTGGTGGTGGTGGCGATGGCGACAGCGGGGCAACAGTCTGAGGTAGGTTTCTTCTTCTGCTTCACGAGTCCGTCGCAGAGGTCCGGGGTCCCGTCTGGGTTACATTCATGGCTGGCCAGGGGTGGAGGCTGGGCCTGGTGCGCGCCGCCGCTCGGGGGAGGGGACTGCACAGGAAGTGAGGTAGTGGTCTCCGCCTCTGCCGCCGCCGTCTCGAGAGTCTCCGGTCCGGTGCCATTGAGGAGGTTCCCGGAGCACACGCAGTCTCGAAGGTCGCCTCGACCCTCCTGCGGCAACTGCAGCCGTGGTGCCGGCAGCGTGTCCGACAGGGGGGGCGAGGGCGGCTCTAGCTTTTCGTCTGGTGCGTTGCAGTTCTCGTGTGGTAGGGGGGTCTCCTCGGGGTCAGAGGGCGTCGGTGACGGCGATCCGTGTTTACAGTGATCGCTGTGCTCGGGACAGGAAATGAAAGCCTTGCTGTCGATGGACTTCTTCCACCCAAAATCCAGATTGGGATACCTGGACATGAAGCAGTAGACATAGAGGGGAACAATGACTCCAGAGGACAGGAGAGGCAGGCACTTTTCCTGTTTTTGGAGGAGGCACATCTATGGGGCACTGAGGGGGACTTCAAATGAGTGTTACAAAAGGCAGGGTGGAAATTGACTGAGTACATGTTTATGCTATGACACCAGTGTTTCCCATACATTGACTTATTTGTGGCGGCCCACCACAATATCAACATTGACCACCACACAATGATTTTCCAGGTTGTACTAAATTGTGCTTAAATCTGGTTAGCATCATAACCACGCTGTGCTAATTTGTTAAAAACTGTTGTATTCAAGTTAATTCTGCAAGCTAACCACCACAAATGGAATTCCATTCTGTGGGAAACACTGGACACTTTACGCTAAGCCAAATAGCTAGCTGCTCACGCCTCACTCATACATATTGGACACGCTGCAACGGTCAAGACGCATCGGTCCACAGGGTAAACATTTAATTAGCGTGTTTGGTGGTGACAAGGGCAGCCGTGGCCTACTGGTTAGCGCTTCGGACTTGTAACCGGAGTGTTGCCGGTTCGAACCCCGACCAGTAGGCACAGCTGAAGTGCCCTTGAGCATGGCACCTAACCCCTCACTGCTCCCCGAGCGCCGCTGTTGTTGCAGGCAGCTCACTGCGCCGGGATTAGTGTGCGCTTCACCTTTGTGTTTACTGTGTTTACTGTGTGCTGAGTGTGTGATTGGGATAAATGCAGAGACCAAATTTCCCTCATGGGATCAAAAGAGTATATATACTTATACTTATACTTATACATATACAAAAGCATGTCAGTGTAAATGCCCCTTAAAGGCACACTATGCAAGATTTACACCTTTATGATGGTAAACGAACTTGTAATAGGCAAATCGTTTAAGCCCCTACCGAGAAAACCAGCCATGCAACTTCCAAGAGTGGCGCCCCGCCAAAACTCGCGAGAACCGTGAAACATTACCTTGTCAGTAGATATAGCTCTTTGGGGATAGTTTTTGCCCGTTGTTAATCATTCACCTCCACAACTAAAGCATTTGCATTGTGAACAGGGGGGATAAGTCACGAGAACTTTGCTATTTACAATAGCAGAGTAACATATAAATACATCGTGACTCTAGAGGGAGCTCTAACTTGCACTGATATAGTTTTTTTATATTACCTTGTCTACTCTCTTATATGTCCATATTTATTTTATGCTGGTCTAAAGACTTTATTCTTGCACTGTTGGACTTATTCATTTGCACCATCACCATGACACTCAGTCACACAGAGCACATTACCTTACCTTACTATGCACAGAGAATCACAGGCTCAGTCACTGACTCAGTCATTGCAAGCACCTCATGCTTAATCACCGCTAAGCAAACTATGTGGATACTGTTTTAGACTTGATTTAGATTTAGTGTTATTTAGTATAATTTGTATTTTAGTATTCTTTATCTTCTACTGTCCTTATTGCTTAGTTATAGTTTTTATATTATATACTTGTATAACTTTTTCTGCTGTTAGTGCATGTTGTGTGTGATGTCTGTATGCTACTGAGACCTCTATCTCTAAACTCGCCAAAAATACCTAAACCTACACACTATAGCTTTAAAACTGCTGGGTGATGGTTGCAGTGATGGTTGACTGTCTGGTTGAACGCAACACAAGTGGAGGACAACAACACTCACTTTAAAAACGAGCAAAAACTTTTGCCTCTGAAGAAAAATGACAATGCAATCAAAGAGCAAAGAAGGTCGTGCCGTTCCAACACAGCAATGGAAACATAAATTCTGAAAGGGACAATCAGGAGACCATTCCTATTCAACCTCAACGCCACCTGGGACATGCCCCGAGTTTCTGCAATGGAAATGTACCTAATATGGAGTCAGACTGGACCTGTGCCACATGCTGTCCTCCAGAGCAACATCTGGTCATTATTCAGCTTATTATCCCAAAGTTCAACAGCTGTCCATCCATCCTTTGTGTGGAACATCAATATAAAAACGTTGACCAATCAGGAAAGGCTCTCTGCACCTTATCCCATTACTTGCACTTGGCAAAACCAACCATGCATTTTTTGTGGAGACATCCAAATATTTTTTTATGATTTAGAACAGAACTAGATATAGAACTATACATGTACATGATTGGTATTGGATTAATGGCTAACCTCCATGATGACTATTTTTGCCAGGGCGTACTTCCTCTCCTAACATTTTTAACAACCAAACACACTTAAAGCAACACCAAAGAACTTGCCCTCTGTCGCACGCACGCTATTTGTTTATCCAGCACCGGCTTTGCAAATAACAATGTCCACAGACAAGGTAGAAATAAGTTGCATGATTTATGAAAGTACGATGTATTGCGACATCAAACTCAAGTCAAATTTGTAGTTTCTTATGTCTCATTCCATCGAACTACAGATCCGCTACCCGATCTGGCAAACTTACATAGTCTTGCGGTTATAGCCGATAGAGGGCTGCGGTTTAATGCAGAAGTGCCGTTCACCCTGTTACGAGTTGATGAACCACTGAAACGATTTTGGAAACATTATTTTAAGGTGGAAAAAACTCTTTGGTGTTGCTTTAACATGCACATCCCTTTCTTCTCTTCTTCCCTGCTCTACCTCCTCTTTCTTCTCTTCTTCCCTGCTCTACCTCCTCTTTCTTCTCTTCTTCCCTGCTCTACCTCCTCCTTCTACCACTTCCTCCACGCGGACTAGTGCTTCAACCTTCTGCACTCTCATCCCTCTGCTAAGAGTATTGAGTGATGCAGTGTTAATTCGTACCTAAGGTCTCCTTTGCGTTGTAGCTTAAATGTTAATCCTCATTTTTGCACTACACAAGGCCTTCCTTCCTACCTGAAGTCAGGGGGTAAAAGTTCTGGGGTACCTGAAGTCAGGGGGTAAGTTCTGGGCCCCAACGCCGGCGTCCGTGGCAGTTTGAGATCGCAGCTCTTCGGCAGTGAGCAGGCAGTGCAGGCGGTAGAGAATGCTGGGTAGGCACACCGCCTTCCTCCACAGAGAGGCGGGAATCGGGTGGATGGCACACAGCTCAGGAACCAGGATCTGAGAATGGGGGGGGGGGAGAGAGAGAGGGGAGGTTAGAGGGACTGCATGTGCAGCTGACATTTCCAATGACCCAACAACCAACCTCGCCCCACCCAGATTCCCCAAAAATGTAATTATAGGCAAAGCCTCGGGAGGAGTGTGAGTCATTGTGTGTGTGTGTGTGTGTGTGTGTGTGCATTGTATTGTGTGATTGCTTAATGAGAAACGTTAGTGGCGAGCAGAGCCCCCAAGATGCGTGGACCACCGTGTCCTGGCCTCCCCAGATGGGCTCGGCCCGCGCTGGAGATTGGAAATCATTACCTGTTTGTTTTGCAGGCTTTCCCACTTGGCCTTCCTCTTCTCAGCACTGCTCAGGGGCAGGGCTTTTCCCTTCTGGTTCAGATGGCGAGGAGTTAACAGGTTCAGCCTGCCAGCGACACACACACACACACACACACACACACGGTCAGCATCCTGCTTGGGAAGGATTTCAGCCGTGAAATGTATTCTCCCCCCACCCCCACCCCCCTGGTCTTCCTTCTCCACCTTACCTTGAGGACGTATGGTCCACGTCCAGCAGCGGCTGGTTGAGATTGGACAGGTCCAGGTTGTACTTGGTTTTGTAGTACTCCTCGAAGGTCTCATATTCCGGCGATGGGAATTTACTGAGCGGGGTAAGGTCCGTGTAGACGTCCGCAACATAAAAGCGGTGAGGCTGGTCAAAATTGCGATACCTGATGGACAAAATTAATTAGTCAGACTCCGTTTGTGTCTATGCTTGACCCCGAGTAATACATTTGTTGTTACTCCTTGTGGGAATGTGTTAAAATATTGGAAATGTTAATGTAATTCCCATCTCACCTTGGAATGATGACTGCATCCTGGTAATCCTCCAGTTTAAAGGTGAAAGGGTTCTGCTTGGTGTACTGGGTGTTTGGGATGCCAATACGAGCTTCCGATTTTTCAATGTCTTCCATGAACTTGAAGTCCAAATCCAGAGTGTTGGAATCCTCGACTAGGAAAACAAGAGAACAGACTTCAAAGAGCTGCCAAACACCACAAACCACAGGTCAGAAAACCGAACGGAAAAAGGTAGCGTACATGTACGCGTGACACACACACACACACACACACACACACACACACACACACACACACACACACACACACACACACACACACACACACACACACACACACACACACACACACACACACACACACACACAGCTGAAGTGGCTAGGCATATTCAACAAATTAAACTGGCACTAGTTAAGTAAACAACGGCAGTAAAAGAACCGTGTCAGCCATATTCGCACTCTAGGCCTCAATCCTAAAGACCTTGGCTGTGCACGCTTGGTCTCCAGTTGTATGTGGTTTGCACCGGGGACCACTACAGCAGATGTGGTCCACCAAAATGACCTCAGCAATACTACCACTGACCACCTGAATTAAACATCTCAAAGAAGAGGTGCATGTATTCTTTCAGAACTCGGAACATAATTCTACCAAATTCATCACAATTTAACTCAATCACGAAAATGCAATGGCACAAGCCTTTAGTTTGGAATTACTAGAGGTGGATTTTGTTGATATCCACTACCTCACACAAATTCAGTTTAATGAGAAAATGCAGAGCTGTCGGTCAGGCTTGGACACCTGCCTATAGTGCGGGCTTGTTAGAGGTGGATTTTGTTGCTCTGCGCTACTCAGAGAGACCGCTGGACCCTGGGGGAAAATGCCACATCCCTGCTCTCCTGAAGGGGAGAATGTTACACTTCCTTGGGAGTGTGGAAAAATAGGCACACATTTGTGAATTAGCATTTCAAACAGTCAAGGGCAAACCAGCCCTCTGTGTCAGTTCTAAATGTTCCAGACAGTACGTAAGAGAAATCCAAGGTTCCTCAGTTCTATTTTGTTTCGGCTGCATATTCCATACACAGCTCTTATAAGTATGCGACAGTGCATACATTAACATCCAATTAACGTCCGATTGTTGAGGCCTTGACAGTGATAAACTCTGACACTCACACACCCCTCTGCAAACCGTGTTAGGGTCATGGATGGAACATCTGTGAACTAGCCTAAGCATGCCGACAAAACAAAATGGCCTCCGTTGCTGAGCTACAGAATGGATGTGGAGGCCTCACAGGATGCAATAGAAAACAGAAAATGGGTAAAAATGCAGTGCAAAAAGCAGGGCTGATTCATATAACACTGAGTGGTAGGAACACAGGCAGGGCTGATGAACAACAGAGTATCAGCATTATGACTGTATAATGGTAGACAGCAGGTACTGTAACTTTAAAGTAAGTATATAGACCTCCCTCCAAATGTCTAGGATTAGCGTTGTACAAGCAACAGGCACTAGCACCCATTGTTATTAGCCTAAGGTTAGTAGTGCAGTAGCAACAGGCACTAGCACCCATGGTAATTAGACTAAAGTTAGCACTGCAATAGCAACAAGCGCTAGCAATGGATTTTAGCATTTACTAAAATTTACTTTGTGTCCAAACTCTTGTGCGCCAGTTCCAAGCACATAGGCTTAGCCTCTTCCTAGATTAAAAGCAAACTTCAATGAAAATCTCCATTCGAAAAAAGCAAAAAAATTCCATGAACATATCCATTCACAGTAAACTAACCGCAAGTGGCTCGATTAAGCGCGTGAGGTGTGTTGGTGTGGTGAGGAACTGACCGACGTTGAGCGGCAGCACGCAGTAGGCGGCGTCGGCCTCGGTGGGCTTGAACTCGAGCGCGGGCTTCTCCAGCCGCAGGATGTGGGAGAAGATGTACTGGTGCAGGCGCGTGATCAGCTCCAGTTGGGCCGGCGACAGCAGGAAGCCCGAGCGCTGCAGCTCGATGGAGATGGTCACCTCGCCGGAGCGTGTGTACACTGGGAAGTGTGGGATCTGGGAGCAGAGCGGAAACAAACTCACAATCACAACCACTGCATTACAGAGCCCGCCCTGCTGCACTTAGTCTGCTACACATTAAAAGAGATCATACTGATTCACAGAAGATATAAAAATAGGACCTAAAACCAAATATTGGATTACAAATAAAACTGACTAACATGAGAATAATTACATTTAATTTAATTACACAAATGAATAATGTTAAAAGGGACAGGTGAATAGAAGACATGGAAGGAGAATTTGTTTTTCTTTTGGGCTCAAAGAAACACTACTGGACACGCTTGAATGTGAAGTGCACTAAACATTTGCAGATTTTCTGGAATGGAATTTAGGCCCAGCAGATGCAAATATGCCGTTGTGTGTGTGCGTATGTCTTGCTTTGTGTCTGTGCTTGTAAAAACAAGAGATTTCCTTCTTAGTTTTAGCAAATTGGAATTGATTCAGCATCACCATGCATGACTGATCAGAGAGAAAAAGAGAGAGAGAGAGAGAGAGAGAGAAAGAGTGTGTTTGTGTGCGAGAGAGTGAGAGAGAGAAAATGAGCATGAGAGAGAGAAAGAGAGAGAGAGGGTGTGTGTGTGTGTGTGTGTGTGTGAGAAAGAACGAGAGAAAGTGTGTATGTGAGAGAGAGTAAGAGAGACAGATAAAGAGAGAGACATGCACCCAGGAACACACAGGCACACACACACACACACACACACACACACACACACATACATACATACAGGCACACACAGGCAACACACAGGCACACACTCACCAGTTTGTTAATCTTGAATGAGTATGTATTTTCCATATATTTGTACTCCAAGAATTCTGTATGTTGTTTAAATGTTCAGCTTTGGTGAGAGAGAGAGAGAGGAAAGAGAGAGAGAGAGAGAGAGAGAGAGAGAGAGAGAGAGAGAGAAAGAGAGAGAGAGAAAGAGAGAAAGAGAGAGAGAGGAAGAGAGGAAAAGAGAGAGAGAGAGAGAGAGAGAGAGTGCAAAGTGGTTACCCGGGGTATGGGTTTGGCGGTCAGGATGCCAAAGCATCGCGTGGTGTCCTCTGGGGGGTAGAGCTTCCTGCGCCTGAAGTTGAGCTCATCAGGCAGAGGGGTGGTGAGGACCATGCCGATCACGTACAGGTAGCACGGCTGCTCAGGGACCGGGTAGCTGTCCCGAAGACACTCCGGTATCTGCCAAAGCACAGTTAACGTTTATTACATAGTCTAAAAAAACATTTATAGGGCAAAAAACAGGCGTAAGGCCTGGACATGGACTCCTCTTAATTCACTAATTCATGTTTTTGAATCAAGGACAGCACTCACTAGTACTTCTTTTACATTTTACAGTTCTGTCCCTAATTAAAAACAAAAAAATACATATAATTTCACTCAGAATTCTTGCCTATTTTATTACTTCTATTACTGTTGTTTAAGGTTTGTGCCATAGTGTCGATTCAGTATTAGTATCGAGATACTTAGGTAAGGTATCGTATCAAAGTCATAATTTTAGCATCATGGCAACAACGTAGTGGATGGAAGAAGCCGGGAGAAGAGGAGGAGTGGAAGCAGAGATGAGGAAAGGAGAGGAGAGGAGAGGAGAGGAAAGGAAAGGAGAGGAGAGGAGAAAAGAGAGGAAGCAGAGATCTCAGAGAGGAGAGGAGAGGAGAGGAAGCAGAGATCTCAGAGAGGAGAGGAGAGGAGAGGGTGGAGGCGATGCTCACGGCTTTGGGGTAGCACTGCCTCCTCTTGGTTGACCCCGGCCGGCCAGGCACACTGGTCTCTTCCTCGTCGTGCAGGTCCAGCTCCTCCTCGTACTTCACCGTCTCCTTGCCCACGGGCATCAGGTGGTCATCCAGCTCCCCTGAGCACGCACACACACACACACACACAAACACGAACACACACACACACACACACACACACACACACACACACACACACACACACGCGCGCACACACATACATTTGTGCATGCGCACACACACACACACACACAAACACACATGTGCACACATATACGAACACACGCACAGTCAGCATCATCTAAAGAACACATTCAGAACCACCACAGGTCACGTTCACTGCTCTGCTTGACTTTCTGCATAACTGAGAACAGTTTCAGTAACACACAACAAAGCCACTGTAGTAGCGTGGCTTTGATTAAATAAATCTGTTAATAAGTGCTTTGTACAGTGTGTGTGTGTGTGTGTGTGTGTGTGTGTGTGTGGTGACACAGCATTCAGAGTCTGGTTCATTTCTCAGGAAAAAAGGAGGCGACTGAAATCAAAGGAGCTTAAACAGTACTAAAGGATTTCATGTCGTTCACAACAGGAAAACATCAAACGCAAGCAACACTAAACCCACCCCCTCTGATCAGACCTTACCGATTTTGTGCAGCTTTTCACAACAAAGAAGAGCCACTGCTTTCTCAGCAAGTCTTGCACAGTTCATCACAGGCCCCTAAAAGGCAACAGAAACACACACACAGTACTCAGTATGACACGCACTCTACATGACTGCCTCTACTTTGAAGTAGAGAACTCCCCAAAGGGGGGTCAACTTGTGTTCAGCAATACTAAATAAATATATTAAAATAAGCTGTGTGGTTTTTTTTTGTTTATTTGTTGTTTGTGGACTTAAAACTTTGAAGAATTTTTTAAGGCAGGCTAAAATGCTAAAATCGACACAATATCCCTGTACGATCTACAGATTATTATAATAGATGATTATATAGGTATCAAGGTATAATCTAGGTATTAAAGAATATTGGTCTCATTTAAAGGTGCTCTAAGCGATGCTGGGTAACATCACTTCTGTTGACTTTCAAACAGAACAGACAGCTAGCTCGCTACTTCCTCCCCCTCCCTCCCGTGCTGCTCCTGTGAAATTGAAACTCTCCTAAACGTGCATCTCGTCTGTGATTTGCTGGAACAGTTTGTTATGTTTTTTTATGGGCTAGGTTTGCCCAGGTTGTTTTTGTTGCCGTTTTTGTTGCCTGGGCTGTCCACAGAGATCGCTTTTTTTTACAGTGTATTCAGGACACAGACAGCTAGCGGTTGGTTAGGTGATGTTTGCAGTAAGTGACATAAAATGTTTTAGTCTAAAAAATCGCTTAGAGCACCTTTAAGGTCATATTATAGGCTACATATTAAGGTCATATTATAGGCTATATATTAAGGTCATATTATAGGCTATATATTACGGTCATATTACAGGCTATATATTAAGGCATTTCACCCAAAGGCTGGGGAGTCTGCCCTGTCCTCACCTTCACTGGCTCCCTGAGGGGCGAGTTGATTGGCAGGTAGAGGGTTGACTGGTAGAGTCCATCCTTCAGCTCCGCCGTCTTGCACTTGGGGGCCAGATGGGTGAAGGGGTCGCTGGGGAGTCTGGCACAGTATCTGCACACACCACAGTGGACGACAACAATCAACAAGGCTCCAGCAGCAACACACCACACACAGTACATACAAGTGAACTGACGCTATCTGTTCACATGTATTCACTGTAAACCTAGGAAGCCACAATAACACACTTGACTTGGGAACAACTAAATGTTGTGCGAGAAGCTACAAAAACAAGGAAAAAGGTTTGTACCATGGGATATTTTTTTTTCTTTTTGAAAATGATAATTTTGGGTTTTTTACCCTTTACTAGATAGGACAGCAAAGAGACACCAAGAAACGAGTGGGAGAGAGAGATGGGGTGTGGATTTAGGAAATAACCGCAGGTCCAACTCGAACCTGGGTCTCCCCCCGTGGACACTTGGACTTGAATGTAGTACGGGTGGGGCCACTTGTGCTGCAGCTCCCCGTACCATGTGACTTTTGTTGTTAAGTTAATGATGTAGGCATTGTAGGCAAGTCTTCACAGATGAACCCAGTCCTCTGTACACCTGTGTGGATGCTCAATGCACTGCTGGAACAGCTTAATGCCATTCCCCCCTACGTAAACAAGGCATTCTATGCTAATAATTCTATGGCTTTGTAAGGGATGGTTCTCTGCCTCTCTCCATTAAATAGATGGGCAGTTTAGAGTTTAGTCGTACCTGTTGACGTGTCCGATCGCAGTGTTGATTGTAACTCTAGGGCCCCCGTCTTCTGACCGGAGGACATACGGAGGCAGAATGTTGTCGTCGTCCGGTACAGGATCTGCCTCAAACTCGCCAACCTCAGCCGACTTTGAGCACTTGTTCCTCAGGATCTGGAGCCAAGGGGAGACATGCATAACTAAAATGGACACGTCACTAACCCAACAGATAGCACCAGAAATAGAACGGAGGAAAAAAACAACTTTCCAGTTGCACTGTTAACTGAGTTATAACTGCATGTGATATAACTGGTGGGTAAACTTTGCAAGTAACAATCATTTCAATCTCAGAGGGCATGTCTGTGTGCCCAACCTGTCAATGCAAGACACTGTGCAAATGTATCAGGAAAATGTTAAGATTCTTGATTTTGTAAAGGTATCAACGATGACAGGCAGACTCAGGACTCTCTACCTTTTCTATAGCTTTGTAGGTTTTGAGATCCTCCTCGAAGGCTTTCGTCCGCTCGCTGTCAGCGAGCATGATGTAGTTGGAGAGGGGAGCGCGCGCGCGGCCCTTGGACTGCACGTAGGACCGGTACTCTGTCGGCAGGTCAAACCGGACCACCAAATTGCACTTTGGGATATCGACGCCTTCCTCCACGATGCTGGTCGCAATGAGCAGGTTGGTTTCATGTGCACGGAATTTACGGAGAACCTGGAAAACGAAGCGCAAACAAAACAAGACAAGAGAGACACCGATGACTAACACACTTATGAACTTCCTGTGTTATGGCCTGAGGAGACACCAAGTCTGCCATTGTGAGCCATATTGGGTGGCATAGTAGTCGGCCATGTTTGTGAGGTCCTCACCTCCTCCTGTTTCCTGAACTCCACCTCCATCTGTTTGTTGCGAGGCTGGTTCTTGCCGATGCTGTGGCCTGTGATAAAGTTGCTGCTGATGTAGGCCAACTCAGGGTCCTGCTTCCCTGCCTCTTTGATGAGCCTGAGAGAGGACAGGCAACACCCAATGTACAGCTGAATTCATTCATTTATGTAAAAGTGACCATTTCAAAAACGTGTGTCCAGTGTAGATGTAAAAATGGGCATGTTTTATTGTTTGTTACCTAATACAATCATACATTGTTATACATTCAGTTAACAGGACAGAAGTTGTGAAAAGTCTTTAATTACATAAGAATATGTAGAAATTCGAGAAGTTCATTGTTACGGTCTTGCTCAATATAGAAATATCAAAATTGAAATCTCGGGTTTATGAACGTAATGTCCACCCACCGGTTGAGCACCACAGCTGTGTAGCGCCTCTCCACGAAGATGATCCCGCACAGGATGTTGGTGAACGGCGAGGGAAAGTTGGCCTCGGGCTTCTCCTTGGTCTCAACCTCCTCGTCCTCGTCTTCGTCCTCCGAGTCGCTCCAGGACACGTAGTTGTCCTGGTTGCGGTTGTTGTACCACTCGACGCTCTCGAACTGCTGCCGCTCGAAGGGCTTGTACTCGTGCAGGATCTCCAGCAGCTTGATGACCTTGGGCGTGACGAAGCGAAGGTCGAGCGACGCCGGGGAGAAGTGCTCCTCGCAGAGCGCATGGACCTTGCGCAGGATGGTGTCGGTGAACAGCAGGAACTTGCGGTTGAGCTCCTCCTGCTCGTGCTTGATGTACTTCTGGAGCTCGCGCACCATGATGCCCGCCGCTTTGTCCGCGCACCACGGCCCGAGCACCATCAGCACCGCCCGGCAGTCCGCCAGCATCTGCGCCAGAGGAAACAAACATGTCTGACCTGAGCCCCAGGAGCGGACAGAGAGCGGACAGAGAGGGGGAGAGAGAGAGAGAGAGGATTTTCCTTTTTGATCTTCTGTCCAGTAGGGGTATATATATATATATATATATATATATATATATATATATATATATATATATATATGAAGTATATATACTCTTATTAGTATAAGTATATATATATATATATATATATATATATATACTCTTTTGATCCTGTGAGGGGTCTCTGCAATCCGTGAATTAGTGAAACACTCAGCACACAGTGAACACACAGTGAGGTAAGCACACACTAATCCCAGCGCAGTGAGCTGCCTGCAACAACAGCGGCGCTCGGGGAGCAGTGAGGGGTTAGGTGCCTTGCTCAAGGGCACTTCAGCCACTTCCTACTGGTTGGGGTTCGAACCGGCAACCCTCCGGTTACAAGTCCGAAGCGCTAACCAGTAGGCCACGGCTTAACTCCCTCACCATCCTTACCTCTGTACAGGGCTCAAAAGGCAAGGGAAATATGTGTGCCAGAAGTTATCAAGAATGTTTTGAAACTGAAATGTCTGAATTCCAGCACAGTGAATTGAGAACTACAAGCCTCGAGTCTGCCTGTCTGGAACACTTTGGCACTTCCTTGCTCTAGAGAGGGAGCTAGGTTTCCTTTCTTCCCATTTTCTTCTCTTCTTTCGATCTCTTACTCACAATATTTTCCCCTCTACCTGCCGGGCTGTTTATCTTATCGATCTGTTCCACTGTCTCCAGAGCGGTCATCGCCTGTCACAGTGCGTGCTGACCTGCTTAGAGATGAAGGTGGGGTCGCGGTCTTCCCGCTGTGCGGACAGGTTACAGTCGTTGAGGAAGTGCAGGGCCTCTTCCAACTCCGTCAGGAGCCGCTCGGACAGGCCACTCTTATCCTCAAATGGGCCGCAGTCCAGGACAACCTCACGGGGCTGGGAAGCATATCTGAACACACACACACACACACATTAATATAAGGAATTATTTTACCTCAAACATCAAAATGCCTTTGCGGTCATTTGATGCATTCAAATGAAACATAACATAACGTTCATGAGTTACAACCACATTTCTTCGGTAGGAACTGTAGTGCAAACATTTATTTTTATGGACAGGTACCAACTCTCTTAGTCTTTTCCTGTATCTATTATTTTTTTAATCCAAATCATTCAAGCTTTTAAAAAGCCACCAAACCGAACCCCAACTTGTAATGAACCATGTTTCTCCAATGGGAAATGGCCTGATAACGCGTAGTGGCGTACCGGTCCAAGACGACCAGGTCTGTGGCAGTTTCTGCGTTGCTCTTCAGGATCCTCTCCAGGTTGAGGATCTTCTCCTCCAGGTCGCAGGGGTCACACTTCCCATTCAGGATGGAGGCGGTCAGACCGAGGATGCGAGGACAGCACGGGAAGCCATCACAAACCTGACAGCAGCCCAGAGGATAGAAACATTCAAAACAGCACAAATCTCATCTCCTCCCAATGAAACTCTCCAGAGACAATCCTCAACTCAAAAAATTAAAACGCTAAAAAAAATATATAATTTTCTGGTTGAAACACTTGACAGAGGAATCCTCCAACTCTATGGTGTATGAGCGCTACCTGGCAATAAGCCAAATTGCTCTCGATAAAAATCGAATAATTTCTCAACAGTGCATACTTAAACAATCCAAGTACTGTTATCCATTTCGACACAGATAAGAATGCAAATGGAGCCACATACCACATGCAAATAGGTTCATAAATACCCCCTTCGCTGACCTCCCTCTCACACATAACAAGGAGAGGACCCCACCGATTTAATTTCAAGCACTAAAAAAGGCTTGCATGTTCATTCAAACTGACAACGCCTCTCTTTTTCTCCAGGAGAAATAATGTCAGGGTAAAACGAGACAGCCACACAATGAGGGAGGCTCGGTGGTGTTCCAGAGGCCCCTCGGGGCAATGACAGTCATTTTACCCTCATTATCTCTCTGTAGGGATGGTCCGTGATGGCTAGATGGCACTCGTCAAACACCACCAGGTTGATTTTGGACAGCGGCAGCACGCCGGTCTGGAGCACGTGGAGGAAGATGTGGCAAGGCATAACGAGCACCTGCGGGAGTGAGGCAAGCGACAGCATAGATGAGAGCAGATCAGGGGGTCGGCGCTCTGCCGATTACGAGATGACATTTCACAGGGCCTCTGCTCATCCTTTTGTAATTCAAATCACGACGCGGAAAATTCATGAACATTTCCAAAAGGATTCTTGAAATTGGTAGGGAAATGATTAAAAAAAAAAAGTCAAACTTTCTCGTTGTCTATAATCGCACCTGATTTTCGAAAATTTCTATGCTCCATCTTTCTGACGTCCAGGAAGTACTTTCCTCAGTGTACTCGCCAACTCGGAGGTCGGAATGTGTCCGAACAGTAGCTGCTTGCTGAACCACAGACAACGCTTTACAACAGACACACAAACACAAAACAGTCGTCAATATTTACAGGAAAGCCATCGTACAGCTACACAGAGTTAAGATGAATCACACATCATGTATTTTGTTTTGTTTAGAGTTAAGATGATTGGCACATCATCTTTTTAAGTTTTGTGTGAAACCCGGTTTAGTGGGTCTTTCTTATGAAGCAAATTGTGCACCAATTTCCACCTTTGGAGTAATATTATAAAAGTGACCACAGTTTAAGAGAAATTGTGCCCCAACGGACACCAGAATCAAGATTGTTAACGCTGTGTGTATGCCAGGATAAGCCTAATAACCAGGACATGAAGTGCTTGTAGACGCAGTCTGTGTGTATGTCAGGATATGAAGTGCTTGTAAAGGCAGTCCAGTGTTTCCCAGAGAATTGAATTCCATTTGTGGTGGTTGGTTTAGTATAAGTATATGTACTCTTTTGATCCTGTGAGGGAAATTTGGTCTCTGCATTTAACCCAATCCGTGAATTAGTGAAACACACTCAGCAAACAGTGAACACATAGTGAGGTGAAGCACACACTAAGCCCGGCGCAGTGAGCTGCCTGCAAACACAGCAGCGCTCGGGGAGCAGTGAGGGGTTAGGTGCCTTGCTCAAGGGCACTTCAGCCGTGCCTACTGGTCGGTGTTCGAACCGGCAACCCTCCGGTTACAAGTCCGAAGCGCTAGCCAGTAAGCCACGGCTGCCCAGACTGCAGTCTGTGTGTGTGCCAGGATAAGCCTAATAGCCGGGATATGAAGTGCTTGTAGACGCAGTCTGTGTGTGTGCCAGGATAAGCCTAATAGCCGGGATATGAAGTGCTTGTAGACTGCAGTCTTTGGTGTGCCAGGATAAGCCTAATAGCCGGGATATGAAGTGCTTGTAGACGCAGTCTGGGTGTGTGCCAGGATAAGCCTAATAGCCGGGATATGAAGTGCTTGTAGACGCAGTCTGTGTGTGTGCCAGGATAAGCCTAATAGCCGGGATATGAAGTGCTTGTAGACGCAGTCTGTGTGTGTACGCATACCTGCATTGACCAGAAAAACGGTCCTCTTGCCGTTCTCCCAGTAGTCTCCCCGAATCTGGTGGGAGAGCTCTTTTGTAAGGAGTACTGCAATAAAGGTCTTCCCTGAGCCAGTATTTAAGCAGACAATAGTATTGTGTTCAAGAGCTGCTTCAAGAAGTTCAACCTGTTGGGGACAAATCGAGTTCGACATCAGATACATGTGTTCTGAATTAATATATTTGTTTTGGATACTCAATGAAATGAACTGATACATTTCCTTAAAAATGCAGAGGTCAATGTGATAAACCTATAAGATAGATGCATGCATGATTCATATGGGACTGAAAAACCAGCAAGCATTTAGCACACCCCATAGGCACGGTAATTAAAAAAAAAAATCCACTTGGCACACATTATCGGCCTTGGCCACTTGCCTGATATTTCCTTGGTGTATAAATGTTGTCATGGATAGCTTCCTGTTGCCATGGGAGACCGAAGAAAGGCCCCATGGGGGAGGACGCGGGGGTCACCAGCTGTAGTCCAGCCATGCCTACGGGGCTGATGAGGGGAGGAGGGGGGGGGTCAAGAGCAGGATAGCCTCCAGTCGTCCAGTGCTTATCTCATTTCATCCTGCTGCTCCGAAGCTTACTGCAGAGACCAGAACACACACACACACACACACACACAACAATAAGGCAAAAGACACTACATAACCTCAGTATTAGCTACAGTGTGATGGCTGCCAAGTAGGGATGGGCATCGTTAAGAAATTATCGATATCAATGGCATTGTCCAGGTCGATGCGATTCCTTATCGATTCCCATATCATTTGGTGAACACTTACAGCAGTGGTCCCCAAACTACGGCCCACCACCTCATTTTGGGTGGCCCCCCAAAACATGTCCGTGGTATATAGCATCCGGCCCGCACGGGAGTACGACATCGTCAAACTATAACCTAGGGCTTGGCGATATATCGGTATTACGACTACGACCGATATATTTGTGAAAACGATATGTAGTTGAGACAATATCGTAATACCGGTATTATGTCAAATAATGGGCCATTTTATCAAAGCCACTTGTTCTTCTGTGTTCAGACCATTCAGATAGCCGCAGCTCTGCTTAACTGCGCCCCTTGCGTGTGCACGTTCTCCCTCGCAGCACTACAAACTTTCAAACATGACGGACACCGAGTCAGATTTTGTTTACCTTGATCAGAGGTTGGTGCTGATGCCTATTCCGTCGGCACATCAACGGCTAGACCGAGAATTCTCGTTGTGAAATCAAAATTCCACTGGAGCTCCAAGCGGTTTTGTACACGCAGATTTAAGTTACAACACTGTTTACAGCTCGGTAAAATGTCACGGTAAAATGTAATTTTTGGTACATAGCCTAGCTAATTTAAATACACCGATGAATGCTTGCGTTTAGCGATATACAGTAGGAGATCTAGTCCTCAGGGAGACAACCTACACGCTGATTTTATTAAGAGGATATGCACGCGACTCACGAGCAGATAGGGCATCATTTTTTATGATTCCTGAAACCCCATTCAATCATGCATAGGGATTTTTCTTACGAACAGAAACATGCAAAAATGAACGCATACAAAACAACGGTAGCGTCTATCACACTCTTGATGAGTGACTCAGTTACACTGTTTAAGTAGCCTAATTGTTTAAAACTATTTTTGTTGTTGATAGCAACATGTCTAGGCCATCGTAGTCTACATTTGCTTGTCATCTAGGCCATATCAAACCCTTACAGGTAAAAAAACTACATTGTGTGACAAAACTGCAGGTTTTTTCAATATTGTTGTGCCCAAAATAGCCTATTGCATTGTGCAGTACAATGTAGGCCTGCGTTGTCAGTCAGGGTCAACTTTTGTTCTTTTGTTATTTGCACAGCTTTATCAGAGCAACTGTAACCTATGCCTATTGTAGGCCTATGTTATTGTTTACACCTTTTTGCACAGCTCTGTTAGAGCAGTCTGAAATGAATATAATTAAAACTGGCTGTGTTGTCATAATTGCCGTGTTGAGTGAATATACCAAGCACTTCGCTCTTTCTGTTTGAAATATCAATATCGTATCGATATCGTATATCGCCAATCAGCCCCAAAATATCGGGATATCAGTTTTGGTCCATATCGCCCAGCCCTACTATAACCTCCACAATTTCTCCCATTCATTCTCTATGGTGAGTTTTAACAGTACACATGTAATACTCCTTTTGTCCACTGGTGGTTATTTTGGCGCTGTTTCGCGTTTGCCATCAAAAACGGAATGAAATGTAGGCCTACCTGCAATGTAAGAGGCCTATGCTGACTGCATCAGTGCTCAAAGTATTGTAAAAGTTTATCAATTAATTGTTAATAACTAACTAACTTCTATTCAAGTCATATTTCTGGGACTTTCTGGGATAATTATTTCTATTTTTTTTTTCTCGTTCAAATGTTCATAGGCCTACAAAGAGGTCACAAGTTCAGGTGAGTGAAAAGTTAGAATGGTGGTCATTTCAGACCACTTCAGCGCTTCATAAAATTCTCATAGTTTGAGAACTTTACATTTTCAGAGTTCAGAGTTCACACATTTTTTATAAAATATACTTTTGGGAATGCAAAAGTCTTTTTATTAGTATTATTTAATTTGAGTTACGTTTTACACTGATATGGCATGATGGCAATATAAACACAGCTAACAATGGTATTAAATTGCAATAGCCTATAGATTAAATGTAATGGAATATTCAACTAAGGTAGACTGCTGTTGTTCACAGCACTAAGCTATTTATGGTTACTGATATACTCCGAGTCTCTGGCCCTCTCTTAGAGCCAGGCATAGTAAGCTGGCCCTTGGAAGAAAAAGTTTGGGGACCACTGACTTATAGGATGGCTTTGAGAGTTGTTGACTTTGAATGTCTAATTTAAAGTGGTTTTAGAGAATGAATATCAAGTCTGCAATAACAATACAGAAGTTGAATTCTTTAAAATTTCTAAAAAAGTAAACATTTCTAAAACAAAGCTTTGTATTAGAATCGTTAATGTTTGGATGTGTACGATTCCGATGGATCGAAACATTTGGAACAGGTTCCTTACCGATACCTAGAACCGATTCCCAAGCCTAGCCACAAGCACTTCTAGAATTAAAGATGCACTTCAGTCATTGATGAACCCCCGAAAACACATTCACATATGTACATCCACATGTTTTTTTTTAGGGCTGTCAATCGATTAAAAAAATGAATCGAATGAATTACATACTCTGTGATTAATTAATCTAAATTAATCGCATATATATTTTTTGCTGTGAAAGTATTTTAAATATTTAAATTCAAATGAATCATTGAATAATCAGCATTAGTGACATTAAAGTTCAAAAACTCTTTTATTATTATTTTCACTGTTCAAATAATGGCCATAATAATCTATGATATGACCTAATATGCTGAAGAAATCAATTCAAAAGTGGAAGAAGTTTTTTTTCACATAAAAGGCATTTCAGGCCACAGATATAACCTAGGGGACACAATGAAAATAAATGAACACTCCCCTGAATGTCAACACTATTTCTTTGCATTGATGTGCGACTTTAAAGTTGATGAACTCCGGTGATATGCAAATTCCTTGCTGCAGACATTGCAGAGGGCTTTATTTTAATCAACATTTTATTTTTATCAACATCAGGCCGTTTTTTAAAAGTAAATGTTCCAATCAATGATCCAGGCAGCACATTTTCTTCTCTCTCCTTCATTTTACAGTCTAATGGTTACTGACTAGAATGGCTCGGGGTCAAAGGTCACATGGAATCGATTAATCTGCCTTATTTTTTTTAATCAGTTATTTTTTTTTCAAATTAATTAATCAAAATTAATCAGTTATTTTGACAGCCCTAGTTTTTTTTTTGTTTATTTTTTTTTTTTTACAGCAGTTGAAAAGCAAGAAACGACCGTATTTTCCCAACTATTAGCCGCGGCTTATACAATGATTTTGCAAACTTTCTTCAGCAATGAGGTTAATACACGGGGGGAGTTAATATGGTATTAATATGGTTTTGCACAAATGGCCAATGTTTCACAGATTTGTTTTTTTTTTTGTTGCGGTGGTAACGGTGACAAGCTCAGGCCCGCGATATGAGTCACGTGACCGCGGTATTGCGGTAATGTGGTTACCGTCCCAGGGCCGTAGCTGATGCTGTGTAAATACCCTTCAGTTTTGTGTTTTTGTGTATTTTGCGTTGTGCCAGTCCAGGGCAGGTACTCACAGATTGGGTCTCAGTCTCTGACACTGCAGCACGAGCAGGACGCTCTTATCCTGGGCCTCATTCTCACTCACGTGCCATCAGCTCCGGTGGGAGGCCCACATCACTCTTCTGAACGACCTGCACACACACAAACACACACCACAATCACCACAAAGAGAGAGGGGAGGGAGGGGGGGTTATATGTGAGAGAGAGTGTGTGTGTGTGTGTGTGTGTGTGTGTGTGCGTGTGTGTGTTTATGTTTATGTGTTTGCCCAGAGAATCTCTAACAAGCCAAGTCCCATTATTTCCAATGGATTTATGACATCTCCCATTCATCAACCTGTAGCACACATTACCTGTCACAGTGCATGAATGGATTCAACATATTGCACTTCCATCAAGCCTGGCAATTTAAGAAACCATATATCTGTGGAAATGAGACCGGGGCTGACTCTGTCTGGAAGGCTTTGCCCTTGGCTGTGCAAACAATAAACCGCATAGGAAATCTGTATAATAATGTCTTAGGCTATTCCATATTACATCAATGCCTGACAAAAACCTTCACATAGACTTAGGCTATAAAACAACACATCACAAACGCCATGTCTACCATAAGGTCTCATGTGGTACATTATCATCCAGTCATCGCTGCATGGGAGAATAGCAATGCCATAGAATGACGAACAAAGGAAAAATCAAATTAGAATCTACATTACAACATTCCATTCAAGATAACCTGAGAGCCATCTCTGGCCATCAACTGGCTATCTAATGAAAAATTAATTCCACACTGTGTAGAAGAATTTCACCCTGCTGTCCAACAGTACTGCTAAAACAACATCTGCTATCGGAGTCCCTCAGCACACCAAGAGTGTAACAAGGTCCTTTGCATGTTCAATACATGCAGAAAACATGGTGGTAAATAAATGAAAACAAAAACTAGTTGATGCTATAGCATTTGATTAACTACACTCCAGATACAAGAGCTTTTAACAGCATTGCCTCAACATACTTCTCATCAGGGTTGTATGATATGACCAAAATTTGGTCAAACCATATTTGTCATGTCATATCTCGATAACGATAAACATCACAGTATAGGCAAATACATTTTATGCAAATTCAATGAGAAAACTGTTCATATAACTACACTAACTGACTAGCCTATTTGCTATTGCATTTTGAATTATGTACAGTTGACAAACAAGGTCTAAAATGCTATGTCAGTGATCCTCACTATTTTCTTCACAAGAGCCACATTGGCAGTGCAAAATCAAAAGGAGACACTTTTAAGACGACATACTAACTCCCCTTTGCAAATGTGCATTTCTACATATAAATATCCCACAAAAAAAAAAAAATAGCACATCCAAAACAGCTAAATATATACAGCTAATGCTTGATAACTTCCTTTCACCTTCATTATTTGGGTGAAGGAAGAAGTATAATTCAGATGTTTGCGTTTTGTAGTGCAGTATTTTATGTTTAGGAAGCACATTTGAACAAATATATTGGCTGTGTTACCACATAGCCTACAGTGGGTCCCATTTAGAAATGGCCACATAGCACATTCGCACTTTCCGTGATACACGCATAGACAGTAAAAGATACACGCAGCTGCATGAAATGTATTACAACTTATCGCCACAAGGTGGCAGTTTAAGTCCGCTGTGGCATTGCCGGTAAACAGGGCAGCGGATTGCATTCAAAGGCGTTGCAAGTGGCAGTGAGATACTGTAAGCAGAACGAAACTAAAGATCACCTCGTTGAAGTCATACAGTAGTAGACTAGGCTAAATCAGAGCCTACTTTTGTTTTATCAAGCTGGGGCCAGAGATGATGGCCTTTGGCGAACAGTTTAGGCCTACTCAAAATGAGTAAAACCAAATTCGGCAAAATCTCGCCAAAGCTGCATGCGAGCCACCAATAATAGCTTGACGAGTCGCATGTGGCTCGCGAGCCGCGCAATGAGTAACACTGTGCTAAATGTAGGCCTATTTCAGCAACCTGTCATTGGCAACTGTCCTCATTTGTGTTATTCATTAACATAGTTTTTTACATAGATAGATTCTGATCATGGGAAGGAGTAAAGACAGTATTTGAGAGACGAAACAATATGGTGCCCTACTGTTCATACACACTTAGCAATGGGAGGCTGTCCAAGTCCTCTCTAATGCTTACAGCTGACTCCATAACCTAAACTACCGTAGCAGTAAAAGCAGTCTGAGGCGATTTGATAAATACCTTTAGAGCAGTAGATGACCAGTCAGGGTCAACTCTACCGATTCGTCTTGATTCACTAGAGAGAAGGAGAGAAAAATAAGTTGAGAATAATATTTTAACTGAGAATGTGGACAGGCTGTTGGCATGGGGGTCCGCTTAGATACTGGATGACAACTGACTTGTCAACGCATTTTTTAGCCACACCAAATCAAGACCACACGATCCCCGACCTCAAACATACACACACATACACACACACAGTGCTCTCCACAGCTGCAACCAATCATGGCAGTCATTTCAGCTCAAGTAACACACGGCTTCATTTTTATTGAGCGATTGGTGAGCACATTTGCTGCTGGTTAAGAATTTGCTTTCCAAATCAATGCAAGGGATCATAAATCTGGGATTTGACTGTGCATAATATTCGCTTGCAGATTCTAACAAATGCCATGCTGTCCATCATTGTCCCACCTGAATGGCCTTTCCATGTGTTCGGACAGTATTGCAAATGCTGCATTGTGTGTTCTCTCCTGTTAAATACAGTCTACGGTTATCTTATACAAAGGCAGCGGTTTGTTAATGAAGTCGACAGAGTAGCCACTTCTAAGAACGGTTTAATTAGTTTAGCCTGGTGTGAATGTCTTACAAGAGGTGCGAAGAATAATCATATCCCTTGCAACAAATCTCTATAAATTGGGAGTCAATCACACACACACACAAACAGAGAGAGAGAGAGAGAGAGAGAGAGAGAGAGAGAGAGAGAGAGAGAGAGAGAGAGAGAGAAGAGAGAGAGAGAGAGAGAGAGAGAGAGAGACAAAACACACACACAAAGATGTGCAAGCACAAAGACACAGACAAGTGTCCCAGCTGAATCCCCTTGCAAACACAAGGCCCCTGGGAGCCAGACACCTTGTATAACGGAGTCTAGCACAGCGCCACAGACAGACTGCATTCCGCAGACCCAGTCAAGGCCTACAACAAAGCAGCGCGCTTGACCTACATTGCCATGCCAACGCCTGGGCAGGCTAAGACAACACGAAGGGAACCAAGTCAACAGACACCTCTACTATTTACCCAAGCCAACATTATGCAAGGCCAGGACAGATAACACCGTCACCAAGCAGGAGGTATGACCAGCAGGTACCTGGTAACTCCAAGGGATTCTTTAACAGAATTTGGAAGATTCTGTAAGCGAAAATAGGAGGTTTGTTTGGAAACACCTTGTAGGTTATAGGTACCAAGCATTGTGAAAAATCTGCTTTCTGCAGTAGATTAGCACAAGATCCATGTGTTGTCACTTCACACAGGTGTGTTCACTAAATAGCTCATCTAGAGTGTAGAGTTACTAAGACTCGACTGGTTTAGAGAATAGTTGGAACAATATGTGATAGGTCACTTGGCCCTTTGCAAAGACATCTGAATAGGTAGGTACCTAATAACATTAGCCAAATAACAGAGCTACTGCAGAAGAATTTCTTGAATAAGACACTTAAGGAGAATAGGAGAAGCTTTAATGTTGCTTCAAATGCAGTGTTGGCATAAGTTAGCTAGGCTATATGATTAAATTAGGTAAAGTTAGCTAGGCCTAACTCTTCAATTGTAAAGCATAACATGCTTTTCCCAAATCACGGTAGAAACGTCGATGCAGCAGTATAGTAGCAGATAATCAGGCAAGTCTTATTTAAATAAACTCCTGGTGCACTTACAAACTTTCTAATGCCTCGTTATTGGACTAAATTGGACTTGGTCATAGTTGTACTACTGCAGAAGTTTCGTACCATTCAGGGCATTATTAGTGGGGTAATTTACGAGATAAAAGTTGGTTCCATCACGACTGCAGAACGTCATTAGTTTCTGACAGCGCTACTCAACCAGGGTTCGACCAAGGGAAAAAGGTTCTGGGAGGGTGTTTGGCTCGGGGTCATGGTGCAAAGGACCCTAGGGTGAAATTATTCCGAACCATCGCTTTAAGTTCTTGGAGCAATAACGCTAGGAGGCTATCCAAGGCCCAAACACTACTACAAGTGGCACCTAGCGAAACAGAACCACAGGGGTCATGCTTCTGTCCAGCTTGTCTGACTAAGGGTGCGTTCATAAAATGCCGTCCTACCACACTTAACCGTTCATAAATTTGGATTTATAGTGTTTATTCAGAACATCACACTATCAGAACGTCCAGAATGTGTCAAATTGAATTTCGAACTCACCCTAAACTTGTCCGACATAGCAACAAAATAAGTGGCGGGGCTTGGGATTGATCATTTGGGTGTGGTTTCAGCAGACAGCAGACCTACTCACAACATTTGACATTTTGAAAGCTAAGCTAATCTACTTAGTGATGTTTTCCTTCATTCAGATTTGTCTGGGTGGGTAACAACACCCAGTTTTGTGGTGTGACAAACTCAGAAAACATGTTTATTTTTGGTTTATGTAGACTTTTAAGATCTTATCAAGTTAATGGAGCTTTGTTGAAACAGTGATAAGCTTAAGCAAACACATTAAGTCCTGTGATATTTCATAGACTTCAATAAATCAGCTAGCATTTCATGTGCATAAGACTTATACCAACTATACAGGCTTACTGGAATGACTTCCCATACACAAAATGTGACCTTGGAAATAGGAATTCTCTTTTTTTTCAAGGGGAAATCACCCAGGAAATGGTAGTACATTGTAAACAAATATGTGAAGCCAAACCTGGGCCAAAAACATTTCTACTACAAATAAAAAAAAACTTGATAGTACAATATTACAACACTTCTGTGAACCACATAGAAACAAAACAGAATAACGTGTTTTCTATTGTTTGCTGTTTTCTTTTCTGGACTTTTTTTCTCCTACTTCTACTTAGTCCGACTAAGTCCTCCCATAAATAATGTTATGGTACTGAGGTGAAAATAGAAATTATTATTCAAGCAACAGAATCATACGCTGTGGTCAGATGAACAAACCAAGAGGTCTCTTAAGCACAAACAGATTTCTGAAACCCTCTGTAATCACCACTTGCAATCAACTGACATCTTAAAAACTTGGGTTTCAGTCAAACCAGTCACATGAACTGGGCCAACGGCAGCCCTCCATGTCATCTATCGGTGACCTAGAAAAGGAAGGCGAGGCTTACTTACATGCACTCATAAATCTACATCAACTATACACTCTAGCTTTCATTACAGTCACTTGGGGTTTGAGAGAAATGACAAAATCGGTTTGTGTGTACGGAGAACATTTGCGGAGCACATGTGCAGTTCTGGCCTGGCCCCAAAACATGAGCAGAATGAAAAGTGCTTGTTTAAATTGGTTTTCAGATTCAGCATATGAAATTCTACAAGGAAAGACTTCCATGTTGAGTGTGAAAGGGCAAATGGAGGCAACATAATTTCAATGCAACGAATCTACTGGGGCGTTTCATCTGACAACGCAGAAGACATTACGTTAAGCGGCCAGCACTGCAGCCCATTCACGTTGTAATTTTTTCACTGCTGGTAAGACTACATCCCACAAAGCAAGACTCACTAACAAACCAAATAGCTTTGTTAAGTATACCCAAAGTAGAACGCTACATAACATGTTGGGCAAAAATGTTGCTTATTTACGGGCAAATTGTTGCTTACCGAAAAATACCATTACATATTTACTTTTTTGTTTTGCCAACATGGGTAATGTTAGCCTAACGGTATTAAAACGTTGTACCATTAGGTGCAGACAGTAAACAACAGCTGATCGCAAACAACAGACCTAATCCACTTATGTAAATATAATTAACCAACTTCAATATGTTACGTTATTCAGTGAGCTCGAATTAATGTACGTTAACGTTAGATGACGCTTCCTCATACATGACAAAGAAAAGGAAACAACTCACACACACACACAATGCTACACAGCCCTTTGGCCTTCTATGACAGCTTATGGATGGAATTCCATGAACATCTGCCATACTAACATTAAGGCCAATCCAAGCTAGCGGATTCTCTCTATCCATAAACTGGTGTGATGTGCACTGCCACATCAATGACCAAGTTAGCTGCCAAGCTCATAGACTGTATACAGTCTATGGCCAAGCTAACTTTAACGACGAATTGCTCATACAAGAGTAACGTTGTTTTACTCACACACCGTTAACTGCTTCTAGCGACCAAAGTTAAATTTCAAGACGTACATCAGTTGAAGAACTATGTAATAAATTAAGTTCCTCTACTGGTTTGCTGTATTCAAGGGAAACCTTGTGGTTAGCCTACACTCCGGATGACTGAATTTCACACGTACTAGGCCTCAATGCGACCTTGCCATTGACTGGCGCTAAACGGGCTCAAGACACAGCCTCTAGTACAGCTAGCTAGCATAATTAGCCAGCTAATGCTAATGCTAGCCACTCTGGCCAAATATTACTGACGACCAGATGGGTTGCTAGCAAGCCACGGGTCACCCCCTGCTTTCACTAATGCATGGCATTACAATGACCAACCCTTTACTTACCATCAAAATACATTGATCATATTATCGCAACGTTAAATGATCTGATGGCAAATAAAAAGATTGAGCTCCTAGAGACAAACTTTGCAACATTTTATGAGTGTGAGGCTGTCAAACGTGCATGCTTAGCATAAGCTAACATCAGGGCGCAAATCTCCATGCGTTGATATGCATGCATAACGGCAGACAGTCAAACAACCGTAGCCAGTGAAAATATGCTGTATTTTCCGAACACGATAAGCCACCAACACGCGAACTGTAGGCATACTCCGTTTTCGTGACATCTTAAACTTTATGGACAGTCTGAAATAAACTGCAAGATATACATATAATGTACATTTCGCTGGCTAACGTCGGCAAATTAGTTTGCAAAACAGCGATGGCAGCTAGCAATCCTTATCTAGCTCGATGGCTAGTTAATTGATTATCTTGAGGGTGCGACAAGACACGGTTTTCGGCTAAGCTTGAATCACGGTGATCGATAAGAGGTAATACGCATACATCGTGCATCAGTCCAACATCCTCACCTAATATAATGTCTTTATTTGGCCGTCCTGAATTAAAATGTTCTTGTTATCTCGCTAGGAACCCTTTTCTCCATTCCCTCCTGCTGTTGTCAGACTCCAATAGCTCATTCGAAGCAAGCAGCAACTAGCGCAAAGGATACTTTAGCTTCCGGCTAGCGGTTTCAAGAAGCTCCAATATAAAAGTCACAGTGCCCACTTGCAAAGGTCTGTAGTGTGAAACAGTGTGCACAGTTCACTTTTACAATAAAAATTAACACATAGACATCTCAAACGTTACTCAAATTAAGATTGTTCATGTGAAATGTAAACTGTAAACTGTCTTGGATGAATGTCACTAAAATTCATGAAAAAACTGACATAGGCCTATTTCTAACAAGAACATAAAATCATTTTAAAAATCCACTTTCAGATTTTTCATCTCTACATGCTTTGCTTTTACCCAGGGGTTTACCATCAGAGATTGCTTGCTAAGTAATGGCACAGTAAATTGATTGTGACATTTATTTTGACATGTGTTACTGCCCTCAGTCTCAATTTCCAATTTCTTTGTTGCTGAAAGTTTTCCTGTTTAAGCAGTAGACTATTTCTTATGAGCATAGTTTACTTTTATTTTGGGCTGTGTGATTGCATTCATGAAGAGAGTAAGCATTCTTAAACAGTTTTTGTAGCTTGATAACACCTGCAGAAATATATTTGGTTTGGTGTCCTTTGCTATTTTTTTTTTCTAAAATGTAAAACACTGTGCATACACAATGCGTGTAAATAACATGCTATAATCGAAATAGGTCATTCTATCAAATATTAACTGTCCATGCAGTCTTCACTAATGTGTGCAAATAAAATAGTACGCAATTCGACCACCAGATGGCAGTGGTAGCAATGTTTAAGAAGGAGTAGATTTTCAGACATTTCTGTGACATTTCTCATTCGACTTCATGCAGCGCTACGCAGATCTGGCCGAACGTAATCTAGCCTATGCTCAGTGGCGCAAAAAGTGGGTATGCGCTATATGCGGCGCATAGGGGCGCAGCTCCATGGGGGCGCCAAAGCATGGTAAAAAAAAAAAATAATAATATATTTGGTGTTTTCTATATGTAGCTACTGCTGTCCGTTTCTGAATCATTTCAACATTTTCTCAATGTTCTATAACATTTTAGAGGACTAACAGGCTAGAGTAGGCGCCCTATCTCATAAGACCCAGGGAGTGGGGGCGCCGTGAGCGCTGGGCGAGTAGATAGGCCTACGAGTAGTGAGCACTGTCTATGGTAGTGAGTTGCCGTCTATGGAAAAAGATGGATACAGCAAAAAAAAGCTGTTGACGACTAAAAATATAAAAAGAAAGAGGGAAAAGGAGATGGCATGTCAAGGGATGCAACGGCAGTTAAATAAAGTGGACGGTGAAAGGCAACAGGTAGGATTTAAAGTGATGACGTCTGTACTTGGAGGCTTGCAAATATGAATGTTAACAGACTAACTAGCGTTTTTTAAGCATAATGCCGATTGAAACATAGCCTATTCCATTCAGATAGCTAGGTGTATACCATGTTCATATTTTAATATATATAATAATCATTTTTTATTTTAATGGCCAACTGCAAACAGAAATGTCATGCTAGCAGCAACTCATTACATGTTTCCATATCCTAACAATGAAGGCCTTGTAATAACGTAACAATACTCCTTGTAATAATGTAATATTGTGTTGTCAATGTGGTGCAAACCAACAAGGCTAGAGTGCCTATCAGCCTTATCCATTGTGAGCAATAACTGGCAAAAGGACGTTATGAGAACCGTTTAGACTCTCTTAAAGTGGCAACGCACCATTTCTATACTTACCAAGTATAACATCAAGTTAAACTTCAAATTGGCAGCATTTCTTTAAAAACATATTCGATAGGCACTAATGCACAGTAATAGTGTAAATTATTGGCCTTTTGTTTTGCTTTAGTTGTTTGTGTTTTTTTTTTTTTTTTTTTTGGGGGCAATATTGTTGTTGCATACCCCTCAAAAATGGGTAGCTGCGCCCCTGCCTATGCTGGATTTAGTACAGTGCATGCTTGCATTGTGCTAAAGAGTCCAACATGCATCACATTCTGTGCACCACTGCATGAGGGGGAACGAGAGCATTGACGTGTAGTCAATCTGACGTCTACTGAAAGAGGTCACGATCAATACAGGTATGAAACATTGCTTAGTGTTGAGATTAATTTGGACAATAACACGTCCCTTAACACAATGTATCAGGTTGTCTTAGCCTGCTGACAACAGGAGGGCAACGGTAAAACAAGTACAACATTGGACAGAGAGGGCAAAGCATTTCATTTATTGCACTTCACAGGTGCTTTTGATACATCATTATCAGATCTGATACAAAAGCAAAATGCAGTATTAGGCTTTTAAATATGTCTCAAGCGCGCGGTTTGAACGATCACATTCGATTCCCACCACACAAACACACACACACACACATACACACACTCGCTCATCACAAACACACTCGTTCATCACTAACACCACAATATGCATCAAGGTATGTATAAGCACAACTGTAAAGGCTGTGTTGTAAGCAATTTATTAAAACAATGTTAATGTCAATATTGTGCCTGCCCTATAGCCTACCTATGTTGACAAAAAATATAGTCATGATATTCTGTGTTTGTGTAATTACCTCCTTTTGAGAGATTGGAAGATGCATTTTTATCACATTCGAAGTGTAAAAACAAAAATAAACAGCAAGTGAGGATGTACTTCAGATGAACTAGAGGTAATCATGTAATTTCTTTTGTGAAGCAAAACCTCTCTCTCTCTCTCTGTCTGTGTGTGTGTCGGTCTTCCCTTAGGATTCCAAATGTTCAAGCACAGTAGAGTAGCGTTCTGCATAATATATAAACATGCTCATGTTACTGAAAATCATTCTTTCTATGCTCAACTTCAACAAAAATATGGCTAACATTTCTGAGATTAGGCTCTATAAATATATATGAATACAGATATTTACTGACTATGTTAACTTTTAAGAGTATCTGATACATTTCTGATCACTATAATTTTGACCTCTCTAAATTTCCATCTTTGGCAGTTTGCGTTTTGTGATTTAAAAAGTGCAATAGACACTACCCCTTCTCTTTCAATGCCGAAAACTACCAATACACTTCATAAGAATAGGAACCATGAGTTCATTTGCCGTAAGGAAGTTGTGCATTACGTATAACATATTTAAAAGTCTATAAAAATCAAAACTTTCACTTGTACCACTGAATACTGCATGCACAATTATATAAAAAGAACTTTCCATGGGTGGCCACTACTTCATTGATAGTCTTTTACAACATAATATTTACAAAATATCTTGAGGAATCAAATGTACCTCTTCATAACACACACTCCAAACAGAAAAAAACAGGACTACAGTAGCACAGATATATTTTGTGACAAATTATCTTCATGTGTAAATACATCAACTGAAGATGGGTTAGCGTCCAAATAAATTCTCAAATGTTTATCTTGTAGTAATGAGGGAAGAGAAAAACACTTTTAGTTCACTTGACTATATTTGCAGAGCAGTGAAATGCTCCGACTCCCTTCAATGTCATGTGACCAAAATAGATAGGTCCTGCAATATGATCACTCTTCAATGTTGAGGAGGAGTTGCGGAAGAGTTCGGAAGTCTATCTGAGGCAGGACGAACAGGCAGTAAACGATAAGCCACAGGACGAGCAGAAGGCAGATTTCTTCCAGCGTGAGCTCCACAGGCGGCTCTCTCTTCTCGGGTTTGCTCCCTCTTCTGTGGAAGGAGCAGGTGCCATATTAATGAATCACAACTGCAAAACACCCCCTCGGTTACACAAGGGGACACATCATTTCAAAATAGAAAGGTGAGCAGCACTGCAGGGTTCTTGTTTTCTTTTCTTATTTTTTTCCTCCCTGTTTTGTTTTGGTGACGCATATTGCGGTCGATCCCAGAAGGTGAAACTGACACATCTTCCTGAGTTACACCCTTATGAGACATCAGCAGATCAGGCGTTCGTCATGGCAACAAAAATAAACAACCTTGCCACTGGCAGGCCGAGTGAGAAAAGGTAAACAAATATAGCCAAACAGAAAAGGTAAAAAAAAACATACAACCCCAGAACAGATAAAGTTTTTAAACGTGTAAAATGTGAAGAAGAAAAAAAACAGAAAATAGCACCATCTTATCTGGGCCTGAGCTCAGAGATGCCACCATCTTATCCGGGCCTGAGCTCAGAGATGCCACCATCTTATCTGGGCCTGAGCTTGTTTAAAATGGACTGAGGTAACATGGAAAAAGGTTCTGTGGTTAGACCAATCAAAATTTGCCATTCTTTTTGGAAATCATGGATCATCCATGGATCATCCAAATCATTTGGGCTAAAGAGGAGAGGGCCTATCCAGACAATGTCTTTTCCAGGGAATACCTTGAATATTTCAGGAAAACAATTAATGCCAAAATGAATTCTGCACATATTTAAATAGTATTTCTCCATAGAGGAAGAGTCCAGGTGCTAAGATGGCCTGTCTGCAGTCCAGATTTGTCAAATTAGGTGCATAATGGAATGAAAAACATGACTAAGAATACCCCAACTGAACTTGAGCAACTGAAATCCTATACCGGGAGTAATGGGACAACATCACATTCTCAAAAATCTAGCAAATGGTCTCATCAGTTCCTAAACATTTAGAGAATGTTGCAAATGAAGAGGTGAATCAGCACAGTGGTAAACATGCTCCCATCCCAACTTTTTTGAAACATGTTGCTGGCATAAAATTCTAAATTAACATATATTTTCCATGAAATAGTCCAAATTTTCATTTTCAACATTTGATATGTTGTCTATTTCTTTTTTGCTGCTAAATATGGGTTTATGGTATATTATCACATTCTGTTTTTATATACAGCGTCCCAACTTCTTCTGTTTTGGGGCTGTACAATACAGGTGTTTTTTTCATCAGCATCATTTTCACCTATTTGTCCAGATTGAAGGTCCACTGCATCACATCACAACAGTTCACTTAAAAGTTCAGATGGCTCAAAAGCATAGTGCATGTCCAAGTTGTGACAAGAACAGTTTGGGCATGTGTGTGCTTGCTGCCAAGGCTGGGTTAGACTGCGACATCATGACATCACCAGCAGTCTGGTTTCTGTGTCAGTCCACAGAGGCACTGGGAGAGAAGTGTGTATCGAGACAGGGGGAAGCAGTGACCCACATTGTCATCGGCTCTCTATTCCCAAAAGGACAGCCATCTCCAAAGTCCAGCTCGTCTCGGGCAACTCAGTTTTAGACCAGTGGCACCAGCGTCCCACAGGCCTGGTGCAGACTCTGAGGCAGCTCTGAGACATACTTTTTGGTCTAACTAGGACCGGAGCACACTACCCTTTAAGTGATTTTTATTAGTGCAAACATTTCGACGCCCATGCGTCCTAGTTAGACCTTGGGTCTCCTCTTTTATACTTTTTGGAACATTTAAGCTTCATAGGATTTACATTCCGAATACAAACAATTCATAAAAAAAAAAATTATTTTATATTTAGCAAAATGGTTTCCGGAACTGTCCTGTTCCTGTTTTTGTGCTGTAATCAGCCATGTAAATTCCTTTCCTGCTCTGTATTAGCTAATCAGAAACCATCCAAACAAATGCTCACCCGGTCTGCCAGTTCTTTGCAGAAGAGACACGGTGAGCCCCTATAGGTCCTGTGTCTGGTACAAGTTAGGCAGGCATGCTAACACCCCTTACAGAACCAAGAACAAGGGTCTGATTTTGAACAATGCCTTACTGAACTTATTAAATAACACATTTTCAGGTTAAACAAGTGAGGTACCTTCTGTAAAGGCTGATTTTGTCCGGTGTGCAAGGCTCCCCACTCTTCTTATTCCCACTCTGAGGACACAAAAGATAAAGAGATGCATAAAAGGAAAGAATATACAGGACATACACACACAAGTTTATTGTCACATGCATATAGTTACTGGATGTAAGAAATGCAGTGAAATTATGTCTGGTGTCAGCCTATTTGTGCATTTTGGGGGGGGGGGTAAAAAGTGCAGTAGAAGAGGGGTTTAGTAGATTAAGTGGCAAGGGCTGCATAAGAAAGGTGGGGGAGGATTGGGATTGGGGGGCACCAACAAGGAGCACCCAAGAGCAACAGGGGCAAGGAAAAACGCCCTTACTAAGGAAGAAACCTTGGGCATACACACACACTAGCTGGCTACTGCTGAATCAGCATGCAAAACCATTTCCCCTCTAACATGGACGGCTCTGATGTGCAACCAACCTGATCCTCTATGGGCAGGGCTGAGGCCCTCAGATACGGGCCCGTGGAGGGCTGCCTCGGGTCTTCAGTAGCATGCTCCCTGCTGAAACAAAAGGAGAGGATTATCCTCAGAAAGCCATATGCTTCTTCATCTTTAACTGGACTTAAGTACAATCTCACCCACTACAGCAGTAAACAAATGAAATCCAGATTTAGTAACAATGCAAATATGTACCTCAAGGAAATCATATTTCCAGTTCATAGAGTGGGACATGGCAGAGACCTCTGGTAACATCATACGATGCATAGAGTGTTTGCCATGCTGTAATGTTTAACATTTCAGCTTTTGAGAGAGTTGGAAATGACCTGTTTCACACGGCGCAACAGCGGGTATCAACATTTCTAACAGCGACCTCACTTCAGTACATTTAAGGAAATTTCGTGTGCAGCCATCCGGGGCCTGCAGCTGCAGGTCATGGCCTGTGAGAAACCCGACTTCCCCCCCGATGAGCCTCGCGTGTTTCGGATCGCCCTGGTCCACTCCCCGGCGCTGAGCAACGGGCCTGGCGCACAGCGCGGGCTAAGAATAGCGGGCCTACCTCAGAGTCGTCATGTTTTCCCTGGCGCTGGTCCACTCTCCATCTATCTTAATGAGCTCGTCCGAGCCTCCGGCACCGGCCGCATTGGGATCGCCGGCGTCCCGGTCTGCCTCGGCGAGCCCCTCGACCGCCTCGGTGTGGCCTGGCTCCGGGGATTGACCGGGTCCGTCGGACGTCTGTTGACACATTAGGGGTAGGTTAGGGTCAGTTAGTTATTAGTGGGGTATTGAGGTAGGGGGAAGGGGGTGAGAGGAGAGTAGTAATGACTGTATGACTCATTACTACCGCACGCAGTACAAACACCCTGGCCATTCGGCAGGACGCCAGACGTGTGTTATCGTCCACTCCAAAAACAAAACCATGTAATCAAACAATGCCTCACGGGCACTACGTCTTACTGTACCACCATTAGAGTTTGGCTGTTTATCAGTGTTATGAAAACAGTGTTTTTATCTGTGAAGAACATGTTTTGTTCTTGAACTTGTTCTTTTGATGATGACTAATTCTTTTTCATATGGAAACAGTTTGAGGTAGAACATTGAGTTTTGTAGAACTTTGGGAAGTTATTTTGTTTTGTTTTCAGTGTACAGGAAGAGGTTTGGGTAAAGATTAGTTCATGGCTTAAAACCCAGGGTAGAGTTTCATACAGCAGAGAGATTAAAGCAGTGCTTCCTCTCTGTCATCTGCTAATGGGTCTCGCTCTGATGAGTGATTCATTATTCGGGGGTTGTGTACAGTACTTGCTGCTCGTTAACAAACAGAGATCTCTGCGGGCAGTGAGAAAGTGGTGATCTAGTTTCACAGAGTGAACGACATCTAAGGGAATTCACTGCTCTAGAAATCTTCATACGTGCCCCACCATTACTGCCACCCCACCCCACTGCCTCTATCAATCATTTATCATGGGTGGAAATGTGTGTCAGGACATTCAGCACCAAGCAACCCAATGTCTGATCCCCTGGAGCGGCCAAACAAAGCTCACAGGCACAGTATTATCATGAGGGCTTGGGGAGGGGAGAAATAAATGTAATTAAGCCATTTCATGTCATTTCCTCCATTTAAGTGCGCTAAAAAAAGGACCATTGTGACCGCACGCTGAGTGCCTTGCCTCTGATGTCATCACTGATAATGTAAGTGCTGCTCGAATCACAAAGTGCAAAAATGGAAACTGTTCTCATGGGTACAGATTCAGAAGTAATTAGTGTCTGTTGTTGTGTGTGTGTGCATGTGCGTGAGCGCGTTTGTGTGTGAGTGATTGGGAGTGTGTGTGAGAGTGTGTTTGTGTTATACCATATTTCGAGGTAGCCCCTCATCTGGCTCTGCTGGTGTCTGAACGCGGTCGCGGTCGTCCATCTCGCTGTCGCTGCTGTCAGTGTCCGGTCCGGGCAGCCTGTCCTGCGCGGGTGCTGGCTGCAGCGGCGCCACGCTCAGGGCCAGACGCAGCTCCTGCGGCACGCTCCCAAAATCCTCTGCTCCGCCGCCGGCCTCGTCCGAGCCATTCAGGCCCCGGCCTCCCGCGCCAGCCTCACCCTGGCTGCGAGGGTTCGTGGCGCTGGGCTCGGCGAAGGCCTCGATGACCTCGGCGATGGGGACGTCGTAATGCGGGTAGTACACCAAGTCCAGGGGGATCACAGACACAGGTGCCCGCACAGTCTCGTCCGTCTCGTCTGCCTCGTGGTCATTCTTCTCCTCCAGCTGTGTGTCTCCAGCAGAGGGCCCGCCGTCTCCCAGAGCTCCCTCAGAGTGCCCTGCTGCTGCTGCTGCTGCTGCTGCTCCCGGCTGAGCCTCTGCACCAGCTGGCTCGTGTCTGGGCTCCCATTCTGCTCCTGTTTGTCTCTCCAAAGACCAACTCTCCGCTCCTTCCTTCACTGAGCTTTCTGCGTTACATTCTGTACCGTTCGGTATCTCCGCCGACTTGCTCTGCGTTTGACCTGCTGGATAATCGGAACTTTCCATTCCATCGTGTTGACTTGCTGGCTTCTGGCTGTCTGTGCTGGCTAAGGCCTCGTCAGGTTTGCTCTTTGTGTAACTCTGCTCGTCTTCAGTCTCACATTCCGGGACACTTTCCCTCATCTCAACTTCAGGTGATTCCGGTTCCGACTCCCCTTCACTGGTCTTGTCCACTCCATGTCCTTCACCACAGGGCATACCAGACTTTTCTTCATGATCATTCACCTCAGCCACCTCAGCTGAGCTGCTAAAATCCATCCTGTCTGTCACCTCGAAGTCAGAGTCCACTCCACTGGTCATCTTCTGGTTAGTGGTCACCTCTACTGAGCTGAGATCAGTTATCTCTGTGACGATCCCATCACTGGTCTCTTCTACATCCCCTGGACTAGTAGCCTCCATCTTTTCTCCAACTGTGCCTTGACCTCCCTTCTCCTGGTTCAGAACTGGACTAGAAGCTCCTGGCACCTCACAGAGTCCGAGACCTTGAGGATCATGTGGGACTGGTTTGACCTCGTCCTTGTCCTCCTCAGACTCCTCATCCTGCTGCTTCGCATTGCTCTCCTCCGGCTGTCCAGATTCCATGGGCGTCTCCACCTCCAGTCCACGGGCTGGCTGCTCAGCGACCTCACCGTCGCTGTCTTCCGCCGACTCCACGTCGACATTTTCGGCGTAGTGGATGTCCTCCTGCTGAGCCTCCAGCACGTCGGCTAGCGCCATGTCCTCGGAGCGGATATCACTTTCACTCTCTGGGAGCTGGACACTGTTACCTGAAACAGGACAGCCAGGCACGACAGCAGGCTCGTCCGCCTCGGTAATCTGATCAGTCATTCGATCGGGCGTTTGTTCAGCATTGAAGGACGGCTGCAAATGGTCTGCCCACTCTGGATGTTGTGTCTTCTCTTTTGACTGGTTTTCATCTTGAACTATTTGTTCATCGGAGGACAAAGAGGCTAAGGCAGATTCTGCTGAGGCAAGTGATAAGGAACTTTCTTTGTCCTCAGGGAAGTATCCAGACTCACAAGCCCCGTCGGATAAATCAGCAGGTGAAGGCTTAACAGTCTCATGGTGGACCTTCTCCTCTGAACCTACGGCAGATCCGTTTGCGACTCCACCCAGCTCTGGCACTTTGTCTTGACCTTGGGCACTTGGAATGTGCGTGAGGGCGACGGCGTCCTCTTCAGAAGGCAGTGGCGTTTTGGCCTGTAAACTATCGAGAGAGCAGAGGGAGAAGTTCCCCTCGTCTATGAAGAGCTCAGAGTCCATACCATCATCTAATGGCTTCTCTGTTTCAAAAGGCAGGCCCTTGTCGGATGCTTGGGACTGGCTGTATGTGACAGATTCCTTCGCATCGCAGACTAGGCTAGTCTCGTTCAACGAGCCGTCGCTGTAGCTCTCCGGAAGCTTCTCCAGAGGTCCAACCTCGCTCGGCATCTCGCTCCAGGAGTCTGGCGAGCTGATGACGGAGTCGACGTAGGACGGCTGAGGGGAGCTGGAACTGGACGTGGAGGCGGACACGGGGCAGGATGCGTCTTTGGTCAGGTCTAGCGACCGGGTCGGGGAGCGGTCATCTGCTGGACTGGGGCTGGGGCTGGACTGGGCAGGGCTGGGGCTGGACTCCTCGCTGGCCCAGGCCTTAGAGGAGGAAGAGGAGGGTGGTGGTTTGGCCACCTGCTGCTCGGTGGACTCATCCGACACGGCAGAGATGAAGATCTTGGGGGGAGGTTTGACCCAGTCGCGCTTGACCACGTACGACGACGTCTCTCGCACCCTCTTCCCGCCATTGCGGGCCACTGAGTCGTTCAGACGAGCACTCACTTTTGACGTGCTTCGGTCAATGACGTCAGAGACGTCATCCTGAAAATCAACCACAGAAACAACACAGACCTTAAATAAACATCAACGGTGCACAACACTGCTGTCTCTTGACATGAGGACACCCATTTCAAATGACCGATTAGCCACAAATGATGATTAAACACAAGTGTAAACACTCACCTCGTCCATGCCAGGGAAGTGCTCAAGGAACTGGGACACGTAGGTCATTATGACCTGCTCATCTGGTGGGTTAATAGTCACATCTGCAAGGGCAAATCCATCATAGTTATATTCAGCTCAGTTACATTACAAACCTTGTGTATGCCAAGACTGACAAATAACAAAGTAACATTTCAAATCAGACTTTTGGTGAATAGAGGTTTGGAGGATATACTGATGAATAAATGAATTTCCACATATCATGTATTACATCATTTATTAACCTGGAGGCTTTCAAAAATATTTGTGTTTAAACAAGGCATGGTTAATTAAAGTACCAGTAAAGAACAAGTTACGTAATGCCTTGTAACCTGGTGAATCTAAGAATGAATGTTATGAATCATTTTAAGTATAAACTCCCGTGCGACCTTCTGGTTTGAGAGAGCAAGTTACGTAACGCCTTGTAACCTGGTGAATATAAGAATGAATGTTATGAATCATTTCGAGTAGAAACTCCCATGTGACTTTCTTTTGTTTGTTTTCATATCTGTTGTGTTGAATGTTGATGTTTTGTTTGTTATATGTAGTGTGTGGACCCCAGGAAGAGTATCTATTCTTTTCCTGCTTTTATATCTGTTGTCTTGTATGTTGGTTTCTTGTTTGTTATCTGTTGTGTGTGGACCCCAGGAAGAGTAGCTGATGTTTTCTGCATCAGCTAATGGGGATTCAAATAAAATCATAAATCATAAATCTAAGAATGAATGTTATGAATCATTTCGAGTACAAACTCCCGTGTGACCTTCTGGTTCGAGGAGCCGTGCGATGCCCAGGCTGTAGTGTGCCGTCCTGAAGGCCTCCTCCAGGTTCTCCCTGGACGTCCGCAGAAGCGCCCTCCGCATGTCCACCAGACTGGGGTCGATGGACTTGATGACGGCCAGGAAGGCCAAGCCGCTCGTCCAGCTCTTCCCAAAGTCGTTTACAGCAACTCCAAACCTGACAGATAAGACAGCCAGCGGTCAGTCATTCAGCGCCAAAACGGACTGCAGTGTAAACACAACACAAAGGCCAATTTCCTGTTTGCGAAAGACGGCCTGCATCTGTTAGTCGTTGAAAGTCATATGAGCTTCTTGACCTCTATATATTGTGTAACCAGATTTTCACAACATGTGGAGATTGTTATTGTTAGCCCCATCGGTCTGATAGTATCACTCATAATAATATGGAGGGTTTTTATGTTGTTATCCACATGTGTCATATACTCATCTTGACCACCTCTTTCTCATCCGCTCAAGCATATTGCTGAGGTCAGTTTTAATGACCACAGAATCCCAGCACTTCAGAACTTCATGCTTCAAATGGACTATAAAGCCCAGTGAAATCGATGATCTCTTGAATGACTCTGAGTGTTATCTGGGGTTTAGATGTCCTCTGCACCAGGGCCTATTGTGAGTGACATAATGAATACTGTTCCCAAGGTCAGCACTTCCCATCCTGACACTTTAGTCAGCAATGTACACTGAAACTCATTTTCAGCAGAAATAGGCTATCATGTTTCTTCCCTTGAATCGGCATGTCCCAATTGCATAAGAGAAAATGACTTGCACACTGCTTGCACAAGTAATAACTACACAGACACACAATGTGTAACTGAAAAAAAGTTGCACCAAGACTGTGACACCTTTCAAAAGAACAGTATCAAACAAAGCAGAATATTTAGGCTAACACTTTATTTGAAGGTATCAACATAAGAGTGACATGACACTGTCATTAACACATGACACTGTCATGACACATGAACCTTAACCCTAACTTAATGACATAAGCATTATCTTATAAACGTTTATATCTTGTTTATAATGTTTATGACACATTCATGACAGTGTCATGTCACTCTTATGTATATTCCTTCAAGTAAAGTGTAAGCAGATTTAGTCTATAGAGAAACAGTGCAAGGAGGCTGCTCACTTCCTCGTCCTCCTCTGCACCCACTGCAGAAGGGTCCTGATGGCTTTGCCATGGTCCCTGATGGCCACAGAGCAGCGCCTCTCCTCAGACGGCGTGCTGGAGTGGGATGTGTCCGAGTCGGAGCTGGTGGGGATGGACGACAGGCTGGACGAGGAGGGGAACTGGTTCTTGATGTTCCCTGTGAGCTCTTTAATCTGGGGCAGGACAGGGAAATGGTGCGTTATGTTATGTAATGTGAGATAAAACTGGGATTGGTTCTAAAGCTGAAATGCAGCACTGCAGAGAACTGTGTGAGAATCTGTGAGAAATGTGCTGAGTTGAGAAATGAAGGGAACAGAGACTGAGAAAGAGAGTGAGTGAGAGAAAGAGAGAGAGAGAGAGAGAGAAAGTGAAAGAATTTGTGTTCAACTCCATGCCAGTGTAGCTGTGAAAGTACACTGGACAGAGTCTATTGCTCTCCAACAGAATATATTTCTGGCTTGTTTTATTTTAGTAGTTTTATTAGATTTCGTATTAGTCTTGTTGTCAACAAATACAGAGTGCAGCATTCCTTTCTTCCCTGCATCTCACCACAGTGTGACTCTGATAAAGAGCAGACTCTAATCTCTTCATCCTGCTTACCTGGAAGAAGAGGATAATATTCCAGATGAGGCCGAGAACAATGGACGAGTTGCCATCGGCAACATCGGCGGCATCGATACTCACAAGTTTCACCTGTACAGGTAGAGACACACCTATGTTATATCTGACAAAAGGACCCTGAACAAACTGATCAACATCTTGGACAATGAGTGTCATCCACTCCACAGCACTATTGTTAAGCAGAAGAGCCTGATCAGCTGGAGACTTCGCTCACTGCCTTGCACAACAGACAGACTGAGGAAGTCATTCATCCCCAGGGCCATTGAACTGTTCAATGCTTCACTTAAGGGAAGAGGAGAACTAGACTTCTCCGCATAGTCTGTCTGCCTCTTCACCACCTCCATGTCTTGAACTGTCTGTCCACTAGCCACTTTACATTTGTCTTCTGCCTCACTGTTTGCGTGCTTTATTAGCACATATGCACAACCCCTCCCTCCATGCCACAGCCGAACTGTGACCACACTTATACCTTTCTTAATATAGTTATTTATACATAGACATATAGACTTTATTCTTGCACTGTTGCACTGTTTGACTTACTCATTTGCACCATCACCATGACACTCATTCACAAAGAGCACCTTACCTTACCTTATGCACAGAGGACCACATGCTCAGTCCCTGCTTCAGTCATTGCAAGCGTACCTGATTGATTATTCACCCACTATGTGGATACTGTTTTTTAGAATTGATTTAGATTAAGTTTTATTTAGTATAATTTGTATTTTAGTATATTTAGTATATTCTTTATCTTCTACAGTCCTTATTGCTAGTTGTGTTTTTTATATTATATACTTTTAATTACTTTTTCTGCTGTTATTGAATGTGTGTGTGTGTGTTGTCTATATGCTACTGTGACCTTGAATTTCCCCTAGGGATCAATAAAGTATATCTATTTATCTATCTATCTATCTATCTATCTATCTATCTATCTATGTTAGAGGTGCTATAGGCAGGAAGTGGGATTGTGTGCCATATCATTTCTCTATGCCAGTGATACGTACATTTCTCTCCTCAAGAAATGTCAAGACTTTAGCAATGTTGTTCAGCCTGAAGATGCGATGGGAGGACTGTTTGAATCCCTGAAGCTGAAACCAAAAATAAAGATCATTATTTCATTCACATTGAAACTAAACTTCTTTAGTTTATTTACTTCAACTCACACTTGAAATGCAATTCAAACTAAAATGTTATTTATACTCACACAAATTACTTTATTTGTGTTGATTTCATTATTTCATTTATGTTTACTCTAAGTAAAACTAAAGCGTTTATCCACAGCTATAAATTAAGGGATAAACCACTTTTAATGTTTTAACACAATTTAATGTCACACTGGGACTCTCACCAGCTTACACCCAGACAGTTCCTCCAGCAAGGCCATCAGAATCCGGCCATCTTGGATGTCCCGAAACAGGTCGTGCACCTCCATTGGAGGATTACACTGTGCAGAGAGGACAGGAGAGGAAATCAGAATCTCCATGTGACCTCATTGACCCCTACACACAAGCATGCCTTCTCCCACACATGGATTAAGCTCTTTATAGGTCCCAAACTAAAAGCTTTTTTCACTGGAAATTTCCACTCCAAGTTTTCTTTTAGTCTAGGACTGAACTTAAACAATGTGCGGACACCAGCCCATTGTGTTTTCTATATTTGCAGCACTATTTGTTTCCATGAACAAACTTGGAAAACCTGAATTTTACTAAACAAACACTGAGTTATCATCAGAGATAGCACAGATAGTCAGATACTGTCTGCAGTGAATGTTGGCAGGGAGGCTAGACGTCACATTTTCCAACTGAGAGGAGGAGACAAACATGTAATTGTTAATTAGTGGGTCGCAGTTTTGATGAGGCGCCAGACACTGTGCAATGGAATAGAGAGCCTTTTGTGTGGCAAAACAAAGGATTCATCACTTGTTGTTTTCAGTCAGTACTCGATGGTCCTCCGACTCGTGGTGTTATCATCTGCAAGCTGTCTGAAACACTAAACCTGCGCCACCCAAGGCCTGCTGGGAAACGGTGTGTGTGTGTGAGTGTGTATGTGTGTGCGAGTGTCAGTATGTGTGTGTGTGTGTGTGTGTGTGTGTGTGTGTGTGTGTGTGTGTGTGTGCCTGTGTAAGTGTATTTGGACATGCAAACTTGACATGCAAACATGCAAACAGTGGCAAAAAATGCACCCAACTACCAGCGATGATATAAAGAGAGTGACAAGAAGAAAGATAGCATGCATCACTACACACATTTCTCTTTCTCTCTTGATGCATGTTGTATTACACATTGACATTTCCTCTAAAAGCATGAATAATGTATGAAGGGGTGGGATATACATATATCCTGCTTACATGAAGAGCATGTAGATCTAAGCTACTGAGGAAAAAACATGTTTCCCCTGTAGTTCTCTGAAACCAAACTAATACAATTTTGTCGCAGGAAGCAGCCTTAGGTTAGCAGGTGTCAGGTGTTAGCATAACTTACCTTCTCTATGTTAGTGTGCACGGATGTCAGGTGTTAGCCTACCTTCTCTAGGTTAGTATGCACGGGTGTCAGGTGTTAGCCTAACTTACCTTCTCTAGATGCAAATTGATCCATCTGGTGAAGGTCCTCTTCTGCACCATTTCTCTCTCCACTGGAAGACAAACAAGACCAATATTTTAACATCAACAATGAAACATGTGAATAATACAGATCTTGCTACTACTGCTGCTACTACAGCGCCATTTTAAAACCAACACGTCCTCGGCCCTCTCCTCTCCATCCTCTAAGTCAGTGGTTCTCAAATGGGGGTACGTGAAGGCACTTCAGGGGATACGTGAGATTTAAAAAGTAGATATATTTAAAAAGTAGAATCCTTTAAAATACTTTAAAAACAATAATTGTTTTTTAATTATTATTTAAGAAATATAGGAAAATATAAGTTCATAAAATGAATTTTATATTTCAGTAGGCTATTCAATTTCATTATCCTAAAAACCCAGAGTCCCCCCCATACCAGGATGGTTCCACCCAACCTGTCACATGCCACCTATCACCTGTAAATCACTGTCAAAACTCAAACGATGTCGTGGTTGAAGCGTAGCGGTAATTCTTGTGAAAACACGGAGGGACAAGTGGCAAAGAAGGCCAAACCAGAGCCGGCAAAATTCCGGCTGTATCTTGAAGTATATGTTTTATTGCTCTGTTTTAAGTCTTTTTTTCTCAACTAAAAATGCTTTGCGCTGGTTAGGGGGTACTTGGCTGAAAAAATATTTCACAGGGGGTACATCACTGAAAAAAGGTTGAGAACCACTCCTCTAAGTAATCCTGCGTATAGCCCAGGGCCTCAACATCCCTGCCGCTGTAAACACCGCGTATCATCAGCAGAGGCACGCCACACAGTCATTAGTAAACAAGCTTCAAATGGCTGCCGTGCTGGCTGCGGGGCTGTTTCCATGCGCTACTGTCTAATTTCTACCCAAGAGCCGCTTTGTGTTTTTCTGTTTCAAGCTTGGCAGAATGTACAGAAGCCCAGATCAGTCTGTGTAGAAACTGCTATGATTAAATGTGATCCGTCTTTGCATCAGTAAAAGATGAGTGTTGAAATGTTCTTTGTGCACAATCTGATGAAGGATTCTTTGGCTTTTTGGTTAAAAAAACAATTTAAAGCATTTTCATCAAATGTCCCCTTCCCAGTGAATAAAACAACCTTATTGCTTTTTTTTTCTTGTAAAATCGTGGCAATATAAAAGCCAAGGTCTAAATATTTCAGAACAATGAACTAAATATTTAGCACCACTAGATAGTTTCATCAGACTCATCAGTCTGGCTTAATCTTGCTATCTCACAAATGCTGGTCATTTGTATTAGACATGATTCATGTTTAGACAACCTGGTGATGACAGGTCTCCTTTTCATCCACATGAAATTTAAGACTTTCTGCTCAGAGAACATTTACAAAAGGGCTTTTATTTATCTTTTAGCAAGAGATTATATTCTGACCTTGACACGCTGATCACTGGCAGTGCAAGTGACAGAACACATCTAGAGGACTATTTGACCACAAACCATCCGATACGACGGTCTGGCATGAATAACAAACATGTAAAAACAGTTTTCTTTGGCTTTGCATGAACAGCTTAGACCCGTGTCATCTGAGCGAAATAAGAGATGTGCAGATCGAAGCAGAGATGAGAGAAGAGGAGAGGAGGAGGAATGAGAGGGGAGGAGAGGAGAGGGAAGAGGAGAAGGGAGGAGAGGAGTATCTGGGTGAGGAGAGGAGAGGAGTGTTTGGGTGAGGAGAGGAGAAGGGAGGAGAGGAGTGTTTGGGTGAGGAGAGGAAGGGAGGGAATGGAGTCTGTGCAATAACATATGAAGTAAGGGCTGAGTCTGGTAACAGCTGGAGTCTACACCACTTTGTGCAGGGCAGGGGTTGTGAGTTTATGAAGAGTGTGTGTGTGTTTTTTGTGTGTGTTTTGTGTGTGTGTCGGCGAGAGAAAGTGAAAGAGATAAAGTTTGTGTGTGTGTGTGTGTGTGTGTGTGTGCGTGACAGAGAGAGAGAGAGATTGTGTTTGTGTATGTCTGTGTGTGTGTGTGTGTGTGTGTGTGTGTGTGTGTGTCAGAGAGAGAAAGAGATTGATTTTGTGTGTGTGTGTGTGTGTGTGTGTGTGTGTGTGTGTGTGTGTGAGAGAGAAAGAGATAGATGTGTGTGTGTGTGTGTGTGTGTGTGTGTGTGTGTGTGTGTGTGTGTGTGTGTGTGTGTGTGTGAGAGAGAAAGAGATAGATTTTGTGTGTGTGTGTGTGTGTGTGTGTGTGTGTGTGTGTCTGAGAGAGAAAGAGATAGATTGTGTGTGTGTGTGTGTGTGTGTGTGTGTGTGTGTGTGTGTGTGTGTGTGTGTGAGAATAAGCCCGACACTGTGTTTGCCTTTGGAACCTCCATTTGAAAAGAAGACAGCTGGAACAGAGAAGAAGGGGAGCTGTTCGTCCTCCACAATAGGAAAGAATGGAGGTCTGCGCTGTGGCCTAAATGGAAATGTAATGGTGACATGACTCTGACTGGACAGCATCCTCTGACTGTAAATGCATGAGGCTGAAGTACCCTCTCTCCCATTTATTATTCAGCAGTGAAAAGGACCCCAAAACGCTGCCATTTCCTGGAATCAATAAGTGGACTTGCTACACGATGGAACAATGACCTAATGGTCTAGGAGAAAGTCTAAGCACACAAGTGCACACACACATCTTGCACACACACACACACACACAGACACACGTGCGCACGCACGCACACACACACACATGCACGCTAAATCATGAAGGTACAATGGGGTGCATTCACAAGGAGGGACAAACCCACTGGTTGGGGGATCCAAGTGTGACTGAATCTGTTGCAAAACTTTACAACCTTTCCAAGGAAAATTGGACTTTCCACACAGTCATACAGTACAAGGCTGGCGTTAGCACACAACCATCAGCATTCAGAGTGGACATTCAGGTGGACTCAGAATGACAATAATAGTAATGTTGGGGTCCCTGAGTGTCCTGTCCTGTCAGTGGTCACTGTTATTCATGTCTCTCTCTGTTCTCTATATTACGTAAAAAGAAATTGTGAGAGCCACCATGACTGAAGAGCGCACACAGTGGATATCTGTAGTTCAACAGACAGCTGTGTGTATGAGAAAAGAGACGGAGAGAGAGAGAGCTGCTGTGGTGCCCAGTGCCCCTGTGTCATCATCTTTCTGTATTACATACAGTATATGAGAAGAGAGAGAGAGAGAGAGAGATGCACCCACACCCCTACCTATCATTCTACTATTATTTATACTACTGTTTATTCTGTGTTCATTCTGTGTTTATATTGAGAGAGAGTTGAATAAACCATTAGGTCCAATATACCAATATGTGGTTTTATGTTCCGAATTATGTCCAATATTCCAATAAGTGGTTTAATTCTCTTTTAAGTGGTTCATTTCTCACTAGTAGGTTACCCTGGAAATCCAGAGTTCTCGCAAGAGCACAATGGAATTGTCTCTGCGAGAAACTCTGGCAAAGAGCAGTGATGCACGTTTCTTTTACCCCAAATTCGGGAACCAGCTAAACTGATGAAGTCAGGGCTGCAACGTTGGAGGACAGTACACATTGGTGCGTAGTGTTATCCGATTCGGCCAAAGTCGAAATCATTCAGAGTAAACATGATCTAGTATTATCCAATTGCGTGCAGTGAGATTTTTAAATGCATGCTTGTTGCCGCCCCTCGAGTTGGGCCATTACATTGTTCTTTGCCAGACCCTTAATCTTTCTAGATTATCAGGGTCTGGATTTTCCAGGCTACTAGTAGGTCACTTTGACACTAAAAGTATGCTCCTACATCATGACCCTGTATGATCTGTACTGTTTTCCCAAACTTGGATAATGTTTGGCGATTGCTTGTTTTGCATCAAACACCATCTGTGTCATTGATTAGAGTAGACTGGATGTGGTCTGACTCTGCTACTGCCACTGTATGATTATAGATTCTTTGCTACGACAGTTGTGTACTTTAACTCTAATAATTCAGATGACACACAGATCATTCTGTGTCAGCCAAATTAAACTGTCTCTTGATATTCTGAAGTGGCACAGTGCTCACTTTGGTATGCTCACTCTGGTATGCTCACTTTTCTCTCCTGTATTAGCCAAATTAAACTGTCTCTTGATTGTACAGTTTCTTCTCTGTGACTGGATCTTGTGGCTCACTCTGGTATGCTCACTCTGGTATGCTCACTCTGGTATGCTACACAATATTCACGCTGATATATTGCTGTTTCTGTCTTTTGTCACTACTGTGTCATTCATAGATAGATAGATAGATAGATAGATAGATAGATAGATAGATAGATAGATAGATAGATAGATAGATAGATAGATAGATAGATAGATAGATAGATACTTTATTCATCCCAAGGGAAATGTTGGCAAGGGAAACTGTACTCAAACAGTCTTGCTAACAGTCTGTCTCTAGTCTTCCTGTGTTCCATGTTGAGAAAAGAGGCGGCATGGTGCCCAGTGTCTCTGTGCTGTCAGTGCCCCATCCCACACACACACACTGCCTGCACAGAGCAGAATTTAGGGAGCGCAGATGACACACGCCATCAGAGAGAAGTGGCCGTTTATCGCCTCATCCTTCTTAGGGGACTTGGTGGAGCATTATAAATGGCACCCCGTAAAAATGATCATCATGATCACTCTCTCTCTCTCTCTCTCTCTCCCTCCCTCTCTCTCTCCCTCCCTCTCTCCCTCTCATCTTCTCTGTCTCCCTCACTCTCTTCCTTAGCCCAGCAGCAGCTCTTTCAAGTCGGGGAGCATCTGGCTTTTGCCTCAGCCCTGCTGGCCTCGCTGTAATCCAGGTCTGGCTAATCAGAAGGGGCCTTTTTCCAGCTCAGCCCAGCTCATTCCAGGCCTGTCCCTCGTAAAGAAGACACACAGAGAGAGAGAGAGAGAGAGAGAGAGAGAGACAGACAGAGAGACAGCCTGGGCCTGCTGCACAGCCCTGTGTCCTACAGGCTGACAGGCAGGACGGAAACAGCAGAGACCTGGCGAGCTTTGAACTGACCGCCAGAGCAGAGCAGAGTGGAGGAGAGGGAGGGAGGGAGGGAGGGAGCAGAGAGAGGGTAATGACCCGGTTTGTTGACCCCATTTATCAGGGTTCCTGTTTGGGTCTGTGTCTCCTCCCCTTCTGTTTCATGGTTGTGCCGAAATCAGCTGTTTCTTTTTTAAGTTGTTGTTGTTTTGTTGTTGTTTTTATTGTTGTGTTGCGTAACACAGGCATCCTGTGAACAGCCAGATGAGAACAGCACACCTCACAGACTGCTAGAGACTGGGGTCAACCGAGATCACCCTCAGAGGCGACGTGCTATCAGCAGCTAACAGAGCAACTGGCTGGCTGGCTGACCCATTTTAACTGTGCCACCGTTTCAGCCAAAAGAAACTCCACTGGACTCCATCGCCGTTGTTCTTCAGACGTTTTTTGATTGCAGGAGCAGCCGGTCTGAGCACCGAGGCGTTTCAAAGTGAAAGAATACTGCTCTGCAGAGCTCAATCCACACCCCTTTACATGAAAAAACATGACCCTTTTTCCCTCTCTGGTTCTGTGTGTGTG
>NC_063207.1:3394338-3399338 GCF_017589495.1 Alosa alosa | reverse complement strand
TCATGTACCATGAAATTGGAGTTCTTTCAAGTAGATCAATGTTTGAGGGCTATTTTGTTACCTGGACGATTATCTGTTTTTATTGCAATTGATTAACCAGTCAGAACTGTTTAAACATCAACACTTCCCAGCTTCTCACTTGTCCTGGTTGCCATAGCAGCTATCCAGATTACAGATAACTGTGCAAGCCCCAACAAAGGGGGACTTGACCAAATGGGTCATAAATAGTCTTCTGTCAATTAGCTTTTTCAAATATCTGGGGGTAGAAATTCTCCCTCACACACAACAGCATGGTCTGTTTAACAAGTACATGCTGCCCCGTGAAATCAGTGGGCTTCTTAAAAAGAAGCAAAGTGTTCCAATTATACACAGGACTGTCATCAAACCAGCTGTGTCTTTCTTACAGAATCGTTTACAACACATTCAACAGCCTCGCGGATGTTAAACGTCCTTCATATCACTTCAAAGCTATTTGATTTCAATCTCAGGTAGGCCTACATTAGACTGCGCTGGGAAACCTGGTCTTCAGTTCCTCTGGAGAGAGACATCGTGTCAAGAGCCGCATCAGCAGGCTGGTTGTTCTGTTGATTCTGATTACGATTCTGGATGTGAGTCTGAATTCAGGTTTTACTGAATATTGGTTCAGATTCCAAGATTTTTTGAGAATAAATCATCATTTCAAGAACAAATATTGTATTAGACAAGCCTACATTTTCACAAAAACCTTTCGCTATTTGGTAGTAGTGTAGAGACCAACAGTTGAATATCACTTAAACTTATGGACCCTTAAACACACACTGCAGTTCAGTCCAGAGTGTGACTGTACTGTGCAAAAGTTAGGAACCCAAATATTGAAATGTGAATCTTAAGACACTTAACAAATCCATAGTTCTTGGAAATTTAGAACCGGTTCTTGATACCCAACCCTGCTCATCAGACGCCCTATCAAACCCACAGAGCTGTGTCATCTCAGAGCATAGGCACAGCTTTCGGTAAGCAGGTAATGTGACCCCATTAGGGTCCAGGACAGGCCGAGGACCCACAAATATATTCATCAACTGTAACACGACCAGGCCCTGTATCGAACATCTGCTTGTCTTTGTGTCTTTGTGAATGTCATTGACCGAATAAATAAAACAGTAACATAAAAATGATACTGTACATTCTTAGAAAATCATGACGACATATTATAGTTCTAGGAAATGGAAGATTAGGCTTAATGTTTTTTGGTTTGATGCTCAAAAAAGTGGGATTTTGGATTATGATAATTAAGAACATGCGTAGTGCGTACAGACAGTAGGATAGCCTCTACAGTTCGGTACTGACTACGTTACCACATGCTCTGCTTATAGAGATGGGCGGGTGGGTTTGCCTTGACAATACTGCACTGGGGCTCAACAACATGTTGAACAAGCCTCAGTCTGAGATGCTTTAGAAATCCAGTCAAGCTGTGAAATGGCCAAACACTAATGACTCACTGCAGCCGGTAGACAAGGGAATCTATGATTATACAGTCTAGAAAAATATAGAATAAACTTAAAGATAAAATTTGCAGAATGATCCAGATTGCGTCTTGGCCTATGTGAATAATGCATTTCTGAATAGCCATGCAACTTCATTGAATTACAGTTGGATGGCAAACAGACAGCAGTGTGCCACAGCACCCTTCTTACACACTGGTCTTACACACCCTTCTTACACACTCTTCTTACACACTGGTCTTCCACACTCTTCTTACACACTGGTCTTCCACACTGGTCTTACACACTGGTCTAACACACTGGTCTTACACACTGGTCTTACACAGTCTTCTTACACACTCTTCTTACACACTGGTCTTACACACTCTTCTTTCACACTGGTCTTACACACTGGTCTTACACACTGGTCTTCCACCTGTGGGTGGGTGAGTGCCGGCTATCAGCGACAGGTTTTCATTGCCATTTATTACCCACAGTGCACACAGAAGTGCTCCATGACAGTGTAGCGCAAACCCATTCAAATGTGCAAGACAGCGATGAAGGCCAGCGTCTCATTCCAACTTCATTTGCAACCTCATTTCCTCTGGTCGCCTCATCAGTACCACACAGAGATGGGCCTTCTCCCTGAAGCCACTGAGTTTATCCTCCAGATGGATTTCACTCTGTCTCCTGCTCTGCCCGTACCTTCCCCTGAGGGGCACATCCAGTTACATGTGTGCTGCGAATGAGGTAAAAACTCTCATCGATGTGAGACTGGGTTATGCTACAGCTTCACGTGACCTAGTATGCAGCTACTGTACCACTAGACACAACAATAACAATATTCTTCCCATAGTCAATGGCACAGTTGACCTGTTTATTACAAAAACAAAAGACTCGAAAAAGACTATAGCTATTGTAAGCTGTGTGTATGTGTGTTTGTGAGGAAATCATACACATCGCACACGTCTACAGTTCGGTAAAGAGTAGTAACACAGTTGTTACACTGACTGGACACTCCTTGCTCGGCTCCCTCACCAACACAAATCTGTTCTTGATTAACAAGCACAGACACTCAAGCATGTCCAGTGGGGCCAAGCCAATTTGAAATTACAACACAATTTCACATGTGATGTCACTGGAAGAAGGAATGACTGCAACAGAGGTCGCGATTGTTTAATCACAATCAGAGATGACTGATCTACTCCACAAGCATGACATCACTGGAGCCGACCTTATTGTAGACTTGTGTTTATTGTAACACACCCAAAAGGTTGCTCTCCAACATTCCAAGACAGTGATTGTCATATTTCACATCTCGAGCAGAGCTGGGCAAATACCATCGTCTGTGATACACGTCGGGGAAAATGCCACAGAACTTTCATAGCTTCAGCCAAGAATTGCATCATTCACTATTAGCTACTTTTCCCTCTGCAGAGCTAGCGTGCATTTGTTCCCAATTCACAACCTACATAGCAAATCCACAAGCCCCAGACAGATTATATAAGCTTTGCGTTTATGATAAAGGAAGTGATGTACAGGCAGCGTTAAGAGTTAGACATCTTTATCAGCTCCTTCGCTCTCGGAATCACATGTGAAAAAGGGGGAATTTGAACTTGGGAATTTACAGGCCAGCCAGACAAAAGAGAGACCTCTCTCTCTCTCTCTCTCTCTCTCTCTCTCTCTCTCTCTCTCTCTTTCTCTCTCTCACACCAGAGTAACTATTTATAAAACCCGAGCCCAGAGCCCTGAGACTCTGTTCTATGCTGAGGGAGAGAGGGGGATCTTTACCTTATTCAGCCATGCTTAAGGGCCAGGCCGTGGGACTGCTTATCTTGCCAAACTGCACAAACACCTGCAACTAATAAACCAGGACTCTTTGTATTGATGTGGAGATCGGAAAACAAAAGAATGACCTCATTTGCCGCTCACCTCATGTTTGCTGATACAGGTACACAGAAAGTGCACACAAGTTTAATGCACATCAGGTGTTTTTTTGGCATTTCTCCACATATATTTCATCTAAAAGTTACATTCTAACGATTTTGGAGATGCTTCCCGTGTACGTTTTGATTCGTGTTGGGGTCAGGGGGGTGTTAGTATTGGACTTTGGGTTTAGCATTAGAGTAGGAAGGACACATGACTGTGCCTAGTAGCACTAATGGATACTAATCCTACAATGTTCAACTTAAAAGCCCAGCACTTTTGTCATAATGACAGGATAGACGTGTATTATCAGAATTACACTTTACATTATACAACTGTACATCCTGTGTTAATCATAGGGGGAGCCAACCCAACTATTCCACTAATGGCCTACTTTTAGGCCATTAGTTTAGGACATTAGTTTAGGACATATTCATTCTCCTCTCTAAGTGGAATATGTAGGGACACAATGAACTTACTGAACTTTACTGTGACCTAATACATCATGTTTGCAAGAATCATGTAATGTCATGTATAATGTAAGGATATCTATGAAAGCTTATTATACTGTGTTTTGTTGAATGTAGTCACCATCCATATTAGATGCCAGTGTTTCCCATACATTGACTTATTTGTGGCGGCCCACCACAATATCAACATTGACCACCACACAATGATTTTCCAGGTTGAACTAAATTGTGCTTAAATCTGGTTAGCATCATAACTATGCTGCGCTAATTTGTTAAAAACAAGTTAATTCTGCAAACATACCACCACAAATAGAATTCAATTATGTGGGAAACACTGGATGCTGAATGATAATACATGCTAGATGTTGTGCATAATATTTTATCATAAAAGCAAATGCTGCAAATTGGCATTTATATAATGTAAAAGTGTGCTACTGTTTCTAGTGAACCAAGTTGAACATCCATAGCTCTACTAATTATGTGATTTCATCTGTGGCCATCAAACGCAAGTGAACAAATAGGTGGCTATTGCATCCTGCCGATGTGTGTGTGTGTCTGTGTGTGTGTATGGTTGGTGAGGCTTATGTAAGAGCTCCAGCGCAGCGCAGAGGTCTACTGCACACACACAGCTTCAGCTCCACAGCTGCATACTCATTAGCCTGAGCTAGCACTAGAGCAGACATGACATCCACTCATGTGTGCTGGACAGAGAGAGAGAGAGAGAGAGAGAGAGAGAGAGAGAGAGAGAGAGAGAGAGAGAAGGAAACAAATAGAGACAAGAGGCAGAAAAAGACAGAGGGAGAAAGGACGAGCGGTAGTGTATAATAGAGAAAGAAAAGAGGGTGAGAGAGAGACAGAGGAGAAGAGAGAGAGAGAGATAGAGACAGAGGAGAAGAGAGAGAGAGCAATAGAGAGGAAGAGAGAGAGAGAGAGAGAGAGGAGAAGAGAGAGAGCGATAGAGAGAGGAGAGAGAGAGAGAGAGAGAGAGAGAGGAGAAGGGGGAAGAGACAGAGGAAGCCTGAGCTAAATATAGGAGATACTCTAGTACACCTGCAATATGGTTTCCAGCAGAATTCTGAAGGACAGGCTCTCATGTTCCAGAGTCTGACAGAGTTCTATGGTTGCTGAGGAGAGAGAGAGAGAG
>NC_063207.1:3346838-3391838 GCF_017589495.1 Alosa alosa | reverse complement strand
TCTCTCCTCTCCCCTCCCTCCTCTCCTCTCCCCTCCTCTCCTCCTCTCCTCTCCTCCCTCCTCTCCTCTCTCCTCTCCTCTCCTCTCCCCTCCTCATCTCTCCTCTTCTCTTCTCTCCTCACAGGCACCCGGAGAGGGAGACGCCTGAATTCCAATTAGCGGGTCCCTCCAAAACTCCATGCTATGTGTGGGAACACTACACTGGGCTGAAATACCAGCACTCTAATGTAGAGGGCATCGCTCCTACTCTGTGGAGAGCCTGTTATGTAATCTGCCCAGGGGCATTGTTTTCTGCAGTGTTTTATCTTACCCCCCCCCCCCCCTCCATCACAGGAGGTGGCAAAGCTCATATTCCCAGGTGTCAATGAGCACTGATAGCCCCTGTTTTGCCTAGCTGTGTGGCCACGTCAAGAGACAAGATGTTGCAAGGTGTCTCAGAAGCTTAACAAGTTCTAGGAAAGTTGCTTGCTGAAATATTACAGCAGGGTGCATATAGATCCTAGTTTCTGACAGACTGTGTGCGCAGTGATGTCTGCACAGATGATGATGTATGGCAGGGGGGTTTAGAAAGCTTTTCTATTATAATATTGACTGAAATATTTGTGTACTCTGGGGGTGTGAAAGTGAAAAGGATTAACACAAATCCTCAGATCAAGAAGGGTAGCAGCAGCTACAAAATCAGCGAACACACACGGGAAATATGATTACAACAGAAATAGAGATAGCATGCACTGGTGACTTAACTCGGGACAACAATGGCCTGTCCACTCTCATTAAAACAATTATTTCCACATACCTGAAGTGTTATGTAGGCTATGCAACAGTGAAACAGTTAATTTTCGCATAGGATACATCAAACCTTGTTGCTCTCGACTTAGAAAAAGTTCGACTTCATTCCCTTGCAAAAAGTAGCCCACAACTGGCTGCTGCTCCTGATTACTACAATTTCGCCATTCAGAATGGTGGCGTAGCCTATGCATCACACACTGACCGAAAGCCTGCCAGATTTGATTTGGCACGTTCGACAGCGTTATGACCTACAATGCATAGGTGATTCCATGGCGTTAATGTCTGTCATGCTACCCTGTTGGGTGAGGCTGGGCGTTATAGGTACACAAACAAGGAGATCCGACTCGTATCCTGGGAGAAAGGAAGAAGGATAGTAGCGGGGGCACAGCGTTTCCGCAGAACCGGCACAGCAACATTTACTTGATACATTAATAGCGAGGCTACATTTGTAACCAAAATCGGAAGTTCTAACAGAATTTACGGTTATATCAATCAAGACGCTGTTGAATTTGCACAGATAGATACGGTGGATTGGGGTAAGGTAACTAGAGTTGCGTTGATTTTACATGGTCAGTCTTCCGTCCACCTACCTTGAAGATTCTGCACACGAATGTCGCTGATCTGCCCGATAAATTCCTCTCTCTCGAACCAATCCTCCCATTCGTGTCCAGCCATTTGGACCCTTGAGAAAATAACTTCAGCACCCTGTGCCAAAAAATATAGTATAGCAAGCTGCGAGTAGAGGCGTAGAGGCTCTACTGAATGCAGCCCGTGGCGGGAGCCATGGATGGGGTTGAAAGGAATTAATCTAGACGGACGCTATCCAAAGTGCTGCTTTCCGTTTCAGCATTGTTATCGTGAAGTTAGTTTCCCCGTGACGTAGGTGGCACCAGGACGGCGCAGTGGACGGGTTAGCTGGCATGGAGAGATAGTAAGAGGGAAATGTAAATTAATAGCACCTGGTTAATATTGCGAGGATACTTTGTACACGCCCACCACCCTCTACAGTAGGAACTGGGCAGTTCCTCCCAGATGAGGAGAGACGCCGATGCAAACGCTCCACATCACTGCTAGCAACGAGTTCCTGCGTGCTGGCCGCCGCGGTGCAGCACACGACCACGTCTATGCCACGTTTGTCTGAAAACTGAACGAATTCGTTTGTGCATTTGTTGCTTGGTCAATCTCTGACAATAGGCTACTGCATACAGAGGATAAGTGAGTCTAGTTGTGGCAGAGGATAGGTGAATCTAGTTGTGGGACCCTTAAATTTATGAGGGGGGGTGCAGGCACACTCCAACAATCGTTTGCTGCTGGTAGAGGTTTTGCTCGCATTGCTGTAGACTAAGCTATATATTATTGATGCTTACGCTCATTTGGTTCTCGCCTACTAGGCATGTATCTCTTAAATCACAGGAGAAATAGGCTAAAGCCGAGTACACCACAATGACAAATTAAACTTTTAAAACGCACGCTCTTTATGGAACATCTTAACAGCTCTGCCGAGTGGAACTTAGATTTCATAATGAGTTTGGCTATGCCTATGTTTACAACAATGCTACTACTAGGCCTGCCTCGTTGCTACAGGTGAATATGAAAACATGCTAATTCCATTGGTTCACATAATTTTAATTAGGCCTAATCAATTGAAGACGTCAAAGGATTTTGTGATTGGGGTCACTCAACCAATCACTCAGGGCCTGTCCACACGGAGACGCTTTTTAGGTTAAACGCAGAGGTTTTGCTTCGTCTTGGCCGAGCGTCCAAACGAATCCTGTAAACGCACTGCCCGAAACCGCACTTTTCTGAAACCTGGTCCCAGAGTGGAGAAATCTGAAACCGTAGCCCGTTTGAGTTCGTTTAGACAGCGAAACCGCACATCCTGCTTGCCTATCGATGATGTCATCGCCACACCTCAGCTGCCCTGGACTTGCACTTATAGTATTGCCTAACAATACTAGTTTTCATACATGACATTACCTACGATTACACTCCGTTAAGATAAATATCACAACTGATGCTGCGCAGCGTCAGCGTCAGTCTTTCTCCCTCTCTCCAGTGGGCCTAATTGTTATCCTGTTCCATTGATGCACTTTGCACTCAGATCAGATCATAAATCAGTGTATGTGTGCTGTCCCCTTAGATGTTATAGACCTAATGATAACTACTATCAGGGGCTATCATTTTACAGGGCTGGGACTGGGTCTAGGATATGGCCCTTCTCATATTGAATGTGCTGCAGGTGGTATCTTTTTTACTTAAACCAATTTCTATTTACATTTGGAAAATACACAAATAAAATGGATGCAGTAGAAAAAGAGTGTTTTCCTGTAATCTTTCCTAACACTAAAGTTCCGACACATTGTGAACCAATCAGAGAATGTCCTTAGAGACAGGTTCCAGTCTATCAATTCTTTTTTGTGTGTACAGCACTCAATGCATTCTTCCTGGGGCTAGGTTTTGCCAAAACTAGCAACTAATATTGCTTAAACTGACTTTAAAATGACTGTCATTAGATTAATTGGTTGTTAAGCAGGGATGAAGATTAACATTGTAGGACCATCAGAACAGACTTCGGTTCTGTATCAGTCTCCGTGTGAGATTCCTGGGCGCAGAAAATTAAGGAGAAATGCTGCAGAATGTCTATGGTGGTGAATAGGATTACTCCTGCGATTTCTCCACAGCAATGCCTTATAAACTCCCTCTCTCTCCCTCTCTCTTTCTCTCTCTCTCTCTCCCTCTCTCCCTCTCTTTCTCTCCCTTGCGCTCTGCAGTAGTAATGTGTGAAATAGAAGAGAGGAGATGAGGCACTGTATCCTCCTGCCTACATTGTGGGCAGCTGTTGTGTAACTAAGACAGTCGAGCTGAAAGCCTGCTCCTCCCACGGGCAAGATGAAGGGGCTCACATCTTCTCTCATGTCCTCACCAACATTATGTTCCCATCACATCAACAGCAGCTACTTTTGGGAAAGTGGCTCACATCTTCTCTCATGTCCTCACCAACATCATGTTCCCATCACATCAGCAGCAGCTATGTTTGGGAAAGTGGCCAGCTCAAGCAGAAATCAATCTGAAAACCTGAACTGGAAAAAGACACGCGTGCTGTGTGTTGCAGGCAGGGGCGAAACTTTGAGTTGAGCACTGGGGGGGTTGAGCCCCCAACTGCATCCTCCTACTTCATCATGCAACAGTTTCATTCACCATGGTGTGATTTACAACCCCCCACCCCACCCTATATTTTACGCCTATAGTTACAGGTAGTCCAGCCGATCATACTATAGCACCATGAACCAGCTCGTTGCATCTGACAGGTGCCATCTGGACCTGTAGCTTATCATATAGCATTGCATTTCATTCACCATGTTGTTGTCATAGCAATACTGTGCTGTTGTCTTTTTCCCACATCTTAAAATGGCTTTACTATTTGTGGAACAGGAGCATTATAAAACTGTGTCACAAAGACTCCGGCAGTGAAAAAGCTTTTATTGTGCCTACGTATGTCGACGTAGCCTGGAGGAGAATGCACAGCATGTCATCAATCACTATGTTACACATGGAGACACTAAAGCAATTCTACAGCCATGGGGAGATGAGCAGGGGCGGCTGATGTTTGAGTAGCCCATCTTGTTCTACATGAGCTGGTCTGCTTTGATCAGGGAGGGGGAGGTGAGCCATATCCATGTGTGTGTGTTGTGTGTTTACCGTGCTGTGTGTATGTGTGTGTGTGTATGTGTGTGTGTGTGTGTGTTGGATGCATGTGCACGGGGGGGTGATTTTAATGCCTCCATATCACAGCAGGGTTCATGCTGGGACTAGACGAGGTTAATGGATGACTGCCTGGTCAGTTCAATGTTTATGTGGGTTGAGGCTGGTACCATGTGACCGTGTGTGCATGGATACCTCGGTGCAGTGGGTGAATGGGTCATGGACCATGGCCAGAGTCCAACTGCTTCCCTGATGATTTTAACGACCCGCGGCACTGTCAGGCAACATTGACATGTTGGCAATCCTGTCAAGATGAAATATTTTAAAATGTCACCCACCTTTATTTATTTATTTATTTATTTATTTATTTATTTTTAAAGAAGGCATTATAATAAGGAGTGTGGTTATTGTGGTTTGAACTGAAAATAACCTCAACAAAAAATACTTGAATCTCTTCCAAATTCACAGACTTTAGGATGTAAGTATAATGATATCTCACAAGATTCCGTGACTTGATAGTGTGGTTCTACAAAGATGAATTCTGTTTTTTTTCCAGAGGATGGTAGCTTAGCTATAGAGAACCCCATCATAATGCCTAAAGTCCATATGTTCTTGAACACATACTGTAAAAACACACAAGAAAAGAAAAATAAAAAACATTTGGACATGAATGCTACCAACAGCCGGTGCCTATCTCATACACACATTAAGCGGATTCAGCCATATTGCCCACACACTGAAAACACACACACACACACACACACACATACTCAAAAAAGTGCACACACACACACACACACACACACACATAAACAACCCCCTCCCCCATCACACTTCACTCCATCTGTCAAGGCATGATTGCCTGATATTAAAACTAAAGGTCAGAAAGCCACCTTTTAACCAACGTCCATGTAACCATGTTGCAACATGTCACAGCTCCCGAGGCCAGTACGAGCTACCAGTCCACCGAGAGAGAGTTACTGTAATTCTCTGATTCATCTGCCCTTGTCTGTAACATCTGTCAACTAACGGAAGCCGCCACCATGATGTCATCTGGTCTCCACTGATGTGATTGTTTCTGGTGGCGGGTGTCATTTTTCGATTCGCTAATTTGATCAGCCTGCACTTACGTCATAGCTTCATGTGTTAAAATTTGCTTGACCAAACAGCCTTTAATACCTCACAGCAGTGTTCAGATAAATGAAGGCAATGTTATTGGCATTGAGTTTTTTGCCTGGAAAAGCTGCTTACAGTTTATGAGAATTCATTTGGGATGAAACTATGTTCTAATTATACTTTACATTACTTACGGGTGAGCTATAATGTTATTACTGGGCCATGAAATTTCCACCCTTGAACTTCCATCAGAAACATATCTGGGTCTGTGATGTTATGGCCCTTCAGCCGCAGTTCTTGAAGAGGAGAAGTAAGTGGTTATGAATATAAGACCTCAAATGGCAGCCTTTTCAAAAGAGGGAAGAATTCTAAGAATTGTAATGTAATTGAAAATGTAAGAACTCTATGGAGAATCCAACAAGTAGAGCATTTTGTATTATTGCACAGCTTCTTTCAAAAAAAAAGGTTAACGGTTGGATCTGTGGCTGAGAATGTTTTTTCATGAGCGTGATATATAACTTTCACCTTTTCTTATCTTCCACCTTTGTCTGTAATCTCTGACATTTCATGAAGGTCACCCTGTATTTAAAAAGCCCTTGAATGTATCGGTTATGGTGAGAGTGACCCTCATGGCCAGGGCTGTTTCCTGTCAAAGCTGAAAGCTTGAGCGCCTTTGGCCACACTTTCAATCCCAAGTCAAGGTAACTACGTGCACTCCACAAACACCTTCACAGACTTTCACATTGATCACAAGCACACTCACTGTTCTACAAGAGGCATATGATATTGCAGGGGACACCCTGTTGATTGTCTCTAAATGCTTTCAAATGATCCATCATATTTTGATTCTTGAGACTGATGGTCACCATTCTGAGATCATTTCCAATGCTGATGAATGGAAGCTGTGTTGAAAATTACACCTTTATGGATTGCGTAAAGGGAATGTGCTTTAAAATCCGCTAAAGGCAGAAAGAGGTGTCAACTTTGGATTTACAAGGCCATTCTGGTGGGAAAGCCAAGAGGCCTGCTGCCATGACAACTCACTGTAAGTTTAAATATTTACCACTGTGGGAGAAAGACTGGCTGCCAGTGCCACAAAATGGCTGCCATCATTGTACTGCAGCACAGGCTGTGGATTGTGAGACTCCTTCATGTTAAAATGGACTTCCCTCATATTAAAATAATATGAGTGTCATGTCATATGAAGTACTTGAAGAGTTTGGTTCCAAAACACCATATCGACCATTTAATTTTTTTACATTTTGTTGTCCAAGTTATTGCAGTAGAAGTGCATTTGGGTATTGCTATTGGATTTATCTTTACTCAGTCAAAACAACACAACTGCAATTTGATTGATATTAACTGAAATACACAATTAAATAGCGTGACTTTCTTAATGTTTTTAACACACATTTACACACTACTTATTCATTATCACAGTGTTATTACCATGATGACCATCACACAATATATATTGAATGGATTTACATACGCTAGCTAAAAACACATTTAGCAGATTCAGAATTGCTTTATTCGCCAAATGTACAGAGTACACAGGAATTTGACTCAAAGTCTCAACTATACTGCCCCGTGGAACATCTGTTGACCCATTAGCCTATGCCACCTAAATGTCTCTTAAGGCCATGTGTAAACTTAAGCCAAACAAAGTCATTTTTATTTATGTAGCATGTTCAAAAGGAACAGAAGTGCTGGCAAAGCAGTGAACAAACAAGCCTTTAATCCCTGAACAACCTCAGTGGATGAGATGCAGTCTGACACCGTCAGGTTATGTGTGAGACAGAATAATGAGATGAACTCAAAAAAAGACAGACCACTGAACCAGATGGTGTGTGAAGTGACTTATGTATCAGTTTATTTCCTTTGCTTTCTTCATTATACCATCTAGTCATGCATTCATTCATTTATTCATTCATTCATTCTATTGTAAGTACATACTTTATATTTACTTATCATTTAACGATCCTGTCAGGGAAATTCACCTTACATATTATTCATGGAAAAACATGCCCAGGTTGAGTATAACTTGATATCCACCTCCTAAATGGAAAAAGATTTCAGTAGTAATGTCATCAGAGTCTGTTTATGCATCCCAGTGAGGAGGGCATTCAGTGGATGAATGTACCCTACCCTCCATGTACCCTACAGGCACATGAGAGTGGGTTGAATCTGATTACTATAACAGAATCAACAGGGCCGCGTCCGACAGATACCTGCGGAAATGCAGGAGGATGTGTGTATTCCCCCCACACGGCGGAGGACAGAATTTAGATAATAAATGAGACAATTTAAAGCCTCATCTCCTTCACCTGAACTCTAAGCATTGTATTCATTTCCCCAGCAGGCTGTTCAGAGGAACTTTTTATGTTCCATTAAGGAGATTTTCACCAGTGCGTCTTGGTAATTAAAAATGCATTTAGATAAGCAGGCTTGGGGAGAAACTAAATTATTATTTTTTTTTTTGGAGTTTGATACAAAGTTACCAAGCAGAGTAACTAACGAACAAGCCTCCAACCACCTGAGAGAAAAAATAGATGACATGTCTGTGTGTGTATTATGATATTAGCAGATATTGCTCAGGTAAGTGTAATACTGATCCTTGCACATTGAATTCAGTGCTTTAGGTGCCAAGACTAAGGAGCTTTTTGACTCCAGAGACTTTCAAGTGGCTCAAAATGTCATGAGATGACAAAGAAGAATACATTGTGCTGTGCTTATGAAGTCTCATAAATGATGGACTACACGCATGACATAATAACCACTTTCCTCTTCTCCACTCAAAAGAACTGATTCTGGTGATGGTGGCCGATCTATTATTCAACACGTGTTACGTGCACCTGAATGGCAAATCTCATTCAGAATGAAGGGTGCTTCAGCCCACGCTGCTCACAGAATGTCCTGTACGTGACCCTCTGACACTTCACCATACAGCCGAACATATCAAGTTACCATAATCAGGACCTTCCAAGGACAGTGATAAGAAAAACAGAGAGAGAGAAAGAGAGAAAGAGGAAGAGAGTAAACCACAGACTGGGAGCAAATGAAAAAGAGAGAAATTGTGTGTATGTGAGTGTGTGTGAGTGTATGTGAGTGTATGTATGTGTGTGTGAGTGTGTATCTGTGTGAGTGTGAGAGAGAGGGGGCGAGAGAGAGGAGAAACATGTCCACTTGATGACAGCAGAACTGAACAGCACGGACGGTGCAGTGTGAAGTCGTGGACGAGATCTGTGGCCCGGTTTGCCTGCTGCCCGCGTATGGGTGTGTGAGTATGTGTGTGTGTGTGTTTGCCTGCTGCCCGCGTGTGGGTGTGTGAGTGTGTGTGTATGTTTGCCTGCTGCCCGCGTGTGGGTGTGTGAGTGGGAGCCGGCCGACACTTTGCATCCAGCCAGAATATCATCTGAATAAATTACAGCATGCCTGCACTCTCTGAGCAAGAGCACGGCAATGCAAGAGAACAAGTACACACACACACACACACACACGCCACCGTCCCGCCAAAGCTAAACAGGACAGAGTTCAGCAGCCACCATACACATACACACACACACGCCACTGTAGAAGAGCCATCGTCCCGCCAAAGCTAAACAGGACAGAGTTCAGCAGCCACCATACACATACACACACACACACACACACACACACGCCACTGGAGAAGAGCCACCGTCCCGCCAAAGCTAAACAGGACAGAGTTCAGCAGCCACCATACAGACACACACCTGCAAGACAAATAGTGGTTGCTCCAGTATTGCACTCTCAGCTGTTTACAAACCCAATGTTTGACACCAGGGTTTGACTGCAGGCCAGGAGTAGGCTGGCAGTGTGTAAGAGAGGAAGTCCTTGAACTCAGGTCTGCTCCTGTGTATCTGGCTGTTGGGGGAGTTTGATTCTGGATATAGGATCAGATGCTCAGATACTCTGACTGTGCCCTTTAACTCAGGTCTGCTCCTGTTTATCTGGCTGTTGGGGGGCAGATTTAGGAGTTTGATTCTGGATATAGGATCAGATGCTCAGATACTCTGACTGTGCCATATGTCCACCACAGATTAGGCTGGTGTCCTTTGCTGGCGTCCTTTGCAAGACGTTGAGATTATCTAGGAGGAGATCCACGCCTTCCGATACACTCATCCGCTATCCAAAACCAGAGCAGCACTGAGGCCACATCTAATCCCAAAGCTTTAAATTTGAGGGTTTTATCGCAAACACAATTTTACACCAAATAGTAGACAAAAAGGTAACACAAAAGGAGAGACACAATCAATGCTTTTTACAAGCACACTGTACTGTATGTGGGGCAATATGCCATGAAATAGCCCATGCTAGATTGAATTTCCCTGACAAAGCAATGATGCAAGCGCCACAGCTTTAAATGTGGTGAAGCTTGTCTGACCTGCATAATGCTGACTCCAAAGAAGATGTCATCATGTCAACATGCAGATAAGGATCAAATTATAGCGTGTGACATGTGGACAAACATACTCTACTACTTCCTGCCAGTGGGTTCTAAATAGTCCACAACATCATTAGTGGAGTAATATACACAAATGTATCAATGCTGCTTAGAGAGGAAGCCCCAGGGGAAATCAAACAGGACATTTTACTCATGAATAAAATACCACTATTTATGTGCCCCACACACACACACACACACACACACACACACACACACACACAAAAAAACCCACAAGCATTGCATGCATTGCATTGCATATTTATTCTCTTTGGGACTACAATACAAAAAGATTGGCTACACACCAATTTTTGTATCTGCAATGAATGTGCATTTCATACATTAACTCAGTAACAATATAAAAATGTCTGTACCGTTTTATAAAAGCTTGCAAGCCTTTAGGTTAACAACAACCATCAAAACAGTTTAAATGCCTTAGGAATCAATTATTTTTTAATTGCATAATTAAGTAGCACAATCAATACATCCTGACCGTTTCCCTATAATGTGGGAAAACATCGGCCACACATCCCGTGGCAAATGAGTTCCTGCTCCCCAAAGCAGTAGCTGATGAGAATCCTTAATAACATTCCTGTATCTTGGCTCTTCATGGAGCCTCAGATTTGCTTTGGATACCACTTTAAGACAGCCCACGACATGCTACAGGGTATTTGTTGGAGCGACTATAGCTGCCTGACAAGCAATGCATAATTTACTCTGTGTAAAGGGCTTGCATTGGTCAGTAAAGGCAAGGATTCAGTTTCACACAGGATTGCAGCAGCAAGAGATGTGTGCTTTAACAAAGTGCCAATGTTAGCATACGGTACAATGTGCTTTGTATTGTCTAAACTAAAGCCTTAATTGTGTCATTTTTACTACTATCAGTGAAGCACAAAAGATGGAAACATTAAATAAATAACCCAAGATGCAAGGAACAGCACTTAAATCATGAATAAATAAAAAAAGTCACCTCTTATATACTGCTGCTATTCCATTCGAGAAGCAGCTGCCGGTATGAAGTGTCAATAATACCAATTATCTTAATATTGCTTCATGTAGACATGCATTAGGCTTACAGCATTATCTCTGCTTCATAGATTTGCAAACACACACACACAGCCACATGCAGAAGATTGGTCACTCAACGCATCAAATGGTTGACGGACAGAATTCTTGCACATGTGGTTCTGCAGACCAACTAAATGGAGGCCTTTGTCGGACATGCACGCATCACTCTCGGGTAATAAAAGCAGTTAAAGTCTTAGCTTTAACCATGTTAAAACTATTTGTAGTGAGCTCATAACTCCAGTGGCGAACCTAAGAACATGCCCTGCTACGGCACTAAGTGGATGTTGTCCCGGTTTCCGTAGAAACGAGCAGAGTCCACAACAGTCCCCTCCTCAGCGCGGCAGGAGGGAGCAGGAGGGGGGGGGGGGTGGGAGGGCAAGGAGGTCAGAGAGTCGTTTGGGAGTCTGTTCAAAAAAGGACATTCTTCTTGAACTGGGGGCTATTTTCACTCCGTAATCTAGGCCTTCCAAAACACTCTTTTTGAAAGAAAACTCGAGAAAGGAACAAATGTTGACATTCAGCACGCAGTTGGTGCCAAGAAAATGTCAAAGGACACGAGGGATTATTGCGTAATTACTATTTTCAGAAAATGTCAAGAGAATTTTGTCGCTTTGTCAGACCTTTGTGTGTGTGTGTGTGTGTGTGTGTGTGTGTGCGTGTGGTGAAACAGGCTTTGCGGACTCAGGGGAGAAGAAAGACCTGCCTGCACAGACACAACGCCACAGGTGTGAGGTAAAATATGACTAATGACAGTTTAAACTGAAGACTGTGATGTCAGTGAGAGAGCCCTCAAGCTATACAGGATCATTCTGACTGTTTCTGAAGTCAACGTGGAATTAAAGACATGAAGTAAAAGATGCACAGAGGAAATTCAAACACTATTTCTCCATCATGCGACGCAGAATCATATAAAATCAACAAATTAAGAAAGTAAACAGCACTGTCTATGCATTTTAGAAGGCATTTACTAGGGTTAAGGAAAGGCTTGCATGTTAAACTAATGGGGTATTACAGTACAAAGTAACATCCGCTTTTTAAGTCAGGTGGTTACATTGTCAGGGGCTCTAGCTCGTCTGCTTTTTAAACAAAACAAACCACCTTGACGATGCCAGTTCATAAGCATTCAAACATTGAAGAACACCTGTATTTGAATACTCGTGTCAGGCATAATAATATAAGCATTCAAAAACACCTGTATTTGAATACTCGTGTCAGACATGATAATATAAGCAATTCAAAAGCAACCAAGATGGCGGATCTGACCCAGGTCAGATGTAGTTCTGCAAAGTCCGCCTCAGACCTGAAATCATTCCCGACAGGATTCATTCCTGAATCAGACGCTGTCAAGGAATGCGTGTATTCGGCTGAATAATGCATCTGCTTATTCCTCCACAGAATCACTAGTGAGGTCTCCCTCTCTCTCTCTCTCTCGCTCTATTCTTCTGGAGGATCAAAGGACCGAGTTGGCTTGGAAGAGTGGGTGCAGAGTGCAGAACAGCTTGAGTCAAACAGAACGGACTGGGCGAGCCAAACTCGCCCACACACAGTCACACACACACACACACACACACACACACACACACAGGCCCAGCACCCAGCAGAGAGGAGAGAAGTGGATTCGCCAGGGACCTAGATCTGCATTTCTATAGACTTTCGACTGATTTATTATTTTTGGTCATAAATTAAGTGTTTGTTTAGAAGTCTCCCGATTACTGAGGCATAGCCCATTGGAAACGAGGAAAACATTCCACTCCGCGGAGGAGTCATTGAGACTCAAACATGGTAGACCGGCTGACTACAGGGATCTTTGCCTAGCAGAGCGCTTCAGTGTTGCCTGTGTTTGTTCCCCATGCGTACAGGGCTGAGCGATCTCGTAGCGGGCGGTCGAGGTGGGTGGCATTTCGGTGGCGTTGCGATGCATGTCGGGAGTCGCCCTGTGTCGCCCCACAGGGCTGGCCGGGGTCGTGGCCGCCGGTCTAGGTGGGCGGGGGTCCGTCGTAGCGCAGCATGATGTTGAAGGAGCGGGCGAAGTTGTTGGACAGCGAGCAGCTGGTGCCCTCGTCCATCATGGGCAGCAGGAAGGCCAGAAGCAGCAGGGCCAGCAGGAGCAGCTGCAGGGGCAGAGCCACGCGACACACACGGGACAGGAAACCGCAGCAGCTCTCCTGGGGAGGCAGATCAAACACACACACACACACACACACACACACACACACACACACACACACACACACAGGCACACACACACACACACACACACACACACACACACACACACAGGCACACATACACACACACACAGGCACACACACACACAGGTACACATTTAGCCACCTTACATTATAAGCAATTAACAAGTAACAGTCTTGAAAAAAAAATGTCTCAACATAATAATATCATGAGTCACTGTCTGTAGTCTCATCCATCATCTGCAGTCTTGCATTCAGTAATCTATAAAACAAGACATTCAGTAATCTATAAAACAAGACATTCTCCTACAATAAAAAACAAGTACTTAGATACACACCCCACCCCAGACACACGGACATTATTTTTCAAACACAAACACATAAGTAATCACCTGCACAGTGCACATCCTGTTTGGCAAGAGAACACACACACGCACACACACACTAACACTCATCAGTGTGAACCATCTCATCCCTCCTCTCAGCAGGCTTGTGCCAATAGCCTGTGTGATTCACGAACAACACTGACCGCTCTTCTCTGCTGATATTTTAGCACTGGCCTGCCATTTCAACAGGCTCCGCGAGAGAAACCCAACCAAACAACAACTCCTTTTCTTAATTCTGCGTACGGCACAAACAATCTTTCTCCGGGAGCATACAGGCAGCATTTAGAGATGCCTAAATGAGTCTTGGCTGTTATTGGCAAACTGGATTATACATAGCACATTTCACTGATTCAATCACACAAATGCTCACACTAGCTTTCTAAGTGCGTCACATTACATGATTCAGAGAAGGCTTCAACATGATACACAGACGAGATGAATCTACACTCTGCAGAAAGCTAAATTAAGTGACACTGAATCACAGAACTGAAAAACAAAAGTTTTATTTTATCCGTCTCTGAGTGGCAGGGGTGAAAGTATGTGTGTGTGTACATGTTTGTACGTGTGTGTGTGTGTGCGTGTATGTGTGTGTGTACGCACGTGTGTGCATCCACATTCAATGGTTGTGTGTTTGTGTGTGAGGGCGGCAGGGTTGCCAGCTCAGCTCAGTTGCTCTTCTCTCTGCGTTCACCTTCCGCCTCCACACCCGAGGAGAGGAACCGAGAGGAACAGAGAGGAGTGTCGCGATGCCAGCACATGTGGGAGGATGAGGAGGAAGAGGAAGAGGAGGACAATGCAGATCAAACCTCCTCCTCCTCCTCCTCCTCCTCCTCCTCCTCTTCTCTTCTCTTCTCTTCTCTCTCTCTCTCTCTCAGGCAGATCACACCAACTGAAAACAGTAGTCATAGGACTCGGTATCTCGGAGCGAGGGTGTGATTATAGATCATAAATCCACAAACCCGACGGTGAATGCACAGTGGAGAAGCTGCAAGGAGCCCTCTTCTACTCTCATGCAGCTTGTAAAACTGGCTGCGTGCACTTACAGGGATTTCTGTGTTGTTGCTGTTGTTTTTGTTGTGTTATTACAGATTGGAATGGCAGCTTGGAGTTACAACTCTGAGCTCAAAGTAAACACCTAAAATGAATTCAATTGAATTAGATTCCACCCGCTGTTTGGAATGTTTGAGCCGGGGATACTGTGCCCTGCCTGAGTAAGAGTGAGTTACTCAGTAAGCTCCCTTTTGTTTACACAGCAGCCAAAGAGTAACAGGCAGGCAGACGGTAATGATAACTGGGTTCTGGGTTCAAAACAATGCAGACTGTGGCTGGCTCCGAAACGCACCTGGCTCAGATCTGACCTGCATTTAGCCCAAGTGTGAGCACGAGCAGAGCCAATTAAAGAAGAAAAAATCACCTGCAGGGAGAGCACTTCAGGCATGTGGAGTCCAGGTGTGTGTTTATCTCTGTGTGTGTGTGTGTGTGTGTGTGACTGTTTTATTGCACTCTTAATGAGGACACTCCCCACCCAGGAAATGACACCAATAAACAGCTGCTTCAGACAAAGCACCATGGCACATCATAAAGCCTGCTGAACTCCATTCAGCCCTCAACCTCAACATCAACAGCCCCCTACACCATCATTAGTGACTGAAGCAGCTTGCATTAACAAAACATTAACTAGACATTATTCAAAGCTCTTCCTATTACTTAAGGTTTGTTAATGATACATTCAGTGGTGCGTTTTGGTTACATAATATCTTGAATCAGATTCTAGATGTAAAATAGCTAATCATTGGTTTACAAAAACCTCTAAACTGGTAGAATGTGTAAATGTGTATGTGAGTAATAAAGAGTTAATAGTTAGACGATGTTGGCAGAGGTGAGGATCATCTGCACAGACACAGAGAGACACAGATTTGTGCTTCCCTAACAGTGACACACTCTTCAGGTGTGTGTACACACACACACACACACACACACACACACACACACGTCGGACCCTGAGCTGGGGACTTAAGTGGGGGGGGCCATAGACCACGTCATCTCTGCACCTGCTGGTTCACACACACACACACACACACACACACACACACACACACACACACACACACACACACACACACACACACACACCGAGGGATGGCATGCTGTCCGTGTGATTTTGAACAGGTGGTGAAGAGGAAGAGATAGAGATAGAGAGAGGGAAGAAAAGAAAAGAAAAAAAGAGAGAAAATGAAACGAGAAATGAGAGAAAGAGAGAGACAGACATAGAGAGATGGAAGGTGGAAAATGGGAGAGAGGGAGAGAGAGAGAAAGAGAGAGAGAGAGAGAGAGAGAGGGAGGGAGAGAGAGAGAGGGGAGAGAGAGAGAGAGAGAGAGAGAGAGGGAGAGAGGGGGAGAGAGACAGGACTGGAGCCAAGACTGAGAGGCCAAAGCAAGTAGTGGTTAGGATAAAGGATTAAGTGTTATTTACATGTCACCCGTGCAGGCCCTTCACAATGCAGGATTTAGTGCAGCCTACAGTCCACCTCGAGGAGCAACAGGGACTACGATGGGACTAACTAAGATGGTACAGGGTTGAAATTCCACTCACAGTAGTGTAATATTCATTTATGTATTACATTGGACTTGCAAAATGATTAAAAAGTCTAATTCAGCACAGGAAGTGAGACAGCAGTCACCTCCTTTCCCGATCGGACAAGCTCCTCCTTCTGAGCACCAACATCCTGCAATCAGAGGAGGGATGAGTTTAGTCCACACGCCGTCTGAGGACACTGCACACAAGCAAGACGCAAAACGCAAAACACACGGCGCCGATACCATCTCAGCATGCGCAGGAAGCGCCCTAGTCTCGGAGGAGAGTCAATAACCAGCCCCCCAAATTTCTAACGTCGGCCAGTAATGTAGGACATACATCTCACAAGCTGCATTAAAACTCCAGGCAATAACCACAACACTAATGGTGCATATAGAGGTTTCAGATGAACCAGTTTGAGATGGAGGAGAGGCGGAAGTGTGTAGTGTGGCTCGTAACATGACACTGGAAAAGGATAAAAACAGTGAGTGAGAGAGAGGGTGAGTGAGTGAGTGAGTGAGTGAGTGAGTTAGAGGGAGAGTGAGTGAGTTAGAGGGAGTGTGAGTGAGAGGGTGAGTGAGTGAGTGAGAGAGAGGGTGAGAGAGTGAGTGAGTGAGTGAGTTAGAGAGAGAGTGAGTGAGTTAGAGGAAGTGTTACTGCTACAACAAAATTCCCTGATATTCCATGACTTTGCCTCAAAAATTATAAAATTCCCTGACTTTCCATGTCTGGAATAGACTTTCCAAAATTCCATGATATTCCAGAAATTCCATGACCCGTGGGAACCCTGTACATCCTCACGACTGAACTGAACTGTATGTTACTGCCCCCTGCTGGCCACAGCTGCACTTGCACACACTTACCGCCACTCCGAGACGGTCCCTCAGCTCGCCCACGTCCTTCAGCTTGGACTTGTGGAGCATCCAGCGATACCGCAAGTCCTCCAGCTCCACGTCCTCCACCTCTGGGCCGGCGCCGGCCCCTGACCCGGCCCGAGAGTCCAGCAGCTGCTGAAACTGACCCTGGCCCCAGGAAACACGAGACCGCAAGGCCTGATGGGAGTTTAAAAAAAATAACAAAACAAAACAAAACACAAAGCTGAAGGGTAGCTGACAGGAAAAGTAGCAAAAGAGAACATGTCTATATATGGATGTTACTTTGCCACCACGCAATCAAAAGCTCTTTCTTCACGTTACACTAACAATGGCTGGTAGTCTCTCTCAGCTGTATTTCTGACGTGATGTTTATTGAAAATAAAAACAACAGAGAACCATAAACAAGTCGGTTGTGTCAGTCAGTTACTCAGCCCAAGCCATAATGAACACATTGTGTAAGGCAGAAAGTTTTGGAAAGGGAAAATAGGTTATAGTTTAGAAAAACAAATGCTTGTTGGCATGACTGCCGAGTTTGAGTGTGACTGTGTGTGTCTGTGTCTGTGTGTGTGTCTGTGTGTAAGTGCCTGTGTGCATGTGCGTATGTGTGTGTGTGTGTGGGTATTATGTGTTTGTATCTCAATCTTTTCACTATGCTCCTCCATCTCCAACAGACTTGAAAGGCAGCACAGTAACTCTTTCATCACATGGGATGGGAGTTCTCGCTGGAGACCTGAAGCGGCTGCTCTTTAGCACCACTCGTCGTAAATGTGCGCGCCAGTCTGGCTGATCCGAGAGCTCGGCTGCCAACGTCTATTCTCACCGCCTGGCAGGAGGCCGAGCCTCGCCAAGGTTTGATCTGCCTTTTTTTTCACTCTCTCAAAGCCTGAGATAAAAACTTCAACCCTCAAAACGTCATCAGGAGCTGGAGTTTCAGTAAGGGATAAAACCATCAACCAAGCAGTAACCAACACAGACCTGTGCATACATGGATTATTATTCCAAAAACGGTTTACCCCCGTCGTCACCTTTTAAGATGACACATCTGAGCAATTTCACAATGACAGAGGCTCTTACATACAAACAGGAGTGACTTCATGCAAACCTAACGCAGTTCCGTTCTCAGCATCTGAAACTTTGATGAAAAGATCTCCCCTCCCTCTCCGCCGCAACAACGCGCGTGTGTCCGTGTGTGTGTGTGTGTGTGTGTGTGTGTGTGTGTGTGCGTGTGTGCCCACCTTAAGCGTATTCTCTCTGATCTTGAGCTCTTTGGCGCTGATGGCTCGGTGGCTGTTCAGAATCCCCGAGAGCTTGTCAGTCTCCCTCTGAAGCCAGATGTCAAAGTGTCGCCGCTGCTCCCCCGAGTCGGCAGGGCCGCGGCCCCCCTGTGTGGAGAGATGAGTCGTTCACCACACAAGACCGCATAACCCAAAGGCACCAGCCAGGCAGCAGACATGAAAAGAGCATGGGGGCACGCGCGAGGCACATGGGGAACACATACTCTTCCCATCCCCCCCCCCCAACACCCAACGACCACCACGACCCCCAAAGACCCTACTACTCTAAGACATATCCCATACCTTCATACACACCCCTCACATGACCCCAATCCTCTCGGACATAAACACCCCCCCCCTCCTCTCTGCTGCCTGCTCTGGCTCCCTACCTTTGTGGGCGTTGGTGTCGTGCCGGAGTGTCGACCGGACGCGTCTCTTCTCGCCCCCCTGGACCTGGAGTCGTCCAGCCCGCTCTGCTCTCCGCTGCGGCGGCGTGCTCTCAGGCTGAGGCCCGGGCTGTAGCCTTCGCCGTCCTCCAGGGCCCCTCCCTCCCCTCCGGAGGCAGCGGCGTGCTCCTCCACCCACTGGCCCGTCCGCCTGCTCGCCCCGGCGTCTCCGCAGACCGCCAGGCCCCCTCTCTGGGCAGTCCTGCCCGTGCTCGCCCCCTGCTCCCCTCTCTGGGCAGTCCTCCCCGCGCTCACCCCCAGCTCCCCTCCCGAGCGCTCGGAGTCCACCTCGTCCACACTCTGGCCGCCGCAGAACGCTCTCTGACCCCTGCCGTTGCTGGGCAACAGGTTTGGTCGGCCCGCCCCTCCTCCGCTCTCTTGGCGCTGGCCCGGCCCGTGCCTAGCAGGCTACGACAGGAGGAGGCCTTGCCAACTCTTCGTCCATCTCCAGGCCTTCTCCATGTGCGTCGGCCGAGCCCTCGTGCTCCCACAGGCGGCGACGTGGACCTCTGGGGTTCTCCGCAGCACCCTCGACCTGACCACCTGAGCCTTGACCTCTGACCCCTCCTGCTGTCTCTCCAGGCTGACCTTTGACCCGTGACCCCTGTCCATTCAGAAGCCTGCAGAAGTACAATCTTCAGTTAAAGTAACTCAACCACAAACATGAAAATCTATAATCATACGGTCATGTCAACAAGTCAACAACTCTACACATGCAGACAAAGCACATTGATTGATAAAATTAGTTTTGCTAGAAAGCAGCTTTATCATTACTTGTCACATCTATGTTATATAAACTGATGACCCGCGAGCTGATTGTTTAGGACCCTGCAGAGACACAGGCCTCAGCATGTTGACATACCTCCTATATATAGCACCTTCATCTGCAGTGCAGTAGACGGCTATCCACCAGCGAGTAAACAAACTTAGTTCTTTCAGTGTTTTAGTCTGACTATAGAGCAACTTTGTTGTTATTCAATTAAAATTGTACTATTAAATATCCCAGCATGTGGTCTACAAAGTTTGATTTGTTAAAAGAAACTACAGACACAAAACACTCTACACAAAAAATGAGCTAGTATGTAAATTTGTGTCAACAATTTTGGGATGACAACATATTAACACTGCCCTTGTACGGTATGCTGTGTCCACACACAGACGTTCCCAACCTTCTCTAGTATAAAACCCTTCTGACCTGTGCAGGTGGAGGCTGAGGGATTGCAGGGTCTTCCAGGATTCCCGCAGGCGCTTCAGGTCACGGATGATGTGAACTTTGCCCTCCTCAGAGGTCTTGGCCAGCACATTCTGCCCCTGGTGCTCCGTCTGCCGAAGCTGCTGTTCCTTCTCCGGAAACTCCCCTAGCGCCCTCTGCAGGCCATACAGGGTATGAACAATTAAATTTTCAACTCAACCACTCAACTCTTAGCGCAGTCAAATCCACTCACACAGTTACAATGTTTATAATCTGTCTATGCCGAGTGATATGAAATATACAGTGGGCAGGCTGAAAAATAAACTCACTGAATTGAAACTACTGCTACAATCCCCTTTGATGTGTCAAAGACAGGCTGACACAGAATTGAACTGAGTCAAAAAGAATAAGTTCAATGGTCTTTGATGTGTCAAGACAAACGGCGGCTAGCCTGCTGGGAATGTGTGGAGTAGGAGGGAGGGGAGGAGGAGAGGGAGGAAGCGCGGAGCGGAGCTGAGCCGTACCTCAGCCTCGTGCTGCCGGTTCTCCACGCTCCACTCCCCGCCAGAGCTGCGGAACGACTCCAGCTTCTGCCGCATGATCATCAGCCACTTCTCCACACTCAGCAGACTCTCGTGGAAGACCTCGTGCTCCGAGATCTGATGCTCACACTCATTCACCCTCACCTGGAGATCACACAAAATCACAAAAATGCACAGAAATTCACAGAAATTGAACAACATGAAGAGACTATGATTGTCTTCTATTTAGCATCCGTAAATGACTAGTTACCCTGACGGTTTTGTAGACTATATTCCAGTCGGCGAAGAGGCACTCGAACTTGGCTCTGTTGGTGGGACTGGATGACACCAGTGTCTCTAGCGCGGTGATGTGAGCCTCACAATCCTCCAAGTCCCTCTTGAGGACCTGCACGTAAAAGCCCCTCCAAGGTTAAATTTCCTCATTAAAAACCTGTCAGAGGCGTCGCCTGACAGGATAGGGTGAGTCGCGCGTAATCATTGCTAATCCTTTTGATATGGGGACCCCTTAAGAAAAACGTAAGTGATTTGTTCATGTACATAAGGACAAAAAAAATTAAAAAAATCACTGAGACCCCTTCAAATCCAAATTACAATTGAGATTCGGGGGGGAAAAGCCTCGGCAAATTCAAAAGTGACTTTGAAAGTGGAAAAGACACCATAGCAATCATTTTAAACTTGTCACTACAGCATGTTATATCTACACGATTCTGGCTATCTGTGAGTCCGAGGAAAGATGAGTTTGTCCAGTCCAGTGTGACTCACCCTCAACTGGTCGCATTGACTCTTCTTGGCCAGAATGTCCGGCTGGAGGGTGTGTGAAGCCAGACACTGTTCGTTTATGAAGGCCAGCTTCTTACGAATGGACCCATAAGCATCCCCAAAGTCTTTGGTTCGTGATATTAATCCCTGTCAACATGGGCAAAATAGGGAAGTAAACATGTGAAATAAACAACAACACCTAAGAAAAAATAAACAACACATCCTCATCTGAGCTCTTTTGCAAACCAGTGTGTCTCATTTTAATTTGCAAACCAGGGTGTTTCCTTTTAATTTGCAAACCAGTCTCCTTTCAGTTGTGCAGCTTGATTGCATAACTCCAGATAGATGCCTGACACTGTTGTACTTTTGTGTGAAAAGAAGCATTTCCAGGTAGAGAAGATAAGATGAACAGGTGCCAGAGAGTAATTAGTAGACCCACCAGTATCCTGTCAACAGCCATCAGTATCCTGCCAACAACCTAAGCAACTGTTGCAGGTGGTGGACACTTGAAAAGATAGAGATGTCACGAGTGGGTATAAAGTACTGTAATGTTGACACTCTTAAAGGCACAATATGCAAGATTTTCCCAGTTTACGAAGCCAATTTGATGGTAAACGAACTTGTAATAGGCGAAACGTTCACTTAGCATAGCTATACAGCATAGACGTAGCGATACCCTACTGAGAAAACCATCCATGCAACTTCCAAGAGTGGCGCCCCGCCAAAACTCGTGAGAATCTGAAACATTACTTTGTCAGTAGATATAGTTCTTTTGAGATAGTTTTTGCCTGTTGTTAATCCTTCACCTCCACAACAAAAGCATTTGCACTGCGTACAGGGGGGATAAGTCACGAGAACTTTGCTATTTACAATAGCAGAGTAACATATAAATACATCGTGACTCTAGAGGGAGCTCTACACTTGCCAAAAATACCTAAACCTGCATAGTACACCTTTAAGACAAACATTTATTCATCTAGCAGATGCTTCTGTTCAAACTAGCTCAGCATGTAATTCTGATATACACTTGTCCCATTCAAAATGTTATTGGCTTGTGATGTTCCGAGCTGTGTGATTCTTCCTCAGACTGGCATCCGTTACACTTATAGTTATCGTTCCAGGTGTGATTGGCCCTTTGCACTGCTTCTCTAGGTACACAAACAGAGAATAATGTAGGCTGTGTGGAGCTCAGTAGGGATCTGCACTGAGCTGCCGTTGCGTTAGCTTGCCTGAACAGGCTGGAATCCACACATTCATAGTTAGACTTAAGATGCTTGGCTGACTGTCTGAAACTGGATAAGCAGGCTTCAGAAGAAAAATGACAGCTATCCTGAACTTTCACTTTGACTGAAAGAAAAATGTTTAACCTTTGCAGAATGATTCAGGTTGAATCTGGTTATTTCTACACACCTACAGTACCCTTGAGATGTGCACGGACACAGACAGACACACACACACACACACACAGACACAGACACACACACACACAGACATCAGGAAACTGCCTTGCCATGAATACACACAAAGGCATAGAAACTTACAAATGTGTTATTGAGGTCTACATCTTCAGCCACAGCAGGTGTATGACACCATTGATGTATGGCTCCATACATTCACAATTGAACGCAGGAGCAGAACTATGTTCCAGTGCTCCTCTCAATAGCAACACAATTACACTCAAGATTACCTGAAGATTGGCTCATAGCCTGCAGGGACTCAAGTGCCATCACAAGTTACTCCTGTTAAGCAGTACTTGTTCGACTGTTGACAGACTACATCTTGCTACAGACTACAGACTACAATTGCCCTTCACGAGCATGGACTAAATATGTATCTCCCCTTTGAGAGACTGAGGGACTGAATACAGCATCTTTCTATTGCCAAATAACATCAAACAGTTAAAATGCCTCCTTGAAGCTTTATTGTTAGAGAATAATTTATCCATACAGCAGGACTAAGCTTGCAGGGGTTTAAATGAAGATATTGATATTTTTACATTGAAATATAGATAAGGAGAGCTCTCGACTACTCAATCCATAATTTAAAAAGTGATTATGAGTCAAGCTGCATTGCCGTGTTAAAATCGCCAGTGTATAGAACAATACCAAGCCTTAGAGGGTTGTCTGATTATCTTCACAACTCCCCATTATAATATAGTAGGTCTGAAATGACAGCTGATTAACAGATAATGACTCCCGGAGTCGAGCTGGTGATTCAAAGGTTAAATAGTTCAGTTAACCCATCAAGTGCTATTATCCCTCACCCTCCTAAGGCCAGAAGCCGACAATGCCACTGACGTGAAACTGTCGCCGTCACCGAGCGTCTAAGCAGACTCAACCTGCATCATTGTTTCCAGGGCACCTTCTGGGACACCCATAATGAGGGCTATCTATCATTTCTATTTCTGGAACGTTACCATGAGACAACGTTAGTTCTTAAAGGTCACTGAGAAACCGTTTAAAACTTGTTACTTTCGAAATACTATAGCTCACTCCAAGTTGCATATGCATGCTGCACGTGAAAATGATCTTCTACCCCCATTGCCAGCATTAGCCAATGAAAGAAAATACGGAAAAACAAGCGAATCAGAAAGAGCCCTTCCCAATGGCCTTGAAGGAAACTGACTATTCATGGCCTCGCCCACCTTGGCTTGTGACCGCCTACAGGAAGACTGGAAGATTTTGCGGCTAGGGGATTGTCTCTGCAGCTAGTAGGAGTTAACAGCAAGTTGCCAACATGGCGGGAAAAAAAATCGTGCCTGTTTTATTGTTTTGGCAATAACACATCAATGTTGCATGTCTTGCCTTAGAAACATGAGTTGAGAAAGAAATGGTTCGGATTTATCGTTGGAACACCACCACCGAAGTAGTGCAACATTAGTTCTGTGTTCCAATCATTTCGACCACACTCACTGCCTTAGAAAGTGGTTTTGCATCGATGTTCTGAAAACCTGGTTCTGTACCGTCATGACGATCGACCACCAGCTCACAGGCTGTAAGTACAAACAAACTTTTCCACCTAACGTCTGTTACAAAATAGCATGTTCATATTCTTCACGTTAGCATGCATGAAAAGGGTACAAGCTAGGCTTAGGCTAGCCTATATTACAGGAAGCTACACCAGGCACGTAACTGAAGTGTTATATTCGAAACGTGTAAATTCAGAGAATGCCTAATAGGAAGGGCTCTGGTAAAATCCATTAGAGGAATGGTCTATTTTCCCGAACGTAGCCTACAGGCCACTAACACGCCAGGTGTAGCTACTTCCATTGATTAGGCCTATTGGAAGCTAATTGTTGCAGTACATAACGCGAACGGAATGCTTCAGTTACGTGCCTGGTGTAGCTATACTCATAAGAAACTGACCACACCACCCAGAGATTTAGCTTGTTGAACCTATAATCTTCTAACCTAAGCGTTAAACCACAAATAATAATATTAGCAACAATATTTTATGCTCAACTAAGTACGGGTATTGTTCTAGTCTAAACAGGGAAAATCAAAAACACAATACCCCTGCACTATTAGGCTAAGTTGCTATCACTAGAGCTCAGGTATTTACACTTTACACTATTTACACACTATTTACACACTGTTTTGGAAAGTCAATTCATGGGTTTCTTCAGGTCACTTTCCACAGGTGTATAAAATCAAGCACCTCGATTATGAATGCAGACTGCATGGTGCTTGATTAATACACCCTGTAAATGGACCTGATGAAACCATGAATTGCATAACAGATAAATTGATATTACCGAATGTCTTCTTGTGGGTGTACTACTTAGTACATCATACACCTTACCACAGTCACTAAAATATTTTTGTTTCCATTGTGCCAGTACAGTTTTGTGAGATAGTGAATGTCCTGTGTACTATTAGTATCTTGTAACTTGACAGTAATACACATTTATTTACTTTAGGTACCCAAACAGAATAGTATGAGTATTGATACAAAGCACCGGATACACCATGGGCATGGGGGCCTGCTACCTCTACTGCCATCAAGCCTGTTCATCCAAGGCCAGCTAGAAGACCTCGGGTTTGATCAAGAGGAGGAGGAGGATGAAGCGACATCTCCACAAAAACACCTGATGGCTCCACCTATGGCCCAGCCAATGTAATAAAATCATCACAGCCAACGAATGTGTTTTCGTGTTGTCCTTCGGATCCCAGGACAATACAAGCCCGAAACAACAACTCAGACCTTTTTCCTAAATAATCCCAGCACTATCTTACAAAGGATCTGTAGGCCAGATGTCTGCATCATCTGGCAAAAAGAGGACATTGTTAATTCTGTGCATAGTTTGGATGTTCTTGTTTTGTGTTTGCATTATTTTAATAGACTGCAATATTACTATTTGTCAGTGTTTCACGGACCACCTAGCAAAAAAAAAAAAAACAGTAGACCTACTTCAACAGTATATTACACAATAGGCCTTCTTACTGAACCACCTTGCTTATTGTCTTTGCACCTTGCTTATGGTGTCAGAGGATTCGTATGATTTAAACTGGCATAGGTTACATCAGTGTTGCAGAACTGTTTGGATTTACATACAAGTTGGTTCAATATTGCAAACAACTCATCTATTATATTTTACCACATCTACTTGTGGAACACTTGAGAGAGCTTGCGGACCACACTTTGAGTACCACTGCTGTATGTAAATATAATAAAGTTGTTTATAGACAATTGACCTGTTTTGTATATTTGTTTTAGGAGTTTCATCAGTTTTTGTCCCTAAAGGTTTATCTTACCTTTCATATCTTCTGTCTCACAGAGGGCCATAGTCGTCATAGTCGAATGTTTAGTGCATTTTGAAGGGAGTACATTATGTTAAGGCAGACTGGTTCTAATCCTGGGTACAGGGTCATACAGACAACAGGGGTACTGGTGTTGCCCATTTTTCTAACCACATGAGCAATCCCCTTACGAAAAAGTAGTATAGGAATCTTATAGTATTTGGGACAAAATATTATAGTAATCTTATAGGAATAATTGGGACATCCTGTAGAAGTACTACTAATAACTCTAGAAAAACTATAGCGGTTACAGGATATTATATAGTAGTCTTATAGTACCTATAGTATGTCCAAATACTATAGTATTCCTATAAGATTACTGTAATATTTAGTCCCAAAATACTATAAGATTCCTATAGTAGGCTACTTTTCTGTCATCGTGACAGAAAACAACTTGAGTAGGCTAACCTCTGCCAATGTCAGGCTATCAAAGCCATAGTTCTCATTACCGAGAAGTCTTGCAGCACACATTCTCTGCTTCTGTAGGCATTCTGGTACAATTCCAGCAAAATATAGCTAGGTAAGTGTTTGCATTTAGATCTATCTATATATTGGGCTATGACCAAGTGGTCTTTCAATGATAGTATCATGGAATTCAAACCATAACTATCTAGCTATTCCGATAGCATTAGCAGGCTAGGTCAGTGGCTGAACTGCATTTAGGGTGCTTACCTGTGTTGTGAAGTAAAATATCTACTAGGAAGATTGCAAAGACTTTTGACTGTGTAAAGAAATAGGTCTTTATTTTAAAACGTTTCCAACTGTTTATTACTTGAAAAGCAAGATGACGATTGTCACAAACGTTTTTAAGTTGACAGGCAATTGTTACCATTCTATTAAACCAACGTTCACAGACAAACGATCAGGAAGCGGTTCTTCTTCCTACTCGAATACTAGGATCAAACACATGAAGTTGTATCTCCGAAGACATTTTGTGCAACAGTTTTGACTCGAGTTTTAGCCAGGTTTTAGCACTGTAAAGTTGAATATGGAGCATAGCACAGGCAGAATCGGATGAGGACGCACTGAGAAAGCGTCACAGTACTGTTAGCCAATCAGAGGGAATTCATTAGCATGTCATTAATATTCATGACTAGAGGCGAAATCCAGTCGTTCCTCCCCGCCCACCTTCCCCACCAAACTAGAACAGCATGAAACAGACGCAGGACAGCATTTTTTCCACCAAAACCGGCTCACAGGGCATTCATCAATACTACAGACCACTGCAACATTAATGAAGAAACCATGAGATGAGACCTTTAATGAAGCCACAGAACCAGAGTGACTCTTCAGTCTTAAGCTGCAGCTGCATTCCCAGCGGCCGTTTGCTTCGCCAGTGGTTATGTTGCCTCTGACCGCTGAGCTACACTAACATCCTATGGTCTCTCATCCTATGGCCTCTCATCCTATGGCCTCTCATCCTATGGCCTCTCATCCTATGGCCTCTCATCCTATGGCCTCTCATCCTATGGCCTCTCATCCTATGGTCTCTCATCGCTAGTCTCCTCTATATGCGAGTGGGGCTATAATGTGCTGATACTCTTTGTTCCCAAATGTTTACACTGTGTTAGATAGATAGATAGATAGATAGATAGATAGATAGATAGATAGATAGATCGATAGATCGATAGATCGATAGATACTTTATTAATCCCCAAGGGGAAATTCAAGGCTGATGGCTGATGGCTACTTCAGTGGAGCCAAAGGCTGAGCTGAATGAAAGTCTAATGCATTTTGCATTCAAATCAATCTTAATTGCTGGATCAATGGCCAAAGACTAATGCATAATACGGGGGACTACTACAGGATGGAGTGGGTGACCTGGTAGTATTGCTCTAAGTCTCTTACCACCTGCGCCCTCGCCATTACAGCACACATAATCCTCATCTTATCAGCTGTTACCGCAGCGTCATTACATAACCACACAGCAGTACATCCAGGGTTCCCACTCAGTCAAATGTAAAAATTTTACTTTTCCTAGACTTTCTCTAACAAAAAAGAAGAAAAAAAATGACCAATGATTTCAGAGCACCTGCTTATCGATCAAGAATCTTTTACTTATTTACAGCGGGAGATAAATAGGCATTGAATAAAAACAGTTGGGCTACTCAAGCAAGCAGTAAAGCTAATTAGCAGATACAAACAAATTCTGCATGGAAATATATTTGTATTAATGTATTTTGGCAAGTAAACTGCAACAACAAAATGTTCTGATATTCCATGAATTTGCCCCAAAAAATGAAAAAATTCCATGACTATGACTAGGATTAGACTTTCTAAAATTCTATGATATTCCAGAAATTCCATGACCTGTGGGAACCTTGTACACCTAAACTGTAAGAAAGACTGTATTGTAAAGTTGAATTGAATAAGTTGAATATTGTAACATCTCTGATCAGTCTGTCTCTATTTTCTTTGAATTATATTATTTTGCGGTGTTCAATCTGGCATGCAAAATCAGTGCTTAACACACTGGGGGATAAAGTGGATGATTCAGGTGATAATCATGGTCTTTTTATGCTGTAATTAATATAGCTACACTCTAACAAGCACAGTGTTATATAAAGATGCATTTAATGAGTTTCTACAGCACAACTATAATGAGTTTGCCTGCTTCTGGATCATTATTACTACATTCCTCTTGGCATGCTTGACCAATATGGCCAGAGATCAATGCATTCTTATATAGTGTGTGTCTTTCCTGTTTATGTTGATGAGAATGACAGTGGAATTGTATGTCATGTTTCATTTTTAAGTGTTATGTTCTATGTAGTCAGAATATCTCTTTGAAGATCTTGTGGTTTCCTTCTTAAGTTGAAGGTAAGCATATGATGGTGTCCTCTCTACACTAACCCCCCCGTTTCACATCTGCTTATAGAGGCCAGTGCCAACCTAGATACATCCTCACTTTGCGTCTGAGTCTGCAAGATCATTACAGTTTAGTATTGTACGCTACTGTAGGACACAGTATTGAGTCTACCATTACACAGTAATCACTATGGTACATAGTTAAAGCTTATCAGAACCTTAATCACTGAGCATTTCAAGCTCTACATTAGCACAGTGTAGCTATGCTATGGAGAGTGTAGCACAGTGTAGCTATACTATGGACAATAGCACAGTGTAGCTATACTATGGACAGTGTAGCTATGCTATGGACAGTGTAGCACAGTGTAGCTATGCTATGGACAGTGTAGCTATACTATGGACAATAGCACAGTGTATACTATGGACAGTGTAGCTATACCATGGAGAGTGTAGCACAGTGTAGCTATGCTATGGACAGTGTAGCACAGTGTAGCTATGCTATAAAGAGTGTAGCACAGTGTATACTATGGACAGTGTAGCTATACCATGGAGAGTGTAGCATAGTGTAGCTATACCATGGAGAGTGTAGCACAGTGTAGCTATGCTATGGACAGTGTAGCTATGCTATGGACACTGTAGCTATGCTATGGACACTGTAGCTATGCTATGGACAGTGTAGCACAGTGTAGCTATGCTATGGACAGTGTAGCTATACTATGGACAATAGCACAGTGTATACTATGGACAGTGTAGCTATGCTATGGACAGTGTAGCTGGGTCATTCTTCAATTAGGGGAACTTTTATGTCCCCAGGTTATAAATTCATGTTAGAAATACTATATTACAAAATAAATAGTTTAGTTATTTCAAATAATGTTTATTGCACCACCAAAAAAGTAATACACTAAAATCTTTATGATTTATATTTTTAAAACTGTTTTTAACACCAATATTTGGCTACTTAGGCCTTGTCCCCAACCCAGACTTTCAAACTTTTCTGCTCTTAAAATGTGATTAAAATGTTATCATTTCATTAAAAAATCACAACATATTGTAACGTCGGCGCACAAGACATTGCGTAGCGTTCTCCCACGCAGGGCATGCTAGGATACGGGGGTGAACATTTGGGGTTTATGTCTGTATTTCTCCTTAGTTTTGAGTGTAATGTTAGCGTCTTTATTGTAACATGTTTCCCTTTTAGTTCTCCCTCGTGTGTGATCCTCTTTGTGTGGGGGGCTGCGTCCTCCCCTGTATGTGTAGCGTGTGTGTGTACTTGACCTGCCCCGTGTGTATTGTGTTCTGTGTCTGTGTCCCTGCTCTCGTTCTCAGCTAATAAACCTTTTGATTGGACAACTGTGTGTGTCGCTATCAAATTGTTACAATATGTTTAAATAGTAACTTAAAAATGCATTTTATGCATTATTTTGGTTCACATCTATACAATTTGTGAATATTTTTAACAATTTAGTATTGTCCCCCAACAATATCGTCATTACCGCGACAGTCTATGATTACTACTATTTTAGGATAAGACTTGTTTGTGCTGTAACCATGGAAATGAAGTGACAGGGAAGCACAGGTCAGCCATGAGAGAAGAGTGATATCTGATTATTCAACGTCATTACTATAAATGCTGTTGCAGCAATATTTTTATGAAAAAAATTAAATATTCACATTATTTATGTGTATTTAAAGTTCATGTTGTACTAGCTGATGAATGATGTTAGCAAATCCATGACCTAGCATCTTTTTTCCTGAAATAAGATGAAAAATGTCATTACCGCAACCGTCATTACCAACACAAAACTTGTTGTGATGGTGATGGCGGTAATGACACGTTTTCTGTTTCACCATCTATATTTTATCATCTGTTTAGAAATTAAGCTAAAGAAGCCTAATGGTGTGATGTTGCAATGAAACTCAAGTGAGATACCTTACTTCCTAAAACTAATTTACCCTATTTTTTTTTTCAACCAGCATGACTGCCAAGACATTAGCAGAAAGGTCTGGAGAATACAGGGGAAAAGTATAGGATGACCTCTTTTTTCTGTCAGTCAAGGAACAATAATAAATGCTAGGCCTACAAATATTTTATGCAAATATTTAACCTTATACTGACTTAACCTTAACTTTTACAGATGTCCACTCTAGCACGCATTTAACATTGGAAGTATACGTAAGAATTGTCAATGACCAGTTGCCATGAAACATTTATTTGTATCTTCCTAGGGATGCAGATTAAACAACAAAAAGAAAAAAAAACATAAATAATCCATATTTCAAGGAGGTTTCATTTTAGGCCTGAAATATGCATTGTTAAACCATGCCATTTTTTTCCTACCGGTAATAATCTCAATATAGTTATGGTCTGTATTTTTATATTTTCTGCTGTTTTATGCCATTGTTTCATGTGATTCTCTAGAATTTTTTTTAGAGGTTTCTGGTTTAGTTTTGTCCCTATTTTTGTCTATTCAAACATTCCCATTTTTTCATTGCTTGTCATTACCAGAACAACATGTCATTACCGCCACGTTACTTAATTTACAGTAGAAATACTTTAAAAATAGCTTTATCGTCAATATTGAGCTGCTACATGAAAAGCTTAATGAAATACTTATCCACATATTCAAAGAAAAATATCTAAAACTACTTTTCCAGAAATTAAACAAAAGTGTACTTTGTTGAACACAGAAAATCACATTTTGATGGTGAGAATATCAAAATATATGTAATTTGCTGAATGTGAACATTTTGAATTTATACTTATTGTTGATGGTTAACAATGTTTACAACATGAATGAGTTTAAATGATCTCCTTGTTAGATCATTTTATTTAATTTTCGAGTTTTTGATGTTGTGATGGGAATGACATTTTGTAATGCCAGTTGGCAAATAAATATAAATTATTTTAAATATATTTAAACTTGGTTGTGGCCAGCATTATACCTTCATATTAAAGTATGTAAGCATTGTCCTGGCATAATTTAAACCAAATTTTTCCTGATTTTATAATTTAAAATTTGAGATGGCAAAATTGCCCCCAATTGAAGAATCACCCAGCTATACTATGGACAATAGCACAGTGTATACTATGGACAGTGTAGCTATACTATGGAGAGTGTAGCACAGTGTAGCTATGCTATGGACAGTGTAGCTATACTATGGACAATAGCACAGTGTATACTATGGACAGTGTAGCTATACTATGGAGAGTGTAGCACAGTGTAGCTATGCTATGGACAGTGTAGCACAGTGTAGCTATGCTATGGACAGTGTAGCTATACTATGGACAATAGCACAGTGTATACTATGGACAGTGTAGCTATACTATGGAGAGTGTAGCACAGTGTAGCTATGCTATGGACAGTGTAGCACAGTGTAGCTATGCTATGGACAGTGTAGCTATACTATGGACAATAGCACAGTGTATACTATGGACAGTGTAGCTATACTATGGAGAGTGTAGCACAGTGTAGCTATGCTATGGACAGTGTAGCACAGTGTAGCTATGCTATAGAGAGTGTAGCACAGTGTAGCTATGCTATGGACAGTGTAAAAGCTGACCTGAATACTTCCCTTACTGCAGTTATTATGAGTTTGTCTGAGTTACTTCTGTCCTATTTTGCCACCTCTACCCTGCTTTGTGAGACCAACATCCCTATGGGCTGTTGTTGTGCGGTGGTGCTGAAGGGGGTTGTTATAGCCCCAATGCGGGTTGTGGTGGTGCTGAAGGGGGTTGTTATGGCCCCCATGCAGGTTGCGGTGGGGTTAAATGGCGTTGTTATGGGCCCTTTGCGATGAGGGCAGTCGTGAGCGGTGTTGTGCGGTGCGGTGCGTTGCGTTTGTGCTGGCTGGGGTACCTGGAGGCGGCTCTTGCGCTGCAGCAGCTGGCTGTGCAGGAGCTCACGGCGGCGCACGTTGGCGCTGAGCTCGGACAGCAGGCCCTCGGCCGCCTCGGGCCCGAACACGCAGCCCAGCAGGTCCCGCTTCACCTGCAGCAGACTCAGACGCTCCTGCAGCTGCAGGCTCTGCTTCAACAGTTTCTACCGAGGAGAACGAAGGAGGAGAGAGGGAAGGAGAGAGAGAGGGAAGGGGAGAGAGAGAGATGGATAGAGAAAGAGGGGAGGAGAATGGAGAAAAGATGGGAAGGAGAAAGAGTGAGACGGAGAGAGGGATATAGAGATGGAGAGAAAGAGACAGACAGAAAGTAGGAGAGAAGACAAATATAATATAAAGAGTGAAAGAGATGGAATGAAGGAGGCAAAGAAAGAAAGAAAGAAAAAGCACATCAAGAGCACATATTAAATTATTAGAGCAAATCCACCAAAAACACATACAATGCAATTTGTAAACAGCTTTATTTACATATTAAAGGCAAAATGCTAAATGCCAACCTATGTACAGTGCTTTGGCAAAGGGGATCTATATGCCTGTCATAAGCTAATTAAGCCCATTATAATTTGAATTATTGCTAGGAAGACGTGAGAGAGAGGGTGAGTGTGAGAATAAGAAAGAGAGAGAGAGAGAGAGAGAGAGAGAGAGAGACGGAGAGAGTCAGACAGAAAGAGACAGCAGATTGCAAAAGAGGTTGGCACCACAGACAGGCTAACTGACCGTGGGCAGAAAAGGAAGGGCAAAAAAAGAAAAAAAAAAAAAGAAAAACGAAATGGCAAATTGAATGAGAGATTGAGTCAGCAGACACCAGGAACACACACAGACAGAGAGCTCACATCAGCAGAATACAAAGAGTAGCACCCACTGGCAGATTACAGCAGCTTTCAACAAATCATTTCATATATTGCTACTTACACTGCCACTGTGCCTGGAACTCCATGGCTAACATGGATTCAGACGCAGAGCTGTAGAATCGGCAAACCTCACACCCCAACACTAAGACACCGTGGCAGAAGCTAGCGCCCATGCTCTGGATCTGCAAACCTCACACCCCAACACTAAGACACCGTGGCAGAAGCTAGCGCCCATGCTCTCCATCCGCCATGCTAGCACAAGCGCTTGCCTCCTTTTCCTAAAGCTATGGGTTCAAATCTCGTGTGGGATTGGGCTTCACACAAATGTGCTAACGCAGGGCTGAATGGATCCAGAACACCATCGCCCAGGCTACAACAAAGATGAGCGAGGAGGCATGTCTGTAACTAAACTTTGTATTAATGTTCAGTGTTCGTTGGCATTGTGGATGCATACTCTTACTGAAGCTGTGTTATGAACCTGTATACATCCCTGTATATCAAGACTGGTGCTAGCATTACATGCTAACACCCATGCTATTAATTAATACGCACTTAACAAGCAACTGTCCTCAAGTCTGCAGGATTCATTCTACAGTGGGACTATACAGTAGTTAGTGGTGAGACAGTGGCCTCGGCGGTTTTACCTCGATGTTCTGCACGAGCAGGGCAATGTGGGAGAACTCGGACACCTCGGCAGACGCCTCCAGCACTTGAGACACCATCTGGCTCCATTGACTGAAGCCATGCAGGGGGTCCTGGAGAACCTGCCTCAGGCCTGTTTCGCTCTCAGAGGAAAGGCGGAATGCCCGGCCTTTCAAACTGCAGCAGAGAGAATATCACACACACACACACACACAGGGGGATAGAGAGAGAGAGAAAGAGAGAGAAAGAAAGAGAGCGAGAAAGAGAACATTGTGATTTGTTTTCTTCGACTTGTCATGACTGACACAATGCACATACGGAGGGAAAGAGAACGTCCTGGTGAAGTAGGAAAGTGAGTAGAGGGACAATACAGCCAGCAGCCAAAGCACACAAACACGCTTTTAAATTTAACTTCGGGCCTGAATTTTTTTTAATATTCCAGATCTGCCATGGCTGATTTGGCATAACTGAATATTTTCAATATTGTATATCTGTCACAGCTGGACACTTCAATATGATGTATTTAAACATGATGTATTTAAACATTGTATTTTTCGGTGGTGTCATCATCAGGCCAGGCTGAATCTGGCTCTCTGTTCTAAGGCTGCTCAGTGATTTGCTCGGCCTATTGCCTCTCTAACTGCAGGAGGCTTCCACACAGATTAAATTATATACCACCAATAAATTATAAGTAAATGAAAATTGGAAATGAGAAACTGACTTTTCAACCGCCAAGCCCTGGTTAAATAAATGATAAAAAAAAATAATAATCTTGGCTGAGAAAAGGGAGAGATAGAGGGACACAATATGCTCCAGTTCTATGTGCCTTCATGAGATTTCTTTTTTCCCCCTCGTAATCCACCAATGATGAAAAACTACAGAGAGAAGAAAGTGATGATAAAAAAAAAGTTGTAATAAAGACGGAATTATTCATGAAGCCACCTCCAACTTGATGGGGTTCCGATGAGTTGCGTGATTACAGGAGGAGACCGTTTGAATACATATGGGGTCAGATTTATTCTCGAGGGTAGATTCGCTCCGGCGGCCTCACCTCTGATACTCCTTCACGGCCAGCAGCAGCTCGTCCGACAGCGGCTTGCAGTCCTGCGACAAGTGGATCAGCTCCTTGAGACGGTCCTTCAGCAGCTCAGCGCGAGGCTCCTCATCTATCAGTGTGTTTCTCACACCCTGAGGACCATGAACGAACAAGAATTACAATACAATAAGAATTCCTTTGTCAAAAAGACTCTGGGAGTAAATTACTTTCAGCTCCGGCCCTCAGATCAAAGATCAGCCAAGTTAAGAACTTATTGTCTTGTAGTCTTTTGAACTAAGCTTTCTTCCTCCACATCTAGAATTCCTTCAGAGGTCAGTCTTACAATGTTGTGATTTTTTATCACAGTCAATTGTTCTTTGAGGTGGATTAACTGCAGAAAAGCATCAAACCAGTTAAACCATGGTTTAACTGAACAGTTGATGGTTTAACTGAATTCATTTTTTATTTGTGTCGTCTAATGTCAACTTATGACTGCTGAGTAGTCTTGTGATATATTTGAAATTGTAAGCTGTGACTGTTTTTGCTGGACCAACCTGCAGTTCTTCAAAGTCTTCAAGCGCATCAACAACACACAAACTAAAATAGGACATGTTAAAGATGACCAACTAAAATAGGACATGTTAAAGGAACCACATGTAAGAAATGTATTTCAATTAATCATAAAATGGCCCTGATATGTCACTAGACATTAAGAAATCATGTTCATTTCAAATACTTATATCACTGACAACAGTAGTCCGGCCAGGATATTGTCATTTAAAAAGTGAAGTTGCAGCCCTCAACTGATGTTGTTGTGTTTTGTCATGTCATGTTGTGTTTTGGCCTGATGCGCCACCCTCCACCTATCTACTAATCACAAAATCAGTAGTGTTTCGGCATCTCTAAAAGTGATTGCAGTACCAGTTTTGGCTATAATCTTACATATGGCTTTAAAGATGACCAAGACTGAAAAGAATGTGACAACTACCCTATTGCAATACTGAGTGGCTACTTGAAGATGACCCATCTCAGAGCGGGAATGAGGAGAAAAGAACGAGAGGACCACAGGAGAGTCCAAAGGACAAACTCAAACTAAGTCAACGTCCCTCATCTAATTACCCTGGGCCAACTGCCTTATTATCAGGTCCTTTCATGAAGCGCAGTTTCCCCCCTTATCTGTAGACGTACAGGTCTGGCTGGAAGTTAAAACGTCATGTGCCATGAATAATTCAGCTGCTTTAGACTAGAGTGGTCTCCGTAACAACCCAGGGACAACACAGAGCTTTAGCTCATGAAAGGGAGAGGAGAGCAGAGCAATGCAGAATTCACAGGAGTGCCTCGGTGCGCTTGTCAGATCTCTGCTTTACGGTCTACACGGTAGCCTCCAGCACTGATTATGTGCAATACATGTAGATAAAATGCATCCCTTGCCATGTCTATTGATCGACTGAGAGAGCAGCATGAGGAGAATGCTGCATCTGTGAGGCACCATGTCACCAAAGCCGTGGCACAAAAATCCTAGAATTCAAAATCTAAGTGAGATAAATAAGCTTAAATCAAGGGAATATACTTATTTTTCTAATATTTGCTTATAACAAGACACTGTTGCACATTGTTTTTTTGCACCGATTTTGACCTTGTTATAACTGAAAATCTTTTTGTTCTGTCGGCAAATCTTGCAAGTGAAAGTTTCTTGTTTTGTGGAAATAACTACTTAAAATAAGCATAATTATCTGGCAAGATTCGCCAATAGAACAAGAAGATTTTCACTTAGTACAAGGCAAAAAAAATTAAATCAAGTGCAAAAATGTCTTGTAATAAGCAAATATTAGAAAAATAAGTACATGTTCACTTGATTTAAGCTTATTTATCTCACTTAGATTTTGAATTCTAGGATTTTTTGCAGTGATGTTAGCCAAGGCACAAGCTCCTATCTGTGAGACGACCCATGAGATCTTAACAGTGAGCTAGAGCGAACACACTGAGCCTGAGACATCACCATGGAGACCATCAGAAAGACACCAACAGTGCAAGACTAGCAATGAGACCTTTATTACGAGACTAAGGGCCCATTTGGGTAAAGGGTAAAGAGCAAAGTCTTACACGAAACTGATTTGCTCATTTAACACCATGGGAAATACCAGTGTTTCCCCTACAATGTATTTAACAGCGGCGCAGCGCCGCCGCTGGATTTTCAGCGCCGCTGCAACATAATATCACAAGATTCACTTAACACACTGTAAAAGCACAATGGCCAAAGTCATCTCGAAATTGTTTTCTGAAAGTCTTGAGTAAGTTAAGTGCATCAAATCTGCACTTAGCCTCTCATTATTCAGGACATATATGCGGCATGATGTGTCATCCAGCCAAAGACAAGTCTGCAGCCCATATGGCTAACCTACCTTCTGAACAGGGTTACATTGTTTAGCTATCCGACTGATGGGGTCTTGCTCCGCCACAGTGTAGCCTATGGTGTCATCGTTCACTTGTAGGTTACACAATAAATAGCCTACTTATAGGCCTGGTGACAATAAAAAATGATATTAGTTATATTTCATCACGAAGCTGTTTGTATGCCGTGAATTCGCTTGTAGCCTATGCCATATGTTAAGCTTGAGCAATTCCTCTGATCCAAAGCCTGCTTTGACACATTGACACTAATGTGAAACATGCATCCTCCTCTCCTAGCCTACATCAAATAAAAGAAACCAATTCATGATTACCGAAATTAATTTAACATGGGGGGAAAAAAGTGTGTTGCGATTTAGCCTACTATTGTGATGCGGTTCTTTCTGCTGATTGGATTTACCCCCGTGTCGTCAACTCTGAGAACTCTTGCTCCGGCTGACAATTTTATCCAGAGAGCTGATTTCCCAAAGATGAGCCTCCATCAACATTCAACGACAAATTATTAAAACGTAAGTAATGCAATAGAGTAAACCAATGTGCTACAAGGTGTATGGTCTTAACGTTAATTGTAGCCTAGACTTGTAACGTTAGCGTAGGGCTATATGTAATGTTTGCCAGTGGTGGAATGTAACGAAGTACAAATACTTCGTTACTGTACTTAAGTAAATTTTCCACGTATTTGTACTTTACTTAAATTTATAGTGCATACTTTTGACTTTTACTTCGTTACATTTTACAGCAATTATCTGTACTTTTACTCCGCTACATTTCTACAACACCATCGTTCCTTTTTACGATACATTTTATGATCAGTTTTTTTTTTCTCTCTGACAAACACGTTTTCAGAGACGTTTCCGAGGGGTTGCTACCAAAGATTCTGGAGCGCTACGTGCATTCTTAGAAACATAAGCTTCTGGGCTAGACCAGGCAAAGCGTGAGCTTGTAGCCATCTGCATTCGGTAGGCTATATTCACCAGACCCATGGCTACACTGTACATGCAACTGTGTTCTGTGCCTTTCTCTGTCTTATCTGCAGCGTTAGGGCCTCCTCTCCGATGAGATTGCTATCCGCGGATCAGCGAAGTTACAGGCTCTGCCCATGCTTCTGTCACACGTCTGATCATTTGCGGCAAATGAATGGTAGACTATTAATGAACCGGTGGCCGGAAAAAACGTAACATTTTCCAGATTAGGAAATATTCCTTAATTGTGTGTGATTAAATAAAGATGCATAGCCTACAATTGGGGTAGTAACGTGAGCTCATTCAATGTCTATCGTCTGCGCAAGTGAAACTGAACTTAATCATAAAGACACCTTTCTCAGCAACTTTTCTGTTCAATCAGCATAATTGGCATTACGATCCACCCGACGTTTCCCTTGTCTACCCCGTTAAACTTCAGGCTCTCGTGTTTTGCTGAATGATATTACTCAGCAGATCACCCTAGTAGATAACCAGAATTGGGTTGGGCCACAGATGGTAAGCACAATTGCATTAACTTAAAACTATCTAGTCGAGTATAACCTAAAACTAGCTTAATTAAAATGCCACAGCCCATACTGATTTTTCCTTTTAGAATATAGATATTAAGAGAATAAATCATTATGCAAATACTTTTACTTTTACTTTACTTTTGATGTTTGCATGGGAAAGCTAGGCGAACACAGTCTAGCAGGGCTTAAATTTCACTGCGGGATTGCGGGTATTGCGCATAATTTGTTCAAGTCCCGCAACTCTAGCCATCATAATGCGAGAAATTCCCGCATACACTTTTACAGCCTGTCTGATGACGTTAATATAGCCTAATCATTAAGTGGCGTGAATGCGGTGCTATTGACCGGACTGATCAACTACCGAGTTGAATTGAACATAGCCTCATGCAGACGCACGCACACACACGGAGAGAGAGAGAGAGAACCACTTTGCGCTTACGCAAATAGGCTACGCTACCATGGCAAACTTTTACATCTGGAAAGAGCTCCTTGGTAACTATCCTGCTAGCTCAGGTCACGTCAACACTTGATCCCAGAAAGGTTGTCTTCGACATGTCAACATTTATTGTATCTAATGACATAGAAAACATAATGATTTGCATACACATACCGCACTATGCACAACTTTTATTCACTAGCGACTACAGCCTAAAACCGTCAGGTTGAAGGGGGGCTAATTACTCCATAGAATTACTCTCAGGTATTTTCTTAAAGTGACAGGCACTCAATTACACCTACTCATCACCAATGTGCACTCAATTGGACCTACACACCACATTAAAGATATGCCTAAGTGTTATAGGTTAAACGTCAATATGAGGCATTCAAATTACTAAATATGTTTAGCTAGTAGTAATTACTAGTAAAATGCTATACTTTAAAAAATGCATTATTAAATAAATACACTCTATATGAATTCAAAAATATATGATAGAAACATATCACATAAGCTATCATTTTCAGTGTGTGTTTGTGTGTGTGGAGAGAGTCAAGCAGAATCTAGGATGTCCACTGTTGTGAATGATCCCACTACAGTATATATTACTGATGACGTCAGGGTGGTGGGGGCCCCAAAATCAAACACTTTTTAAAAAAGTATCGAAGTATTGAAATCGCAATTCTTGACTTGGTATCAGAATCGACCCCCCCCCCCCCAAATTGTGTAAATCCCCCCTACATGAATAACCTAAGGGGGGAATTCCCCCCCATTTTGAAAAATGAATTTTAAGCCCTGGTCTAGGCCTGTTTAAACTGTCTGATAGTTAAAGGAAATATGAGCATATGTTGGCATATATGTATAGCCTAAATTCTGTCCACTTAGCTATAATAGGCGATCACAAACAGACCTTTTTCACGTTCTGGCATTAGACATATAGGAGCCTACATTCTCTTATCAGAAAGACATGTTCTCATAACTTCAGCGTTCTCTTGGACGGTGAGACGAACGGTCACACTTCAATCAAGTAGCCTAGGTCTTTTCGAGTTAATTGTGAGTGAGTTGTATGGTAACTGTGGGAGTGATGTAGAAGAAAAGTGAGTATTTACTTTTTTTATCGTGGGTTTGTTGTTTTGGGACTGAGAATTAGACTACAAGGAGAGCATCTGGCTACGTGCATGCGTGTCAGCATTAATGGCCCCCCACAATTCAATTCAATTCAAAGCCCAGAAAAATTAAGTGCTCAAGAGATTGGGTGTGGCCTTTGCCATTAAGACAAATTTAAATAAATTGTAAATAATCTTTTTCTGGGTTGTGCCATTTAATTTTTCTTCTATCATTTTTAACCAATAATGTAAAAGAAAGCTGAAAATGTCCACAAAAGAAACACAAAGGTATGATATAAAAAAAAAAAAAGAAAAGCGCAACAACCCCCGCCAAGTATTAGCACCGCTGCTGGAAAAATTTCTAGGGGAAACACTGAATACTGTGTATTGTATGCTACGATGTATCAGTTCAATGTTGCCACACGATAGCTATAGTACCCGCACATGAAAGAATGTTGCTGACAGATATTGCACCTTGCCTGTCATTCATAACAGGACCAGTGTCTAAAGAGTGAGACAGTAATGATGATAAACTAGCATAAGACCATGACGCCGTGAGATAACAGCATTATGAGACTAGCTATGACACACACACACACACACACACACACACACACACACACACACACACACACACACACACACACAAACAGAAGTAGTGAGACACAATAGTGAGACAATGTCATCTGACAGTAACCATAAGACACCAGCGGTGAGATCCTAGCAGTTAGAGACAACCAGGGACGCACTAAACTGTGCACATCATATTAACCATAATGCCAGTGAGATCCTAGCAGTTAGACACAATTTTTGGAAACAATTATCATACTGCAAAAATCTGTATGCAACCCCTGGCAGTAAGGCGGGGCCAGTGAGACGCGTACAACTTATTTTAACGGCATGCAAGCGTCCACTGTAGCTGTAGCACTGAGGGCTCTCTGTCGTTGTGTCATATTTCTTGTTCAAAATAGCAAAATAACAAGCTGATAAGCGACAGAATAATACACGACAGAGAGAAAATAGAAATGGGGCGTCCGACAAAACGTGGTGATGCATCTGCTGCACAGGCACAGGGCCATGTCGCATCGCATCTAGTTAGGACATTCACACACGCGCGGCACACACACACACACACACACATCACATTGCATCTAGTTAGGACATTCTCTCTCACACACACACACACACACACACACACACACACACACACACACACATCGCATTGCATCGCATCTAGTTAGGACATTCTCTCTCTCACACACACACACACACATCGCATTGCATCGCATCTAGTTAGGACATTCTCTCTCTCTCACACACACACACACACACACACACACACACACACACACACGCTCGCTTCTCACGAGCATGGATCCACTCACCGTACACCTCCTCCACTGGGTCACCAGCTGCTCCTCTGACCGCTCCCGCTGCCGATCTCCGTCGCTGCCCTCCAGCTCCCTGGCCAGCCTCTGCACCAGCGCCCGCAGCTCCCCGATGCCCGTGCGCAGCTGCCCGCAGCGGGCCTCGTACTGGCCCTGGGAGTCCAGCGAGTCGTGGAGGCCGCCGCGGGCCTCCTGCAGGCCCAGCCGGAGACGCTCCCAGGCCGCCCGCAGGCTGCCCGTCTCCCGCGCCACCTCCTCGGCCCCCGCCGGGGACGTGCTGGCCTTCACGGACTCCGCCAGGCTCTCGATGTGGCGCAGAGTCCGCTCCTCGTTGGCGATGCTCGTTTCGAGCTCCTGGGAGGGCAGCGGACCAACAGTATGACAACAGCGGCAGAAGCAGGCCATGCAAGGCCAGAGGTGAAGTCCAGTGGAGTTAAACACAACAACAGACGGCATATGGACTCTTCCAACTCAGTAGGTCAACAGGAATGTCTTTCATTTCAGACAGACACAGGAAAGGCCTTCAACTCCTTGTGCTAGCGGTAGCATTTCCCACAGTGTCCGATCAACAAAGTGTAAATCTGTTTTAATTCAGACATCCCAACTTGCAAAAAGTAATTTCAGGGAGGCATCACGAAGCCCCCCCCCCCAAAAAAAAAAAACTTTAGCCTATACAATAATGTCAGTACAACAAATAAGGAAGGCCTATAGATAGAAATTGTGAAAATAAAATATGTAGATTTTGGTAGTTTGGTCTTTTCATGTAGCCTTGGCAACTAGCCATCTAGTAGGCTATAGGCCTGAATAATATGCACATGAATTGACACTTGTTAAACTCACCTCAACATGTCTTTTGCAATCATTTAACCCGCTGTGGGCAATGCTAAAGTCACTATTTACAAACAGTGCAGCGTGCAAGACTAGGTCCATCATTATGTTTTACTCTTATGAGACAAGGGTAGCCTACACTTTGAAATGGGTCTTACATTTTCCTTTTTTTGAGGCACAGACTCTACCATGGCGGCTCCTGTTTCTACTGAACTGATTAATTAAGTTAGGAGAAAAGACATAAAAGCCGCCTACACTGAAAACTGATTGGTTGATTTAGCGAAACAGGCCAATCAGGATGCTCTCTGTCTTTGATCGGCTCAGACACACCGCACCACCTCTCTCTCTCTCTCCCCTGGGTGTGCCTTCACTCCAGATGCACCGCAGCGGTCTGCATCTTGCTCTTGATCGCTCACTCTAGATTCCGGGAGATTTGATCTAATTTGCGGGCGTCAGGGAGCCGCTATCAATATGCGGGAGAGTCTGTTAATTGTGTATAAAAAAACAATGTAATGTAATCTAACTAACTATCTAAAACCAGCAATGTTATTTTTATGTTTCACTTGTTACTAATATTATGCCATTTATGCTCTTATGTTTTTCTGTGTCACATACAGGACACCAAGACACACACACCACACCACACCACACCACAACACACAAACACCACACACAAACACCACACACACCACACACACACACCTCAGAGGTGTAACCCTAGGTGTGGTTTACCTGCAGTAGCTGCAGCTTGTTCTCTGTGCTGTCCGCCTGCTGGCTGAAGTGTCTGACCTCCTCCTCCTTGGACAGCAGCCATGTTTGGAACTTATTCACACAGTCCTGGTGCTGCTGGTGATCCTCTGCTCTCTTCTGAAGCAACAGCAACCTCTCCTGCAACACCACGCACACATTAAACAGTATTTAATTACACAACTTTCACACAGGTTTCACACACGCACACACACGCACCCACACTCACACAATGCAAATACTGTACATTCCAGAGCTGTAGTTTGTGTCCTTAGTTGCCCTTATGCAGAGAGTGAAACCACAGCACTGCATTATAGACCACACCCGCACCCTCTCCCCAGAGTAAAAACCTTCACCTCATTTAGCTGTGCATGATGTGATGAAGTACCGAAATTAAGTGTTTCAAATAGACCGCTGAGAAAGGAGACGGAATGGAGACTCATAATAATCTTAGGAGAAGATTATGCAGCATTTATTCTCACCCCTTGGGGAAAGCAACTGAGAGTCTAGCAAATTCATTATGTAGGGATTTTCATGTAGGCATTGCTTGGTGATTGTATTACACACTCGCTGAGAAGCACATGCAGTGCTAACTATCCCACCTCTGCTGGAACTTTTATATTCTAGAATGTTTAGAATTCTGATTCCAGAATGGTCCTCTGCAGAGCCTGTACCCTGGACCATTCCATTAATTCACAGACAGTAGAGCGGAGCAGTCAGCTCACCTCAGCCTTGTCCCGTCCGTCGCTGTAGGCCTCCTGCAGGGCCTCCAGCTTCTCCGGGTCCACGCTGGGGTCCTCGGTGCGGTTGTGCAGGCCGGCGGCCTCGTCCAGCAGCCTCTCCAGCAGCGGCGCCTGGGCCTGGATGTCGCAGAGGGTCAGCTGCGCATGGTCCACCTGCCACAGCTTCTCGCGCACTCCCGGCTGCAGTTCCGGGTCCGCCTCCAGGGCACGCTGCAGCTTGTCGAGCCACGCTTGGAACTCCTCGTGGGCCTTCAGGTACTCGTTCCAGTGGAGCCACACCCACTCTATGCGGCTGGATTTGGGGGGGGGGGGTGCAAAAGAGAGGCATAGACTGAAAAATGGCAAGTACCTCTTTCCAACTTTAGATTTAGCATAGCTTAAATATAGATACGTCAATATAGGGTAGTAATGTGACTTTAGATTTAGCATAGCTTAAATAT